>NC_134219.1:28665606-29006328 GCF_965140235.1 Caretta caretta
AACAAAGCATGCAGGCCACACCTACAGAGTGGGGAAGTGTATCCAGGAAAGCACTGACTGTGAAGAGGATTTCGGGGCCATGCTGGGCAAGCCATTCAACATGAGCACCCAGGGTGATGATGTGGTGAATGGGGCTAAAGCCATCATTAGATGTATGAAAAGAGCAGTGAGGCACAGAGGGAGGTGACACACCATGAGGAAGACTGATCATGGAATACTGCATCCAGTTTTGGTGTCCACCTTTGAAAAAAGATTTTGAAATATTGGAGATGGGGCAGCAAAAAGCAACGAAACGTTTTGAGGGCTGGAGAAAAATGCCTGCTCATGAGCTATTGAAAGAGCTCAGCCTGTTTAGATGATAAAAAAGATCGGGAGGTGATGTCGTTGAAGTGTTGAAGTGACTTCATGGAGAGAAAAAATCGGGTATTAAAGGGCTTATTAATCTAGCAGAGAAAAGCATAACAAGACCCAGTGGCTGGAAACTCAAAAGAGACCAATTCGTATTCGAAAGAGGGCACACATATTCAACAGTGAGGATGAATCACCAAAGGAACAAAGTAGAAAGGAAAGTGGTGGGAATTCCCCACCTCTTGATGTCTTCTAATGAAGACTAGATGCCTTTCTGGAACGTGTGTAGTCAAAAACTAGCTCCTATGCTCTACAGAAAGCATGTGATATGCAGGGGGTCGGATGACATGCTCTAATTGTCTCTTCTGTCCATAAAGTCTGCTAATTTATGGGAGCGTAGCATGGGGAGAAGCCTCTGATGTTTTACTGTGTTCGGCTTGAGCCCACAATGAACGCTCATTGAGAGGGGTGATCCAGGGGAAGCAGCTCAAACATCCAATGTAGCTGGACAGGGGCAGGACATCAGCACTGCAGCGGAGGGGTAGGTGTGGTAGTGACATCACAAGGGCCTTTGGCAGGACCTCAGCCTATTGGACAAAGGTGGTGGGGAGGCGCTGACCTCACAGAGAGATCTTGACATCAGCCAGGCAGGACAGGGGTGCAGGACAGGGGCAAGCTCGGAGATCCCTGTGGCTTTGCTTCAGCACGTCTCCTTCTCGAGGTCTCTCCTGGAGGACTGAGAGAGCATTGACTTTCACATTCGTGAGCGCAAGGAGGACCCTCTTTGGAGTTTTCTCCTTTTCTTTTAGTGGTTTTGCTTGAAAACAGACGTCCTTGTATAGAAGGTAAGAGCCTCGGAGAGGTTTGGAACCTGTTCAGTCTGATCCATGAGGTGCCGGCTGATTTTTAGGAATGGAAAACACTAGATTGTGGGGCAGCATTTTATTTCCGACCTAGGACTTTGTCCCTTAGAATTACTGGGGACATTGGGGTTTCTCCTTTTTGTTTTCCCTTTTCCTGTCTCTCCCTCCTTTCTCGTCTTCTCTTGCATCTTTGTCCTTTTCCCCTGCTTTCCTTTCACCACCAGGACCTGTCTGTGCATCTGGAGTTGGGGACGGAGGGGGAGCGGGGGAGGGTTGCACTCCAACTCTCATTGCGGGAGGCCCTCCCAAAGACATGTGGCTGGAATGGTGCTCTAAGAGTGACTCCCTCCGGTGGTGACCCGGGACATCTGGTGAGGACTCTCAGCTTTCTGCTTCTCAGAGTCTCAATGCTGACTGGGGGAGCTTGGGGCTATTGTTAGGGAGGAGGCTCAGGTCCTTGTTACCCTCTTTTAAGACCAAGGAAATAGGCCGTAACCAAATATGTATTTCATTGCTCTTGCCGCTTTTCTCCATTCATTGTCTTTGAGTAATTCACGATTCTCTCTCTAATGGGCTAGTTCTTCTAAAATACTGACTAAATAATTAGGTTTTAATAAAGCCAAATGCAACCCCATACCTCCAGTAACAAAGGAGTCAGGCGGCACCCTACAGAATTGGGGACAATCTGCTGGAAAGCAGTGACCCTGAAAAGGATTTTGGGGCCATAGTGGACGAGCTGCTCAACATGAGCTGTCAATGTGAAACTGTGTTAAAAAAGGTTAAAGCCATTCTTGGCTGGATAGAGTAGTGAGGATGGAAAGGGAAGTGAAACAGCATTGGTGAGACTGATGTTGGAATGTTGAATCCAGTTCTTGTGTCCACATTTTGAATATTATGTTAAAACAATTGGAGAGGGTGCAGAAAAGATTCATAACTGAGTGATGGGGATGATGCCCTATAATGAGACATTGAAAAGCCTCAATCTGTTTAGTATATACAAGAGAAGAATGAGAAGTGAGTTGCTTGACTTCATGGAGAGAAAATGTTGAGTATAAAAGGGCTCTTTTATGTCGCAGAGAAAGGCATGACAAGACCCCATGGATGGAAGCAGAAATCAGAAAAAGTATAATGACAATAAGACCCAGATTTGTAAGAGGATGGTTCGTCATTGGCACAAAGAACCAAGAGAAATGATGGCTTCTCCATCTCTTGATCTCTTTGAATAAAGACTAGATGCCTTGCTGGAAAATGTTTGAGTAAAAGAAAAGCCCAGCTCTTCTGACATACAGGAGGCCTTAGGATACGCAGGGGATGAGATTAAATGCTCAAACGGTTCCTTCTGGCCATAAAGTCGACTAACTTGTGGATCCTAATTGTGGCCTGGGGAAGAACCTCTGTGTTCTACTGTGTAGTCGGTGTCACCCCACAAGGAAGTGTCATTGAGTGGGGTGATCCAGGGGAAGCAGCTGAAACATCCAATGTGGCTGGACAGGGGCAGGACATCAGCACTGCAGGGGAGGGGTGGGTGTGGTAGTGACATCACAAGGGCCTTTGGCAGGACCTCAGCCTATTGGACAAAGGTGGTGGGGAGGCGATGACCTCACAGAGAGATCTTGACATCAGCCAGGCAGGACAGGGATGCAGGACAGGGATGCAGTACAGGAGCAAGCTCGGAGATCCCTGTGGCTTTGCTTCAGCACGTCTCCTTCTCGAGGTCTCTCCTGGAGGACTGAGAGAGCATTCACTTGCACGTACGTGAGCGCAAGGAGGACCCTCATTGGAGTTTTCTCCTTTTCTTTTAGTGGTTTTGCTTGAAAACAGACATCCCTGTATAGAAGGTAAGAGCCTCGGAGAGGTTTGGAACCTGTTCAGTCTGATCCATGAGGTGCCGGCTGATTTTTAGGAATGGAAAACATTAGATTGTGGGGGCAGTATTTTATTTCCGACCTAGGACTTTGTCCCCTAGAATTACTGGGGACATTGGGGTTTCTCCTTTTTGTTTTCCCTTTTCCTCTGTCCCTCCTACCTTTCTCTTCTTGCTTCCTTTGTCCTTTTCCTCTGCTCTCCTCCCACCACCAGGAGCTCTGTAGGTGGAGCGAGGGCCGGGCGGGGGGTTGTGGGAGGCCCTCACAGAGAGGTGAGACTGGACTAGTGCTCCTAGAGTGATCCCCTCGGTGGTGACCAGGGCCATTCTTTGGGCTATTTGATGAGAACCCTTAGCCTCCCACCCCTCAAAGTCTCAACCTTGATTGGCTGAGGAGGGGGCTATTGACAGGGAGGAAACTCTGGTCTTTGTTGTTCTCTTTTATGACCAAGCAAATAAGTCACAACCAGTTATATGTCTGACCAATGTGGATGCTGCTCTCCATTCATTGTCTTGGAGCAGTTCATGATCCTCTCGAACATTCCAATTCTTCTGAAATAATTGCTGAATAATTACGTTGAACAATTGTTGGTCTGTAGCTCATTTGAGAGCAACTCTGCTACTGACTGGCTGCATCAGCTAAGACAAGTCACTGCTCCTTTCTCAGCCTTCGTTTCTCCTTCTGTCAAGTACGAATAACAATCCTCTCCCACCTACCTCGCCATGGGTGGATGCTGGGGATCCACTGAAGAGTGTCACTCGGAGCAGTGCAGACTAGGGGGTGTCCTATCAAACCGCGCCATAGCAGATTATGACCTAATATTCAATCTCATTTATATTTTATTGTTTTGAAATTGTGAAGAGCAGCAACTACTTAGCTCAGACTGAAGCATCTCATCTAATTTTCCAGAGCATAGTGTCTCCCCTTTGTGTACGATGAGACAGTTTAATGCGCTGTGAAGAACAGGAGATGCTCTTGTTTTGCAAACAAATATTGTTGCAAAGAATTTTCGTCCTACTTGTTACGATTTCAAGAAACAAAGTGGTTTCGTCTGAATGGATTTTCTGAGAGAAAACGGTTTCCATGCAAATGTTCACACCTTATTTCTGGGCTTTATCCCTCCCTCCGGGGGGTTGTTGTCTGTTAGAACAGGAATCAGGACTGTTGTCTTCTCTTTCTGGCTCCGTCACCGCTTTGCTGTGTGACACCTTGGGTAGGTCCAATGGGAACAGGATCAATTCTCTAACTCCAGGCAGCAGTGAGCCTGGGTGAGATAAGGGATGTTAAGGCTGTCTGCGAAGGAGAAAGGGATGTTTCCAGGTGCTGAATGTCAAGAACTCTAGACTTTGCTAAAATGGCTAGTCTGGAGAAACAAGAACTAGTTGGGGCCAAACTTGAACCATTGTCTTTTTTAAAGCCCATTCAGGGATGTGAGTCCCAGAGAGCCATAGAGAGGGGGAGCAACTTGCCCAAAGTCCCACAGATCAAGAGGCAGCAATGGAAGCAGGAGTGACCCTCCCTCTCAAAGGCAGGGGGACCAGCCATTAGGGCCTGGTTGCAATTGCCAGCTGTGGAGGGAGTGTGCGGCAGTGGTTAGTGAAGGGGTCCATCCATGGCTCTGAGACTCGGTGTGACCCTGAGCTGGTAGCTGAGTCCCGTTTGCCGTCAGTCGAGTTGGGGTCCCATGGCTACAGCCCAGCGGGGTTGGGAGGCTCCAGGAAGGTGTGTAAAGTGCTGGGATGTCAGGATCCTGGAGGCCCTGTCACCTCCACCCTAGGGCAGTGTTCTGCACCCCCCTGCTGCTGGCTGAGTTTCTCCGTCCCTTGGCAATAAGACAGAGTCTTGTTTTCACAGCTAGTCGATCGCCCTCGTGTCATCACCCTGCCTGCTGGCTGGGCAGGGTAACTCCTGAGGTCACCACCCTCTCCAGCCTGCCTTGGGCTTGGAGAGTGAGGAGGAGGGCGAGGGACGTCTGCTGACCCTGAACATCCGCCATCCATCATCCCATCACTGAGAGCAAGTGAGTGGCATTTGGGTTCCTCCGTGTCTTCCCCTGTCTGTCTGGGGAGAGGAGAAACAGGGGGAGAGACTATCTCCAAAGGGGGATTTCATTTGCAAACAGCCCCCAAGAGCCCCTCACTCTTAGACCGGGCAGGGGCTTCTCCAGAGCCGTCTCCAGTGTGTTTGGAAAGGTTCCAGCAATGGGGCTCCCAGCCCTTCCCTTGTGGGACACTGTTCCCCAGGCTGAGAGTCTCTGAGCTGGACCAGACCCTGTGAGCTGCTGAGCCTGGAAATCAATGGGGAACGAGGAGGGCCCTGGTCTTCCAGTGCTTTGGGTCTTTGTGACTTTGACGTGGAGAATGGTTTTGCAGGAGAAGTCCGGGCTCCTGGGTTCTGTTCCTTCTCTAGCCTGGGCGGGAGAGTGGCCTGGGACGACAGGAGGGGGCTGCTTGTCCAGAAGAACCGATGGTCTTTGGGACTGACCTCCTTGCTGGAAAAGGATGAGACTTCCTGGATATTGCAGCAGCAGGGATTACGAAGGGGAACGGTGGGAGCAGATCATGCAATGAACTCCTGCCCATGTGTGTAGATGGCACTCCCTGCACTCCTGTGGGGGCAGAGGGGGCTGCTGTGGTTGGAGGAGGGAGGAGGAGGGATGGAAAAGGCCCAGGAGTGAAAGGCTGCCTTGAGCCCAGTCTCACCCCTGATCCCCGCTCGGTTCCAGGATGGCCAGACTCCTGCGGATGTTGCGGAGGAAGGCTCTGCAGGTGGCCCCAGAGCCTGAGGGAAGCAGCTGCCACCTTCCCAAGGGGCAGAACAAGCCCTGCGTCCCTGCTGGCAGGGAAGCAGCTCCCGTCCAGGCCAGACGGCGGAAGTGCCCGGCCTTCTGGAAAAGGAACCCAGCTCCCGGCGCAGGCTCCGAGCTGGGAGAGGCCCCGACCAGGCCCCAGTGGAGCTGGCCCAGGCTGCGGTTTCGCAGACAGGACCCAGCCCAGGAGGGGCGCCGGGCAGGGTGGCTCTGGGGCTTGTTGTGTGGGCAGCAGCGGCCCCAGGAGCCCAGCCCTCCTTCCCATCAGGAGGCATCGCCCTGCCCAGTCTCTGAGGACCTTCCAGCCCCCGCCGGCCAGGAGGGGGAAGGTCCCTGTCCCAGCACGGGCAGCTCAGCATGGGACAGTGGCAGCACCTGGGCCTCTGGCAGCAGCCAGGCCGATGGAGGCCACTGCTTTGTTCCAGGTGAGGAGCCAGGCTGGGCTGAGGGAGGGCTGAGGACGGGATGTGAACACCCTGGGCCCAGACGCTCTCCCAGGGATATGGGGGGGAGGTCCCCATCCCAGGTGTCTGGCCTGAGCCACAGGAACCCCACGGACAGCAGCAGCCATCACACAGCTGCCCCTTCCGCACGGGGACCTGGGGGTGGGGGCGTGAAGAGCTGCTGCCACGTAGGTCCTTGCTGCTCCGGGCGGGGGGAACAGGCACCTGCCCTGGAGTCCTGGGCAGGGGAGGAGGGGCTCTGCTCTGGGCTTCTGCAGCTGTTGGGGGCTGAAGGCATCCCTGAGAGGGAGGTTTGGGGCTTGATCTGCCCTGGGTGCCTGAGGTGGGAAGGGGGGTCTTGGATCCTGCTCTGTCCACCACGCCCCTGTCCTTCCCTCCCTGGTGCAGGGACCCCCCCGGATTCGGAGCAGGAGGAAGGGGTGGACATGGCCAAAGATGAAGCTGCTCTCAAGGTCATCCGAGAGCAGCTCCAGTGCAGAGATAAGGTACAAATGTTCCCCACCTGGGCTGGAAGCAAGATTGCCCTGTCCCTTCCCAGCATCCCCAGCCCCTGCCGAGGGTCTTGTCCCTCATGATCCACCACCCCTAATGGGGCCCTTTTACACCCATGATGTGGGACCCCCAAGATGGGGGTGTTTGTCCCCCAGCAGCCGAGGTCATCTCCCCCCACAGGCACTGTCCCGCTTCCTGATCCTGCTTGTGTAGGAGTGGTGGGGGATTTGGACAATAGGCGGGTCCCCACAACCCCCATTGAGACCTGAGCCCTGGAGCTGGTTTGGGTGGGGTAGGAAGGTCCCTAGCTAACAGGTTCTCTCCCGCTATACCCCACTCCCGGTGGGTACAGGATGAGGGGCAGCAGCTCCTGTTCCTTCAGGCCATCTACCCCGCATGTCTGGCTGCACGGGAGAGAGGGGAGGACACGCTGGAGCCGCGCTGCTGCAAGGCGGCTGTGGTGAAGAGGATTGTGGTGAGTGAGACACGCCATACGGCAGCTGGAGGGAGGAGAGAGACATGGGATTGGCAGGGGTATGGCCAGACTCATGGGTGGGGACTGGGTGGTGTTGGAGGGGGCAGCAGAGGGCAGGGATTGCTGGGGCTCAAGACTTGGGAGAAGAGAAGGGAGAAATTCTGAGATTGGTCAGTAGTGGGCAGGGTGGAAATTGTGGGGCTGGAGGGCAGCTGAGAGTGGGGGCCAAGGAATCACATGGTCCCACCTCGGTCATCGGGATGGGGCTGAATGGGGGCAGTTTTGACAGGGAGGAGGAGGAGAGAAGGGGATTGGGCGGGAGCTAGGCAGGAATCCGGGAAGGGGGACAAGTCTGATGGGCAGGAAGGAATGGGAGGAGCGGGAGGTGGTGGGGGATCCTGCTGGCCATGTGGGGCACAGGCTGTGTCATCTCCTCACTGGTAGGTGTGAGTTGGGCCTGAATCTCACACGCTCCTCTGTCTCCTTCGCGTCTCACAGGAGCTCATCGAGGAGCTTCCCGATGACTCGTCACCCAGCGCCGTCCTCGCCCACTCCCTGGCTGCAGTGGGCAACCTCTGGTACCGAGACAGCCCCACCCCTGCACCCTGCCAGCTCCCCTCACCCCAGTGCTGCTCAGGCCCAAGGCTGGGAGTCACCGTCACTGTCCCTCCCAGGTCACCTCCCAAGAGTGGCGCCTCTGGCAGAGATGGTGGCGTGGGAAGGGTCACTTTCTCCTGGTGGGGCTCTTCTTTTCACTCCCATAACATGACAGGGGCCTTGGGGAGGGGCTCACTCCCGGGCTCAGATACAGGAGGGGCAGCAGGCTCCAGGGAACAGGAGCTATTCCTGTCCTGCCACTGTCTGTCTGGGATGCCTTGGCCTTGTCATTCCCTAGCTAAGTGCCTCAGTTTCCATTCTCGCCAGCCTGTGCCTCTATCCCTGTGGCTTGGTGTCTGTGTTGGCGACAGTCCCACCCCCGTACTGCACAGTCTAATAGCAGCTCCTCTCTCTTGCCAGCACCATGAAACCTGCCCTGGAGCCAGCCCTAGAGACCCACCTCTTGCGAGCTGCCCTTCACTCCGTCTTCACCCTGGGCACGGAGGAGGACACCACTGATATCCAGGTACCTCCTCCTGCTCCATCCTCCTCCTCTTCCAGAGTGGTCCTTGGTCCCTCCTCTCTTGATTCGCTGGAGCTCCAGATTTAGGGGGGGGGGGGATAGCAGAGATGGAACAAGCTGCAGGGTTGGATCCTTCCCTCCAGCAGGGAAGAGATTACCCCTCCCTGGGGGATTACTTTCTTTCTTTCTTTCTTTCTTTCTTTCTTTCTTTCTTTCTTTCTTTCTTTCTTTCTTTCTTTCTTTCTTCCATAAGCCGTGTTTTGCCCAGAAGCCCAGCTTCCATCCATAGCAACTTGGCTGTTTCATACTCTCCTGCCTACAAGGCCCTCTGCAGAGACCTGCTAAGCTCATGGATCAAAGGTGCAGGGGTCATCAATTCTTGCAAATTGCCTGCAGTGGGACGTGAAGGAGAGAGGCCAAGATATGTGTTTTTGGGAGTCTCCCCAGTGCTTCCCAGAGACCCCTCTTCCCATCCTGTGGCAGGCATAGGCTCAGGTTCCCTAACTCTGACCCATGCTTTGCAGGCTCTGCACAAAGTCATCCCAGAGGTCCTGGATGCCATGCTGGGGAACCTGCTGGCAGAATCCCCAGACACAGACAGGCTCCACTTCATCTTGGAGGTGAGCCCCATTTCACCGTAACTCTTTGGGGGACTGGTAAGGAGAGACTGGAAGATTCATTTTCTACTCTATCCTCCCAGCTGGGTCCCCAGTGGGCCATCCTTGGTTGGGGAGGTCAGTACAATGTAGTGTCAGGTCCTTCCTTCTTGAGGGACAGAGGAAGGAGCTGGGACTTCAAGCCAGAGCTCTGCCTGGTTCTGCTGAGCACGAAGCACAGGGCTCCTGGCTGTCTTGGGGAGTGAGAGTCTGAAAACCCACCCTTCCCCCCCCCTCCAACACACACACCCCATGAGATTCAGGAGATGGTTCTCAGAGAAGAGGCACACTGTCCTTCCTAGAGAAACACGAGGAGCCCAGGGAATCAGCCCTTCCTTCTGATCTGCTCTGAAATTCCTGGGGGGACTGTGTTCTCAGTCACTCCCTACATCCCCCCAAGGATTTTCGTAGCAGGGAAGGGCCAAGGGTTCAGTCTCCTTTCTGGTGAACTCTTCAGGAATCAGGAATTCTGGGAGGATGGGACCAGCCCCGACCCCGAACATTGTCCCAATCTAGAGAGACGCTGACAAGTTGTGACCTGCAGGGTACAAGCTGCATCCTGGGGGAAAGAATCCCCTTCTAAAGCTCTGCCACCAAGGACTCAGCTATTCCCCCCTACACAGAATGTCTCAGGCCCCTGGGGTGGGGGCCTCATTTGCAAAGTAGGTGCACCTGGCCACTGAATCTGACCTGCCTCCTTTCCCCACAGGATATCAACTTGTGGGTCGTGTCCAGGGTGTCGCAGGAGCGAGCCAGGGCCATCAGGAGCAGCACAGCCCTGCTGAGATACACAGTATCCCTCCCTGAGTTTGACGTAAGTGACCTCCGACCCCAGCTTGCTGGCTCCAGGCGGAGGCGGGCTGGCTCCAGCGGGCTGCAGGATCTGCTGCTGCTGCCGGGGCTGTGGCTTAGGAGGGTTCTTCATGGGGAGGGAGAGTCAGAGCAGGGACTGAGCTAGCTTGAGTCAAGTTCTTCTTGTCCTGGTTCAGTGTTGTCCCTGGGCCTTTAAGGGGACCATGCTCCAGCCCCTGCTTGGCATCCCAAAGCAGCTCCGGGCTCCCTTGGCAGCAGAGCAAATGAAGGGTCGATCTCAACCTCCTCTCCCCCAGCGTCTCCTGCAGAGGAGCTAAGGGGAAGGAACCCTCTGGCCCAGGGGAGCTGAGAGGAAAATGCTGATGGAGCCCCCTCTGCTCTCCCTTCCATTAGATCTCAGCCGAGTTCCCTCGGATGGGTCACCATGTGGCCCAGCTGGCTCTATTTGTCAGCGATCCAGACAAGGACATCAGGCGGCAGGCCAGGGAGGGGACTTACCGGCTCTACCAACTGCTGCTCCAACAGAGGGGTAAGGAACCCAGCTGGGACACGGAACTCAATAGCGGACTGAGAGTGACCACAGGTTGATAATGGGACCCCAGACCATTTCTCTCAGACTGACCCCAGCTGGAGGACAAGTCTCTGTCTGCCTCTCTTCTTCTCCACTCCACTGTGCAGCCACCAATGGGATTGGAAGGACACAGAAACTGCAACCAGAATGAGAAAAGTCTCTCTCTCTCTCTCTCTCTTTATTCCAGGCCTGACCACACATGACGCGGAAGATCTCTGGTGCTATGACTGGCACCAGGACAGCAGGCTGTTGGGCTACAAGAATACAGCCAGAGTGGGGGAGGTAAGGGCACTGTGCCAGGGCATGACACAGCTCAGGGAGTGTGGCTGGCTGGGTTCCCTGCAGTGGATGCCTCCTGGAGACAGGAAAAGAGCCCACTCCTTATTTCCAGCTCAGAGTTCCTCATCCAGCAACCAGTGGGACACGCTGGTGCTAAAGGTCCCACATTGGAACCTCGCTAGTTGCCGTGAGTTGAGTGTCTTACATGGCTGCATTGCTACGTGGCATAAGGAGGATCCCCGGGTGGGTGAATTAATATAGGATTATGGCTCTGGGTGTCTCTCTGCTCCTTGTCCCCCTGGCTGATCCCCAAGTGTCTGAGAGGAGAGCCCTGAGTCAGTCAGTCATGATTGCTTGATCAGACCCTTGTTTAATTCCCTGCACCCTCTAGAAGCAGAGAAAGGAGGTGAGGTTTGCCCAATTCCATTGCCGGTCAGGAAGCAGAATGCCCCAACCTGGGAACTGGGTAGGGGACATAGTGAGCTCCAGAGCCAATATGGACCACATGCGCACCCCTCATGTCTCCAGACCCAGCCAGGGAATGGCAGAGTATCTGGACCTCAGCCACTGTTCCAAAGAAGCACATTGTCACTGAGCCAAGTTGCGGCTACTTGCTGCACAAGTAGAAAATCAAAGACACCCCCCCTGCCCCCGTCTCACAACTGTAGTGAGAATATCCAAACCTTCGAACACACCGTAACACAGTGCTCCCAGACTGGAGTCAAAGGTGAAATGGGTGATTTCCACAACATCACAGAGGAGGCCTTGGAGTGGCTCCTGGATCGACAAGGGCATCGACAGAACGCTGCTCCACAGACGCCCCGTGAGAGAGACTATGTGAGCTTGTCCTGCCTCCCACAAGCTGAATTGCTGCCGCAGAAGAAAAGTCTCCGAGGAGTGTCTGGGATGGGGCCTGGGCCATGAGTCTCCTTGTCCTTATCAGGCTGCAGGTTGGATTCCCTGTGAAGAAACCAAGGAGCTGCAGAGGCCATTCCCAGCGACGAGAGAAATCACTAAGCTGCGGGGAAGAGACCTTTGGTCTGTCAGCTCCAACCCCCTTGCCCCCCACAACACACACACACTCCTCTAGCCGCTGTGGTGAAGAAGATCTCTCTGCTAGAAGCAATACAGGGTCCCCTGTCATCTCGGTGCCCTGCACAGCAGAGTGGGCCTGCTCACACACATTAGAGATCCATTTCCAGCCCATCCTGGCCCCAGCCATAAATTGCCTTCCCGAAAGAGCCACCGGAGGCTTTGGTCCCTCAGCATCTGCGACCTTTTAATAAAGGGGCTTCCCTGAGCCCTGGGACCCTGAAAGCCTCCTGGGGAATGAACTGCCTTGGCCACAGCAGCTCTCTTCCCCACCCTTTGGGGCACTAGAGGCCATTGTACTGCCAGGACTTGGAGGCTGGCTCTGGCCAATCTGCTCGAGCCTGGTGTCCTCTTGGTTTTAGGTCTTTGGAAAATTCTTCTCCATCGAGCAGAAAAGATCCTTCCTGCAGACAGCAGTGCTGGCCATCCACGACCCCCTGCTGCGTGTCAGCCAGGCTGGGCTGGTGCTCGTCTACTCCTTCCTGGGGGAAGCCCAGCAACTGATGGGGGTCACGGTAAGCAGCTGCAATCGACTCAGGAGCTTGGGGTGGGGGCCGGGGCCTCATTCCCATCCTATCGCCATTCTCTGGCCTGGTGGCAAGGAGCCTAGTGGGGACTTCTGGACTTCATAGTCTTCTCTTCTTAGGATGTGGTGCTCTGCTATCACTCCTGGGAAGGACAGGAGAGTCTCCTAAGTGCCCTCTGGGAACCTTTCCTGCCCCACAGAGCTGCACCCATTTCCCCATAGCCCAGTGTCCATGTCACCCGAGCCACCATCGAGAGTTACTCCCTTCCCTGGCAGCCTGGGAGGCCAAGGACTGACTGGTGATGGTGACTGACCAGGAAGGGCTGAGGCACATGGGCGTGGGAAGCTGGTCTTGCTGCTGATAGGGCTGGACCCGCTCTAGAGAGAACAGGAGGATTCAGTCAGCAGGGGCTGCTGACCTGCCCCATTCACCAGGGCTGCCATCCTGTGGCTTCAGCTTTTGTCACTGGGATGACTTGGGGAAAGGTCTCAACCTCTCCCCATCCCACTTCACTGCTGCCAGAATCCCTCCTTCCCCCCGCCACCCTGCTAGATCCCCCTCCCTGCCCTACCAGGGTGGGGATGGAGGTAGGGGTGGAGGAGAGGGTTCTACGAACTTGAGCGGTGTCCCCAGGTGGGTTGGAAGTGGAACAGCTGTCACGGGCACTGATGGGGAGGTGGCAGAAGCTCACCCTACAAGGAGGGGGGTTGGCACTGGAGGCCAGTAGAGAGGACAGCAAGCCTCCATCCTGGGGGTCGGGAGGGTGAATCCACCACTCAGACATGAGCAGCTGCTGGGTGGAAATGATGGTGTTGATTCCAGGTGCCCTTCATCCTCCCTGATTCCTGGGGAGTGTCTCAGTCTCTGACATGTTCTCGTTCCCCTGCAGCACGAGGATGTCACAGCCAAGGTCATGTGCCAGCTTCACATCATCCGGCACTTGCACCAGATGCCCAAGGTGCTGCAAGGGCTGTGGCTCCTCTGACGCTCTTCAAGGTTCCCCTCCCTGTTCAGCAAGTCCCGCTCCCTGCTGCAGGTACTGCTCTGTCTCACTGTAAATGGGGGGCTAGTGGAAGCAGAAATGGAGACCCCTGGCACTCACAGAAATTCTCTCCCCTCTCTGTGGAGCTGGTCCTTCCCTCGGCCCCCCAAATTCTTTCATCTGGGGCAGGAGCTCTTTCCCTCGCACCCATATCCGTCCCCTCTTTCCTTGATCTGACCCCCATCCCATTCCCCGTGCTCCCAGGCAGAGATCTTCCTGCCCCATATGGTGCAGAAGGACCTTTGTGTCAGGGCGACAGACTCTCTGCCCAACTGAAGCTCAGGAAGCTCCACATTTGAGGAGGTGAGGATGGGACAGAGGCTCAGAGCTAGCTTCATCTCCTGCCCTTTATTCTTCCTTTGGCCCTTCTCTGGGGTCTCAGAGTCTGACATGAAGAGGAGCCCCCTCCCCGCATGTCTTCTAGGCCCTGGGGTGTGTGAAAGCCTCCCAGATGGGTGCAGTCAGAAGCTGAAACACCTCAGGGAGCAGTGGGGGCAGGTCCCTTGTCCGAGGAAACCAAGCAGTGGTAGTTCTCAAAGAGGCTGAGAGGGAAGTCCCCGCTCCCTCATGGAGGTAAGAGCCATTGACTTCTTTGGGCATATGGGTTTCTTGGGGGAGAAATGGGATCCCTGCTGCATAGCCCGGCTGGGAGCTTCCCCCATCCCTGGGACAGAGACATCTCCATCAGTGTGCCACCCTGGGTTTTTTCCTAGCAAGAGGCTCCCCAGAGAACTCCTCAAACCTGTTCTCCTGGGAGCATTTGTGGGAGGAGGCTCCCATCCCTCAGTCTCCAACTCCATCATGCAGTCTCTTTCACCTCACATCTCTGCTCTCCAGCTCCACTTCCCGCAGCAGGACAAACGGACCTTCAGCTCCTAGAGAACAGACTCTGACCTCCTTCTGATCAGCAATGGGGTTTCACCATCCCCGCAGCAAACCTGTCAGCCGGGCTGGACCGGATTTGAAGGAGAAGGGTATCTAACAGGGTGGCCTGGCCTATGGCTGCCTAGCCTGGGGCTAGGCCAAACTGATGACCAAGTGAGCCCCACCTGAGAGGAAACAAGGGAAAACAGCATCAAAAGTCCAGAAGCAGAGTGAGCTGTTCAGTAGACGGCCTTGGGCCAAAACACTGAAGTCCAGGGTAGGACTGGGTTCTCTCACCGTCCCTAAGGAAGGGGACATAGAAGACCATAGGGACCCAAGAAGGGCAGGCCGAGCCGAAATCAGGCTGAGGCAGAACTCCCCACGAGGGTGGAAGGCCTTGTTTTTGTTCAAAACATTTTGGGACTTTGTTTGCAAGGAGCACGACCCAGGAAGGAGTGGAGTAAAGGCCAGTCACCTGGTTGGAGGGCTGAGTTCCCAGCCAACAAACTGCAAGAGTGAGTATCAGCGGGGTTGCTAGCCCAGCGAGAAAGGGGTGACATGAGTCCTGGCCAGCATCTAGCGGTGAGTGAACTCTGGTACGCACCTGCTTCCATTCTGGAAACAGCCTGGTATTGGAGAGTGGGTGGGGAGAGCAGGGAGGTGGGAGGGGTTCCTCAGGCTGGGGTGGGGAGGAAGCTGTGAGGCTGGGAGGGGAAGGACTTGGCCCAGCTCATGGGAGGGATCCTGCTGGCTGTGTCTGGAGCCCTGTATAGCCTCTTCTGTGGGAAGTTCCCATGGGTCAGTGGGGCCTGAATCTCTCCTGCTCCTTTGGTCTCTTTGGGCTTCACAGGAGACGTCTGGTGAACTGCCCTTGGACTCTGGGCCCAGCACCGCTCAGAAATTATTCGCTACCTTCAGAGAGACAGGGCACAGCTCAGCCTGTTAGGGAGGCTGGAGACTCACACTTCACTCGAACACACAACGCTGAGGTGCTTTGGGAAGCACAGTAACAAAGAAGAGATTTAAGTGAAACTAAGCAGGAGAAAGAGACAAATTTCAAACAGACAAAGAAAACAAAACACACTTTGTAGTGACTTAAACTGAACCTTAACCAGTCACAATCTTTGCCTTAGCAGTTTCCAGACTAACATCTCAGATTTCCTAACAGGCCTTCTTTGAAGTCCCTGTAGGGTAGAAACCTTCTCTGTCGAATCCACTGATTTGATTGCTTCGTCTTGTGGTTTCAGACCCTCTGTTCTCCTTCTGGGCTGCCTGGACCCTGATTGTAACATCTCTCTGGCCCAGCCTCTTACACAGATGTGTGCTGCAGCCAGCCCAGTGCAGGGAGCAGTGGGGACAGATGATCTCCTCCTGTCAGACCAAGCAACAGGGGTCCCAATGAGGCTTAGATGGAAGATCCCAGGCATCTCCTGGAGGTAAGAACCGTCCACTCTTCTGGGCATTTGGGGCTGTTGCAACAAAGAGGGGACTCCCGTTCCATAGCCTATTTGTCATCCTGACAGTGTTTTTTTCTTCTCAGAGGATGCATCCGGGACCCTGGAGACTGTTTCGTGCAGGAGGTTTGAGCGGGGAGAGATCACTCACTGTCATGAACCATGGGTCTGCAGGGTTCCTGGGAGCAGCCACCCTCCAGCACGCCACCTGGAAGCCTACAAAAAACTGCTTAGCTAGGACTGACGAAGTCCTGACCCAGTTTGAGGCTCCTATTGGCAGAGTCCCAGAGCAGCTAATAGGCCCCCAGGACCTCCTTAAACCAGCAGCAGAAACAAGCTGTCTGAACACCCGAGCTCCTCCCCGCCCCCTCTGGACCATGTGTTGGCTGTTCCTGCTCCCACTCCCCAGCCTTGATTTCCTGGCATCCTGACTCGGGGTGACTCATCTGACTTGAGGTGCTGAACACAATTTGGTCTTTTGCTTCTGCTCTTCCAGTGTCCTGACCCAGCTGACTCTCGACTCGTGTCTCGTGAGTGTGGACTCTGCCTCTGACCACTAGGTCTGGCTGCCCATGACCCGGCCGTGACACTGACTTTTCTACAATTCCTCCAGTGCCCTTTTCTGCTCTCCAGCTTTGCTCTCCCAGCAAGACACACTGATCCCTTGGCTCCCAGAGTCCTGCTTGCCTGCTAGTCAAGGGCTCAGGGGGAGAGCTTGTCTTGCCCCCTCCCCTATCACAGCTGCTTTTCCTCAGGGACTCTCCCTAGCGCAGAAGAGAATCCGTCCTGGCAGCAATTCAGGAAGTCACAGAGGGATGGTCTGCTCAGCTCCCTCTGCAATGCCACTGCCCGAGACCATTACGAGTGGGTGCCCAGTGACTGTGCCGGCAGCTCCTTGAGAGACTCCTGGGGGCAGGGTAGTCGTGTTTCCCGGTGACCGCGGGAAGCCATGCAAAAAGTGCGGCATTGAGGAGACTCTCCTGCTGTCCCAAAGGGTTTCTGTTCTCCTGCACGGTCAGACCGCGGGGCCAGCTGGCAGAATGGGGAAGAGCTGGTTGCTGATGAGTCGGAGGAATCACCATAGAGGTGGCAGCAGCTGCAGATCCTGGAGTCCCTGTGGTCGGGTTACCATGCGTCCCGGATTTATCCAAACATGTCTGGCTTTTTGGGTTTTAAATCGCCCTCCGGGAGGAATTTGTAAAACTCTCCAAAGGGCCAGGATTTCCCTCCCAATGCAGCACTCTGGGGGCTGGGGGGGGGGGGGGGAGCTGTGCGCTCTGCGCGGGAGCACAGCACTGTGTCTGGCTCCACACCCCAGACACAGTGCTCTGAGCAGCAGGGTATGGGGGCCGGGGGGGCTGGAGAAGGGGCATGGGGTCCCAAGGGACAGTCAGGGGACAGGGAGCAGGAGGGATTGGATGGGTCAGGGGTTCTGGGGGGAGCCTGTTGGGGGTGGGCATATGGAGAGGGGTCAGGCAAGTCAAGGGACAGGGAGCGGGGGGGTTGGATGGGGCAGAGGTTCTGGGGGGGAAGTCAGGGGCAGGGAGCAGTGGGGGTTAGATGGGTTGGGGGTTCTGTGGGGACAGTCAGGGGACAGGGAGTGGTTGGATAGGTGTGGGAGACCCGGGGGTCTGTCAGGGGGCAGGGGTGCGGATAGTGGGCGGGGCAGTCAGGGGACAGGTAGGGGGGGAAGTACTAGGGGGGCAGTTAGGGTGGGGGGGTCTAAGAAGGGGGCAGTTGGAGACAGGGAGAAGGAAGGCTTAGATAGAGGGCAGGGTCCTGGGAGGGGGCGATCAGGGGACAAGGAGCAGCGGGGG
Source organism: Caretta caretta (assembly GCF_965140235.1). Classification (NCBI taxonomy): domain Eukaryota; kingdom Metazoa; phylum Chordata; order Testudines; family Cheloniidae; genus Caretta; species Caretta caretta. The sequence goes on from NC_134219.1 coordinate 28,683,158, forward strand.
TTGGATGGGTTGGCTGTTCTGGGGGGGGCAGTCAGGGGGCAGGAAGTGGGAGGGAGTAGATAGGGGGCAGGGCTACAACTCCCCCCCCGTCGGAGTGTCCTCTTTTTGGAAAGTTCAAATATGGTAACCCTACCCTATGGTCCAAGCCTCCACTCCTGAGAGTTCAGGCGAACCTTCCCCTGTTCTCAGGGAGTCTTTGTCTTTCGCGGCTGGGGCTGCCGGCCGAGACAGAGGACTCAGTGCTTCCATCAGGCTGCTCACTTGCAAATGCAGCCACCCAAAGACGTGAAGAATGGAAGCGAAAGAGCAAAGCTGGACCCTCCACTGAGCTCCTGCAATCAAGTGAGCACAGCCTGGGAGAGACGAGGGAAAGCTCCAAGGTGGATGGTGGCTGCAGGAATCCAGGGGAGGAGAAATAAATAGTTCGTGAGGAATCCTACGGGCTTTGTCTTGTGTGGTGAAGGGCTTAAAATGGGTCTAGTAACTATCACATTCAACTTTACAATCGCTGTGTCTGATTGAAGGGCAGGTCTGGAAAGGTCAGAGGTCACTCTAGGAGCTTCAGGTCTCAGATTCTGTCCCTATTGCCTGCTTTGACCAGCTGATCTCACCCCAACACATCCCTCAGGAGGTCGCAGTGGTGAGCTCTTTCCCTCTTTTTCTGGATTAGCCGCCAGCATAGGGGCGGAATACATGTGGCCAAGGAAATGGAGAGGCATGGGGGTCACTTGCAGAGGCATGCAGAGAACTTGCAGAGTTGCCTGTTAATGCAGCTCCTATGGGGGAAGCACGGTAGGGTACCGTGCACTCAGGGGCACCATTTCCAATTTTGGTGGTGGCGGGGAGGATAATTTTACCATGATTCAAAGGGCTACTTAGGCTCCTGAAAACTCTAGTGTTTTGGCAGATTACTTAGCAAAGAGCTGACAGGACCACTTGCCAGACTGCTTTCCGGGGAAGACAGCTAGAAGAATGGATCAAGGGAATGGTTCTGTAGCTCTGAGCTGTTTGGACACTTTCAGGGAACCTTCCAGATGCAAGACAGAGATCCCCAAAGTTATCCTGGGTAACCCTGAGAGACTTATGGAAAACTAGCAGATACCACATCTCTGCTGTCACTTTGCACTGACAAACTTGGACTGTCCGAACCTGTTCATGTATTTTACCTGCTTTAACCTCTCAATATCTTTCATCTATAAAAGAAAGAAAATTAAATAAATGACGTAGTTACACCGATATAGGGCCGTAGCGTAAACCCGACCTCAGAGTTGTCCCATTGAAATGGAATTATTCACAGCAGTCATTAAAGTGAAACATGCACGTAAGGGTTTCCAGGCCCAAGATTAAGGCCACAGTTTATGAGAGGTGCAGATGCAAGAAGAGAAGAGCTGTGCAAAAACTGAAATACCACTTGGAACCTGGCCCAAACAATGCAGCATGACAAATAAACTCATCTTGTTATGCAGTAATAGAGCTGGTTCAAAATGGTTTTACACTCACAATGCAACCTTTTAACTAGAAATGCCACTTTGAATTACATTGATCATTTGAAAAAAGTTCCATTTTTAAAAAAAAACATTTTGGATTTCTCTGCCCACTTGAGAGAGAACGTGGAGTTTTTCCCACCAAAACTAAACAAAAATGTGATCATTAAAAACATTTTCAAATAAGTTTGAAGAATAGGGGGCGGGGAGGAGGGGGGTGGTTTCTTCTTCAATTTTCATGACCCTCCCCAGCCCCGCTATTTTTGACCAGTTCTAATTATGAATAAATGTCTGTCTGTCCATGAATGATAAATATGTCTGCTTCTGAAACATTTACAAACAACGGCTCTCATCAGGAGTCCTGAGGTCACATTACTCAGAGAAACACCCAGGCCTGCGGGGTTCACATTCACAAAGACATAAACCGCCCCAGGATGGGAATGTCACACACAACACAGCGTGACTGGCCCGGGTTGGTGAGCTGCATGTTTTGCTGTTGCTGGCAAATTGTGCTTTTCTGAGATGGGGGGCGGGGGGGAGTTATATTTGCAAGGAGTTCTTCATCCTCTCCCACTCTCAGCCAGGGGTGCCGGAACAGGGGAGACCAGGCCCCACCACTTTTTACTGGCCATAAGTGTGAGCGACAGGATGAGGGGGGACAGACGGGAGCCGGGGGGGCGGTGTTTTGGGGGCAAGGGGGGGCATGAAGTGGGAGCTCAGGGAGAAAGGCGGCATGAGGGGTGGCCTCGGAAAGGGGCGGTTTGAGGGGGCCGGACCTCGAGGAGAAGGGGTGGCACAGGGGCTGGGCCACAGTTTGGGTGCCAGCAGCCCGCCCCCCCTTTTAGGAAGCTTTTGCCCAGCTTGCCCTCATCTCAAATAAATCTGTTACAGTAAGAAAACTTTGAGCAACAAGGAGACTCAAAGACCCACAATATAACCGCTAAAATCCTCACCCTCCCCTAGAGCTGGGCAAACAAAATTTTTTGGTCGCTGACAATTCCAAAAAAAGAGATGGAAAAAAACTGGTTTCAGGTTGAACAAAAGTAACGTTTTTCCAAATTTTTGATGAACCAAAAAGCTTTAAAAAACAAAAACAAAAAGACCCAGGAACATTTCAAGGGTTGTAACTTTTTGAATTTTTAAAAAAAAACTAAAGGACATTTTTAAACAAAAAATTGTTTCAAACTGAAAAATCAAAATGGTTTGTTTGGAAAGTGTCTAAACGAAATGCTTCGACTTTTTAAGAACTGAGGGGAGGGGCTGGACATGAACAATTCAGCAGAATGGATATGAATTTACAAACTGCTGAATCTAAAATAGGTTTAGATGAAAGTTTCGCCCAGTTTTGTCCCCACCATTGAGGGGCATTGTAGGAGGGATCAGCTCTTCTAGCTGGTTCCCCAGCCCAAGTCTGTCTCCATTTAATGGGTCCCTCTCCCCCACTCCGGTTTAGGGTTGCCAATTTTAATTAGACCTATTCCTGAAGATTTTATCACATGAGATGATCTTTAATTAAAAATTAATCTTTAATTCCTGCAGACTCCCGGTCATCCTGGAGGATTGGCAATGCTACTCCAGTTTCCTGGGCCACATCCGTGTCCCCACCTAATGGATCCCTTCCTCTGGGTTCCTGGGTCAAGCGTCTGTCCTCTATGAGCAGGTCTCCTTCCCCATTCTCCAGGGCTGGGTCTCAATTCCTGTTTCTGATTCCCTGGGCCTGGGCCCCGTCCCTGTCAGACACTGCGGGGAGCTCAGATTCCTGGGAATCCTGCAGACTTCCAGGCTGCTGGCAGGGATGAGTCAGCTGCTTCCTGAAAACGAGTCGGGGGTAGGCAAACACTTTCCCTCTACCTTTCCAAAACCCACATCGGTATAGTGAGACCAGCACCCCCACCACCCCCACCACTCCACGCAGCATGAGATGATTCCAGGACGCTGGCTCTGAAACAAAAGAGAGAGAAAGGCCCCATTACTAAGGGACTCCGTTAAATCATCCCACTGCTGCCATGAGGATCCGAGAAGATGAAGACGTTCCTGGGATAAAGAAAGAGCTGAGTTGGGTCGTGTGCACATGGGCAGCACTCAGAGCAGCAGGAATGAGATCTCCAGGCTCATTATCCCCATCGGCCAACCTGATGGAGGGAGAAAGGTGAGCCCGGCAAAGCAGCCCCTGTTCCAGAGTCTGGGAACCGTGATTTTTAAGATGCTCCAGGATGGGGTCCCTCAGGTCTTAAGGTTAGAGGGGAAGGTTATGATCATGTACTCCAGCGTCTCCTGAAGCATGGGGAAGGGCTAGCCATGGTGGGAAGGGTGGGGTTTGAAGACGAGTACATGAAAATGGAGGGGTGGGGTCACTAACACATTGCTGATGGGTGAGGGGCACGATTGGTTTCTTTGCCTTGAGGAGAGGGCTCAGCTTTTAAAAGTTTTGGGAAGAATAATTTAGTCTGAGCCCTGGCATAACCCAAGCCAGAGAACGTCGCCTACTGATTCCTGCACCCAGTCCAGTGATTTATGGCACTGACTTACAATTGAGAAGGATTTTATCATACGCTGAAATCCAGCTGCAGAAGGGAAAGGGCATTAGAAGCTGAAAGACCCCAGAAGTGGCTCTGGTTTTCTACTCGAAATAACGGGGGCTGATTTTCCCCGGCCCAGCGCCTTGCAGTCATGCACCCAGCACCGAGTAAGTTCGGTGTGCAGGCAGGCTCCCAAATCCAGACAGTGGCTCTTCACATCCACTTTGCCCTGGCATCAGGGACTGCCCTTCGCGCCCATCTTGCAAACACTTACGCACCTGAGCCCTCCCACTGCGATCCAAGGCTACTCCTACGGATGGAGTTAAACACGTGGCTAAAGCATTTGCAGAGGTTCCAAAGAGCTGAGGCTCCGTGTAAAAGGAACATTACTGCAGTTATTCCAATCTTGGGTTGATGAGATGCTCCTGTCCGCCCCCTCCCTTCACAGCTGGGTCTCCCACCCAGTGGAATTCTCCAAGGAACTTCCCACTCCCACTCCAAGAGGTGCCTGAAGTAGCCATTAGCCTCTTAAGTCCCTTTGTGAATCCAGCCCTAACCACTCATCTGGACAAGTCCTCAGCTCCCTGCAGCTGTCCTGTTACCCAGGTTGCAGGTTTCCTCTCACCCATCAGACTTCGTTTTTAAAGGAAAGCTGAGATGCAGGAGATCAAGGTCGTGCTTCCAATGAACAAGTACCAGGTCACCTACCCCATGGGATTCAGCCTCATATGGTCCTTGCTCCAGACCCCCTAACTCTGTGGTTCTCAAGCAGGGGTACATGTATCCCTGGGGTACACACAGCTCTTCCGAGGAGTAGGTCAACTCATCTAGATATTGGGCTAGTTTTACAACGGATGACACAAAAAGCACTAGCGAAGTCAGTGCAAACTAAAATTTCAGACAGACACTGACTTGTTCATACTGTTCTATATGCTACACCTGGACATGTAAGTACAATACTTATTTCCAATGGGTTTATTTTATAATTGTATGGTACAAATGAGAGTCAGCCATTTTTCAGCAATAGTGGCTGTGGCAACGTTTGTATTTTTAGGTCTGATTTTCTAAGCAAGTCGTTTTTAAGTCAGGCGAAACTTGGGGTGCGCAAGACAAATCAGACTCCTGGAAGGGGTGCAGTGGTCTGGAAAGGTTGAGAGCCACTGCCCTAACTCACCTCACAGCCTGGGACGTCTTCTCGACTGACGCTCCACAGGAAAGTTAGAGATGAAGGACAACACCAGAGCCCAGCTTCCCAGTACAGGGAGGGGGAGGAAAGACTCACCCCTGGGCCTTTCCTTGTTACAGGGACCCACAGTGACACGGACTCTCTCTCACTCTGCAGCTTCTGAGGCTCTGCTGCTGGGAACAGCTGCGGGTGGATAAAAGGCAGCCAGGTTCTGTCTGAGACGTGTGCCGCGGAGCTCAAATGGATCTGCCAGAAAGAAGCAGCCGTGATATAAACAGTGCAACTGAGGATCCACATTTGTGTATCTGTAATGTGAAGTACCCCCCGTTTAGTCTCCTGGGTAGGGCCCTATCAAATTTACCCATCCAGTTTGGTAAATTTCATGGTCATGAGATTTTTAAAAGTCTTTCCCAGGCTGGGGGGGGGCCCTCTGTCCCACCTCTCCCTACCCACTTTCCCGCGCTGGGGGGGGGCTGTCTCCCCCTTCCACCTTCCGACCATTTCCCGCACTGGGGGGGGCCCTGTGTCCCCCTTCGGCCCCTTTCATGGGCTGGGGGGGCCCTTTGTCCCCCTTCCCCTCCTTTCCCGGGCTGGGGAGGGGGCCCTGTGTCACAGAGTCCCTGGGCGATGCTCTGGAACTGCTCCCCATGAAGCCAGTCAGAACTCTGGGGCAGTCGCCTTTCTGTGAGCAGGAGGTCACCTGATTCCTTTGTTCTCCAACCCTTTAGCTCTCACCTTTCAGGGGTGAAGGGCCCAGGCCATCAGTGGCCAGGAAACAGGGTGTCGGCCATTCTCTGTGTCCAGACTCCTGCACACACCTCCCCTTTAGGACTCTGCAATGATCATACACCCTCATCCCACCCCGTAGAGACTTAAGAACTGTCTAGGGGAAACTGAGGCACCTCCACACTTTTCAGAGGAAACATTAAGAACAGTCCCACTTCGTCACACCCTGTATCCCCCTTCCCCCCCTTTCCTGGGCTGGGGGGGCCCTCTGTCCCCCTTCCCCCCTTTCCCAGGCTGGGGGGGCCCTCTATCCCACCTCTCCCTTCTCCCCTTTTCCCGGGCGGGGGGACCCTCTGTCCCCCCTCCCTTCCCCCCCTCCCCAGGCTGGTGGGGGGCCCTGTGTCCCCCCTCTTCCTCCCCCCCTTTCCTGGGCTTGGGAGGGGCCCTGTGCCCCCCCTCTCCCTTCCCCCCCTTTCCCGGGGTGGGGGGGCCCTGTGTCCCCCTTCCCCCCTTTCCCGGGCTAGGGGGGGCCCTTTGTCCCCCTCCCCCCTTTTCCCGGGCTGGGGGGGACCTCTGTCCCCCATCTCCCATCCCCCCCTTTCCCGGACTGGGGAGGGCCCTGTGTCCCCCTTCAGCCCCTTTCCCTGCTGGGGGGGCCCTGTGTCCCCCCTCTCCCTTACCCCCCTTTCCTGGGCTGGGGGGGCCCTGTGTCCCCCTTCCCCCCCTTTCCCGGGCTAGGGGAGCCCTCTGTTCCCCCTTTACCTTCCCCCCTTTCCCGGGCTTGGGGAGGGCCCTGTGTCGCCCTTTCTCCCATTCCCCCCTTTCCCAGGCTTGGGGGGGGCCCTGTGTCCCCCTTCCCCACTTTCAAGGGCTGCGGGGGCCTCTCTTCCCCCCTTTCCCGGGGTGGGGGGCCCTCTTTCCCCCTTCTCCCTTTCCCCCTTTCCTGGGCTGGGGGGGGCCCTCTGTCCCCCTTCCCCCACTTTCCCGGGCTGGGGGGTTCCCTCTGTCTCCCTTCCTGCCCTTTCCCGGGATGTGGGGGGGTCCTCTGTCTCCCTTCCAGCCCTTTCCTGGGCTGGGGGAGGCCTGTGTCCCCCCACTCCCTTCCCCCCCTTTCCCGGGCTGGGGGTGGGTTGTATCCCCCCTTTCCCTTTCCCCCTTTCCCAGTCTGGGGGGGCCCTGTGTCCCCCCTCTCCCTTGCCCCCTTTTCCCAGACTTGGGGGGGCCCTGTGTCTCCCTTCCCCCCCTTTCCCAGGCTGGTGGGGGCCCTGTGTCTCCCCTCTCCCTTCCCCCCTTTCTGGGCTGGGGGGGGCCCTGTGTCCCTCCTCTCCCTTCCCCCCCTTTCCCGGGCTCAGGGGGGCCCTGTGTCCCCCTTCAGCCCCTTATCCGGGCTGGGGGGGCCTTCTGTTCCCCCTTTACCTTCCCCCCTTTCCCGGGCTTGGGGAGGGCCCTGTGTCGCCCTTTCTCCCATCCCCCCCTTTCCCATTCTTGGGGGGGGCCCTGTGTCGATGTGACAATGTGACTCATCAGGGAGGGGGGAGTGTTGACCTGGGAATGTGCCCTGGGGATGGGAGACCTGAGAGCCTGTCTGCAGGGTCAATCCTGTGCATCTCGCAGGCATTCTCAGAGGCCGTCAGGAAGCTATCTATGTCCTCCCCCTCCTTCCGCTGGGCCAGGAAGCACTTATCAAATTTCCTTGCAGTCTTGGGTCCCACTCACTCACCACAGCCGGGGCCCCACTGCTCCTCAGCCTGGCCAGCTCCAGTTCGTGCTGTCTTTGTTTCTCCTTCTCCTGACGCTCCCTCTCCTTCTCCTCCTGCTCATGTTGACGTTGTTTCTCTTTCTCCTCCTGCTCATGTTGACGTTGTTTCTCCTTCTCCTCCTGTTTCTCCTTCTCCTCCTGCTCATGTTGACGTTGTTTCTCCTTCTCCTCCTGTTTCTCCTTCTCCTCCTGCTCATGTTGACGTTCTTTCTCCTTCTCCTCCTGCTCATGTTGACGTTGTTTCTCCTCATGTTGATGTTGTTTTTCATGATCCTCCTGCTCCCTCATTTTCATCTCTCTCTCGCATTCCAGCCGCCTCTGCTCCAGGGATGGGGAGCTCCGCCGGGAGGATCCCCTGCTGGCTGCTGGGGTCAGGGTGCCCTCGGTATTTGCTGGGCTTCCCCCAACCCCCCCCCACCAGCCATAGGTAGGACTCCCTGCTGAGTCACATCGTCACACCCCCTTCCCTCTTCCCCCTTTCCCGGGCTGGGGGGGCCCTGTGTCCCCCTTCCCCCCCTTTCCTGGGCTGGGGGGGCCCTGTGTCCCCCTTCCCCCCCTTTCCCGGGCTGGGGGGGCCCTGCGTCCCCCTTCCCCCCCTTTCCAGGGCTGGGGGCGGGCCCTGTGTCCCCCTTTCCCCCCTTTCCCGGGATGGGGATGCCCTCTGTCCCCATTCCCCAGTTTCCCGGGCTTGGGGGGGGGCCCTCTGTGACGATGTGACTCAGCAGGGAGGGGGGAGTGTTGACCTGGGAAGGTGCCCTGGGGATGGGAGACCTGAGAGCCTGTCACCTGAGCCAGGAGGGGGAGGGGGAGGTAACACCTCTGCCCAGGAATGTGAACAGAGGCTGCAGCAGGGAACCTGCTGGGTGGGTTTTAGTTGGCAGTGTGGAGGCTGGGGGGAGGAACACAGGGAACCCCAGGGCTGGGGTCTAAGCTCCCTGCTCCCCCAGAAGGACGTGATTGAGGGGTCCTGGTTGTACCCACAAGCTCTGTTGTGGACTGTGTTCCTGTTGTCCAATAAACCTTCTGTTTTACTGGCTGGCTGAGAGTCTCAGTGGATCCCAGGAAGAGGGGTGCAGGGCCTGGACTCCCCCACACTCCGTGACAACTGGTGGCAGTGGTGGGATATACTGCACCCCGTGAACGGCGCTTCCTGCAGTAAGTGACTGGGGAACAGTAAAACGAAGGGGAATTGACGGGGACCAGGCGTGCTGAAGATTCAGAGAGAGACGGTTTCGGGGGGCGGTTAACCCCTGGGAATGTGTGACCAGAGAGAAAGACTTTTGCAGTAACAGGGTCCCCCGGGGGATTGCAGCGAGCAGTCCCAGGGGCGGAGGAGTCTGCAGCTCGACCCTGGCAAAGAGGTGGTGACCTCAAGAAGGACTGGCACACTAAGGGCTTTTCCTGGAAACCGTGGGAAGCTGCCCGGCCTGCAAGTGGCCAGCAGGGAGATGTACGCTAAACGCCTTAAGAGTGACCTGGTGGAGCTGTGCAGGCAGAGGGGGCTGCGCATCGGGAGGTCCACCAAGGAACAACTGATTGCCCAGTTGGAGGAGAGGGATCGCTTGGATGACCCGATCCCTGTCCCTGAGGGGAGCCGCCCGGCAGACGCAGCTGGTGGTCCCCCAGAAGTATCGCCGCAAGCTCCTGTACCTGGCCCATGACATCCCCCTCGCAGGGCACCAGGGAATCCGGCGCACCCGGCAGAGGTTGCTACAGAACTTTTACTGGCCCGGGGTCTTTACCACGGTCCGGCAGTATTGCCGATCCTATGACCCCTGTCAGAGGGTGGAGAAGGCCCGGGACAAGGGGAAAGCGGCTTTGAGACCTTTGCCCATCATAGAGGAGCCTTTCCAGAAGGTGGCCATGGACATCGTGGGGCCTCTCAGCAGGACGACCCGGTCGGGGAAGAAATACATTCTGGTGGTGGTAGATTTTGCCACCCGCTACCCCGAGGCAGTGCCCTTAGCTTCCATTGAAGCAGACACCGTGGCCGATGCGCTCCTGACCATTTTCAGCCGAGTGGGGTTCCCCAAGGAAGTCTTGACAGACCAAGGCTCCAACTTCATGTCGGCCCTGCTCCGGTGCTTGTGGGAGAAACGTGGGGTCCGGCACGACTGGGCCTCAGCTTATCACCCCCAGTCCAACGGGCTGGTGGAGAGGTTTAACGGGACGCTAAAGATGATGCTGAAAACCTTTATGAACCAGCACCCGCAGGATTGGGACAAGTACTTACCTCACCTGCTGTTCGCGTACAGGGAGGTGCCCCAGGAGTCTACCGGATTTTCGCCTTTCGAACTGTTATATGGAAGGAGGGTGAGGGGCCCCCTGGACCTGATGAGAGACGAGTGGGAGGGGAAGGCCACTCCCGATGGAGAGTCAGTGGTGGAGTATGTCCTGATCTTCCGAGAGAGACTTGCTGAACTCATGGGCCTGGCCAGGGAGAATCTGGCCAGAGCCCAGAAGAAGCAGAAGGTCTGGTATGACCGCACGGCAAGGGCCCGTGCCTACGCCACCGGGGATCCGGTGATGGTTCTCATCCCAGTGAGAAAGAACAAACTACAGGCCGCCTGGGAGGGCCCTTTCAAGGTCGTCAAGCAGCTCAATGAGGTAAACTATGTGGTGGAGCTGTCGAACCGGGCGCACCACCGCCGGGTGTACCATGTGAATATGATGAAGCCATATTATGCCAGGGGGAATGTGGTGTTGGCCGTGTGTGGACAGTGGGAAGAGCAGGGAGATGACCCTTTAGTAGATCTATTCCCTGGGACCAGAGCTGGTTCCCCCCTGGAAACAATTCCCCTCTCGGATCAGCTAACCCCTGCCCAGCAAGCTGAGGTCAGGGAGGTGCTGCATCCGTACCGACAGCTGTTTTCCAACCAGCCTGGACGCACTAATCTGACTGTCCACCGGGTGCAGACAGGGTCGCACCCGCCGATAAGATGCTCCCCCTTCCGAGTCACAGGGAAAACTGCTCAGGACCTGGAAAGAGAGGTCCGGGACATGCTGGCTTTGGGGGTGATCCAGCCATCGGCCAGCCCTTGGGCCTCGCCGGTGGTGCTGGTCCCCAAAAAGGACGGGTCGGTCCGGTTCTGTGTGGACTATCGGAAGCTCAATGCCATCACTGTATCTGATGCCTACCCCATGCCCAGGCCGGACGAGCTCCTAGACAAGCTGGGAGGAGCTCGGTACCTTACCACCATGGACCTTACAAAGGGCTACTGGCAAGTGCCGCTGGATGCAGATGCCCGGCTGAAATCGGCCTTTATCACCCCTCTGGGGCTCTATGAGTTCCTGACCCTGCCTTTCGGCCTCAAGGGAGCGCCGGCCACCTTCCAGCGCCTGGTGGACCAGCTCCTGAGGGGGATGGAGAGTTTTGCCGTGGTGTATATTGATGACATCTGTGTCTTTAGCCAGACCTGGGAGGACCACGTGTCCCAGGTTAGACAAGTGCTGGACCGACTCCAGGGGGCTGGGCTGACTGTAAAAGCGGAGAAGTGCAAGGTGGGGATGGCGGAAGTGTCTTACCTGGGCCATCGGGTGGGGAGCGGCCGCCTAAAGCCGGAACCAGCCAAGGTGGAGGTGATCAGAGACTGGCCCGCTCCCCACACCAAAAAGCAGGTCCAAGCCTTTATTGGGATGGCAGGATACTACCAAAGATTTGTGCCCCACTTTAGCACCATAGCCACCCCCATCACTGAGCTATGCAAGAAGGGAAGCCAGACAAGGTGGTCTGGACCGAGCAGTGCCAGGAGGCTTTCCGGGCGCTGAAGGAGGCTCTGGTCAGTGGCCCAGTTCTGGCAAACCCAGACTTTGACAAGCCCTTTGTGGTGTTCACCGACGCCTCCGACACGGGACTGGGGGCGGTGTTAATGCAGGAGGATGAAAAGGGGGAGAGACACCCCATCGTGTACCTGAGCAAGAAGTTGCTACCCCGGGAGCAACACTACGCGGCCATCGAGAAGGAGTGCCTGGCCATGGTGTGGGCCCTCAAGAAACTAGAGCCCTATCTCTTCGGGCGGCACTTCACCGTGTACACCGACCACTCTCCCCTGACCTGGCTGCACCAGATGAAAGGAGCCAACGCCAAACTCCTGAGATGGAGCCTGCTCCTGCAGGATTACGACATGGACGTGGTCCACGTGAAGGGAAGTGCCAACCTGATAGCGGATGCGCTGTCCCGGAGAGGGGGCCCCGAACTTCCCCAGGTCACTGGTCACAGTGACCCCGCTCAGTTCAGTCTCGAAGGGGGGAGAGATGTGACGATGTGACTCAGCAGGGAGGGGGGAGTGTTGACCTGGGAAGGTGCCCTGGGGATGGGAGACCTGAGAGCCTGTCACCTGAGCCAGGAGGGGGAGGGGGAGGTAACACCTCTGCCCAGGAATGTGAACAGAGGCTGCAGCAGGGAACCTGCTGGGTGGGTTTTAGTTGGCAGTGTGGAGGCTGGGGGGAGGAACACAGGGAACCCCAGGGCTGGGGTCTAAGCTCCCTGCTCCCCCAGAAGGACGTGATTGAGGGGTCCTGGTTGTACCCACAAGCTCTGTTGTGGACTGTGTTCTTGTTGTCCAATAAACCTTCTGTTTTACTGGCTGGCTGAGAGTCTCAGTGGATCCCCCTCCTGGCTCAGGTGACAGGCTCTCAGGTCTCCCATCCCCAGGGCACATTCCCAGGTCAACACTCCCCCCTCCCTGCTGAGTCACATCGTCACACCCTCTGTACGCCTTCACCCCTTTCCTGGGCTGGGGGGGCCCTCTGTCCCCCTTCCCCCCTTTCCTGGGCTGGGGGGGCCCTCTGTCCCCCCCTCCCTTCCCCCCGTTTCCACGGGCTGGGGGGGCCCGCTGTCCCCCCTCTCCCTTCCCCCCCCTTTCCTGGGCTGGGTGGGGGCCCTCTCTCCCCCCCCCTCTCTTTCCCCCTTTCCAGGGCTGGGGGGGTGCCCTCTGTCCCCCTTCCCCCACTTTCCCGGGCTGGGGGGTTCCCTCTGTCTCCCTTCCCGCCCTTTCCCGGGTTGCGGGGGGCCCCTCTGTCTCCCTTCCCGCCCTTTCCCGAGGTGGGGGGAGGGCCCTGTGTATCCCCTCTCCCTTCCCCCCCTTTCCCGGGCTGGGGGGGGCCCTGTGTCCCCCCTCTCCCTTCCCCCCTTCCTGGGCTGGGGGGGCCCTGTGTCCCCCTTCCCCCACCTTTCCCGGTTTGGGGGGGCCTTCTGTCCCCCTTCCCCCATTTCCCGGGCTTGGGGGGGGGCTCTGTCCCCCCTCTCCCTTCCCTCCTTTCCCGGGCTGGGGGGAGCCTTTCTGTCCCCCTTCCCCCTTTTCTCCTCTCCTTGGGCTGGGGCGGGCGTGCGGCCTCTCCGTCCCCCCTCCCCCTTCCCTCCCTCCCCTCGGGCTGGGGCGGGCGGGGGGCCCCTCCGTCCCTCTTCTCCCTCCTCCCCTAGTGCTGGGGGGCCCCTCCGTCCCCTTTCCCCCCCTCCCCTCCCCTCTCTCCTCGGGCTGGGGGGCCCCTCCTTCCCCCCTCGTCCCTTCCCCCCTCCTCTGGCTGTGGGGGGCGCCCCCTCGTCCCCCCTCCTTGGGCTGGGCCTGTCTGGTGGCTGCCCCCCCAACTCCTGATCTGCTCGCTGGGGATGGGGCACCTGTGTGGAGCATGGAGCTACCTGGGCCCTTCCCCTCTCATGGCCCCGAGCCAGTTGGGGGGGAGGTCATCAGCGCACTGTTGCTCCCTGTACCCCCAACCTTGTACCCCTGTACCTCCAACCGTGGTTTCCCACGGGCATCCTCCCCCTGCCTGCGGTCCCAATGAACAAGGGGGAAGGAAAGGGCCACTCCCACAATTTCCCCACCCCTCCCCCCATGGGGGAAGTTTTGGACATGAAGTTTTAATGGTTCTATCGCCCACTGGGTGGGCACTTGGCCTTAGAAAATTACTGAAGTGTGAATCGATAAGTTGATTAAAATTGATCATTTCAATTGAGGCGTTGGACTTGGTGATTTAATTGCCTTGATTTTACTCAATCCATCCTGGTTCTCTCCCCCGCCCACCAACTCCCCACTCCTGTTAGGATTCTCGACTTGCTCTCGATTGCGGGAGGTATGTGTGGGGAGGGAGGGTTTTTTCCTCCTGTCAACCCCAGCTGGGTGACTGTCACGCGGGGGTGGTGCGCGGCGGGTGGGATCCGTGGCAGATCAGGTCTCTGAAGCCCTGGGGGGTGGAGGGGCCGATGGCGTTTAAGGGGGTTCAATCATCATGGCACCGTCTCTGGCAGGGGGTTGGGCTGCTGGGCTGGGAACGAGAAACCACAAATCGTGCGCCACCCCCCACTGACCTGTCCTGCTGGGTCCCTCTCGACTTTCAGATCGGCCAGAGAGTCCGGAGCAGGGTGTGCGGGGAGCCAGGGCCAGGACCCCCGCCGCAGCTCGGCTTCGCTGCTGCTGAATCGGACCCAGTCACAGAGAGGAGCTGACCCCAGCCCAGCGTCTCCAGCAGCGTGTGCGGCCTGAGCGTCGCTGAAAGAGACGATGGCACCAGCAGCTGGACCTGCTGGGAGCGAAGAGCAGCTGCAGGAGTGGCCTGTTGAGGGCCATGGACACCTGGAGACTGGAGGGGAGCCAGGTAATGGGGTGTCTCTGCCTGGGAACAGGCTGAAGAGAGACACTGAGGCTGTCCCACATGGGGCCAGGCTCTCAGTGACAGCAGTCAGTGCCCAGCAACACCCCGTCTGTGAGTAGCAGGGACTGGATCACCCCCAGAGGCTCTCAGGGCACCGATCCCTGTCTCACAGCTGCTGTCTGGCAGACACAGGGGTGGCCATGGGGCTGTGCAGGGCCCTCCTGGGCTGGGTGTGTCAGACCCCCTGTGACAGCCCTGGCCCATCTCTGCCTGGTTCGTTCTCCCCCCTTCTGCTGTGTATGGCCAGTGTGAGACCGCAGTGTGCGGGGACAGGGGCACTCGGCAGTGTGGGCCCAGCCAGCGCTCGGCAGGGGGCAGAATGGGGGTGGGGATGGTGGGGGGGGCAACTGCCACCAGGACATGCGGGTCCTTATCTCTGTGCCCCTGAGCTCACCAGGCCTCCTGGCAGCCTGGCTGGGAGTGCCCAGGGGAGGGCACTGGGCTGAGGGGAAGGAGGGGCTGTTCTGCCAGCCCCAGCCGGCCTGACCCTCCGGGCTCCTCTCCCAGAGCGTCTGACGGAAGGAGCAATCGACAGAACAGTGCATATTCGAGTCCAGTGGTTCTCAACCTTTCCAGACGACTGTTGCCCTGTCAGGAGGCTGATTTGTCTTGCACTCTCCTAAGTTTCATCTCACTTAAAAACAACTTGCTTCCAAAATCGGACATAAAAATACAAAAGTGTCACAGCCACTATTCTGGAAAAATTGCTGACTCTCTCATTGTTGCATATTTAATTATGAAATAGATGAACTGGACTATCAACGCTGTACCTTTCCGTGTATACTCTATCGAGCAGTATAAACGAGTCATTCTCTGTATGAAATTTTAGCTTGTACTGACTTAGTGCTTTTTATTTAGCCTGTCGTAACACGAGGCAAATCTCTCGATGAGTTGATGTGCCCCATGGAAGACCTCTGCTTACCCCCAGGGGTACACGAACCGGTGGGTGAGAACCACTGTTCTAAGGCAGCTCCAGCCCTGGTGCCGTCGGGGAGACGTGTCCTCGCGGCCCTGCCTGACGGGTCTTTCTGTTTCAGACCCTCATCGTAACTGCAGGAGATGTAACTACAAGAAATGTACAATTGTGCTCGCAGTCGCCCTCGCAATCATGTTCTTAGTTCTCATCATTGTCCTGGCAGGTGAGTTCTCACCCTTCCCTTCCCCCTCTCTGCACATCCCATTCCCCCTGGAACCACCACAGTCAGTCTTTCCTCCTGGCCTGTCTGGCTTCTGCCCCTGGGACAGAGGATTCCTGGGGGATGTTCCTCCAAGACCCCCCTCCTGCTCCCTCCCAGACCCCTGCACCTGGGCACTCTCTGTATCAGGACTGAAATTAGCTCCCCCCAGCCCATCTCTGAGCCCTTTGGGTCCAAGTCACTGTTGCCGGGCCCCAGGCACGGTCACTGCTACCCGTGCAGAGTGGGGGTGATTGACGGTGTAGGGCAGGAATGAGCTGGGCCCTCTGCCTGCACCGTGTCGCCCTGAGCTGCCAGCCTGGCCTTCCTGCATCCCCGGGTGGTGCCCAGTGCTGGGCAGGTGCTGGCGTGTCACTGAAAGGAGCCGTGGAACGCAGTACAGACACCTCCCTTACTGCAGCGTGAAACCCACCCCTTGGTGACCTCGGCAGGGCAGGGTCTCGTTGCGCTATTGACGTCCCCGCCTGCACAGACAGCGTGTGCGAGCGCAGATGGCAGCTGTTTGTGGTGACCGTGAACCTGGCTGGCTGTGCTGGACAAGCTGGGCAGCGGGCGTTCGGTCTCCTGAAGGGAAGGGAGTTTGTTCCCATCTTCATCTCAACCTGTCTCTCCAGGGAAGCAAATCGCAGAGCAGGGGGAGGGGGCAGCAGACCAGGCTAGCAGAACTCCTTGGGGTACTAGACCTGGCAAATCATGTTGAAGTTAATCTCCTACCCATTAATTATTGCCCCCCTGCTGGCCCCCTGGTAACTGTCCCCTCCCTCTCCGGCTCTCTGCCCACCCCATGTTGTAACACGGAGCTTGGACCTAGCTCTCTGTCCTGGGCTTCATGGCACGAGCTGCTTGTCAGCTGCATCCCTGTTGAATGTGAATCCAAGAGAGGGAGAGCAGAGTCAGATAACCCCCCTCTGGGGCTGGATTCCCAGCGTCCTCCTGGCTCCCTCACGGCCTTTCAGTACCCACCCTGGTTCGAGGTGTCTCAGAAGCCTGGGGCACAGGGTCTGATCTCCCCATGTTCTTTCTCCTTGTTGGTGGGTGGCGGGTCTCGCTCACACCACGTGTCACTGTCTCATTCTCAGTGTGGAGACCTAAGCTTCCGTCACCTGAACTGGGGCCCGTTGCTGGATCGGATACCGAGGGAAATGCTACTATTTCTCTGAGGCCGAAAGGAACTGGACCTGCAGCCTGACCTACTGCTCTGCGCTCAGCGCCTCCCTGGCTAAGATCAACAGTGAGCAGGAAATGGTGAGAGATGCTCGAATTGCAACGTTCTGGTCTTGGCTCAGCAGCTGCTGCAGGAGAACCTGGGCTCGAGGAGCAGCTCTGAGTAAATGAGCTTCCAGCTGCTGAATGCCAGGCCTGGCTGGCTGGCCCGGGGCACCTCTAGTGTCCGTGTCTGACTGCGGGTATCACTCACTGTCAGCCCTCTCAAAAGGAGACCGCCCCTCTCGAGGGCAAGGCTGGCTTGAGTGTCTTCTGCGTGGCGTGGGGCCAAAGGGGTACTGAGATCCCAGATTGACTTGAAGAGCCAGTGCTCTTGGGTAGCCAGATGAGGATGGGGAGGCTCCTCTTAGCCCTGGCCCCTTCTGGCTGAGGATTTGGTGGCTCTACTCTCATCCCTGGTCCTTCCCAGCATCCCTTATTGAGATCAGCTGGGCTCTTTCCTTCCCCTTCCCCTGTGATGGGGAGGGGAGCTCAGCTGTTCTGTAAGGCAAGGTTTGGGATAGGAAAGTTAATACTGAATTACCCAGAGCTGGGCAAGAGGGAGGCAAAAATCCCCAGCCGTTCCCTGAAAACAGAGCCCTTCAGTGTATCCCTGTGAGTCTCTGGTGCACAGAGCCTGTGCTCTGACCCCACCTCTCCCTCTGCTGTTTTTAGGGTATGTCTACACTACGGAATAAGGTCGAATTTATAGAAGTCGGTTTTTTAGAAATCGGTTTTATATATTCAAGTGTGTGTGTCCCCACAGAAAATGCTCTAAGTGCATTAAGTGCATTAACTCGGCGGAGCGCTTCCACAGTACCGAGGCTAGAGTCGACTTCCGGAGCGTTGCACTGTGGGTAGCTATCCCACAGTTCCCGCAGTCTCCGCTGCCCATTGGAATTCTGGGTTGAGATCCCAATGCCTGATGGGGCTAAAACATTGTCGCGGGTGGTTCTGGGTACATATCGTCAGGCCCCCGTTCCCTCCCTCCCTCTGTGAAAGCAAGGGCAGACAATCATTTCGCGCCTTTTTTCCTGAGTTACCTGTGCAGACGCCATACCACGGCAAGCATGGAGCCCGCTCAGGTAACCGTCACCCTATGTCTCCTGGGTGCTGGCAGACGCGGTACGGCATTGCTACACAGTAGCAGCAACCCCTTGCCTTGTGGCAGCAGATGGTACAGTACGACTGGTAGCCGTCATCGTCATGTCCGAGGTGCTCCTGGCCACGTCGGCTGGGAGCACCTGGGCAGACATGGGTGCAGGGACTAAATTTGGAGTGACTTGACCAGGTCATTCTCTTTAGTCCTGCCTGCAGTCAGTCCTATTGAACCGTCTTATGGTGAGCGGGCAGGCGATACGGACTGCTAGCAGTCGTACTGTACCATCTTCTGCCGAGCAGCCATGAGATGTGGATGGCATGCAGTCCTTCTGCACCGTCTGCTGCCAGCCAAAGATGTAAAAGATAGATGGAGTGGGTCAAAACAAGAAATAGACCAGATTTGTTTTGTACTCATTTGCCTCCTCCCCTGTCTAGGGGACTCATTCCTCTAGGTCACACTGCAGTCACTCACAGAGAAGGTGCAGCGAGGTAAATCTAGCCATGTATCAATCAGAGGCCAGGCTAACCTCCTTGTTCCAATAAGAAAGATAAGTTAGGTGCACCATTTCTTATTGGAACCCTCCGTGAAGTCCTGCCTGAAATACTCCTTGATGTACAGGCACCCCCTTTGTTGATTTTAGCTCCCTGAAGCCAACCCTGTAAGCCGTGTCGTCAGTCACCCCTCCCTCCGTCAGAGCAACGGCAGACAATCGTTCCGCGCCTTTTTTCTGTGCGGACGCCATACCAAGGCAAGCATGGAGGCCGCTCAGCTCACTTTGGCAATTAGGAGCACATTAAACACCACACGCATTATCTAGCAGTATATGCAGCACCAGAACCTGGCAAAGCGATACCGGGCGAGGAGGTGACGTCAGCGCGGTCACGTCAGTGATCAGGACATGGACACAGATTTCTCTGAAAGCATGGGCCCTGCCAATGCATGCATCATGGTGCTAATGGGGCAGGTTCATGCTGTGGAACGCCGATTCTGGGCTCGGGAAACAAGCACAGACTTGTTTCACTTCAACCAGGTGACCATGAATTATATCTCACTCTCCTGAGGCTAACACAGAGAGATAAAGAACGGATGTTGTTTGAATGCCAGCAAACATACACTGCAATGCTTTGTTCTACAATGATTCCCGAGTACGTGTTACTGGACTGGAGTGGTAAAGTGTCCTACCATGAAGGACGCAATAAGGCTGCCCTCCCCAGAAGCCTTTTGCAAAGGCTTTAGGACTACATCTAGGAGAACCGCAAATGCCAGGGCAAAGTAATCCTTTCACATGCTTGCTTTTAAACCATGTATAGTATTTTAAAAGGTACACTCACCAGAGGTCCCTTCTCCGCCTGCTGGGTCCAGGAGGCAGCCTTGGGTGGGTTCGGGGGGTACTGGCTCCAGGTCTAGGGTGAGAAACAGTTCCTGGCTGTTGGGAAAACCGGTTTCTCCGCTTGCTTGCTGTGAGCTATCTACAACCTCCTCCTCATCATCATCTTCTTCGTCCCCAAAACCTGCTTCCGTATTGCCTCCATCTCCATTGAAGGAGTCAAACAACACGGCGGGGGTAGTGGTGGCTGAACCCCCTAAAATGGCATGCAGCTCATCATAGAAGCGGCATGTTTGGGGCTCTGACCCAGAGCGGCTGTTCGCCTCTCTGGTTTTCTGGTAGGCTTGCCTCAGCTCCTTCAGTTTCACGCGGCACTGCTTCGGGTCCCTGTTATGGCCTCTGTCCTTCATGCCCTGGGAGATTTTCACAAAGGTTTTGGCATTTCGAAAACTGGAACGGAGTTCTGATAGCACGGATTCCTCTCCCCAAACAGCGATCAGATCCCGTACCTCCCGTTCGGTCCATGCTGGAGCTCTTTTGCGATTCTGGGACTCCATCATGGTCACCTGTGCTGATGAGCTCTGCATGGTCACCTGCAGCTTGCCACGCTGGCCAAATAGGAAATGAGATTCAAAAGTTCGCGGTTCTTTTCCTGTCTACCTGGCCAGTGCATCTGAGTTGAGAGTGCTGTCCAGAGCGGTCATAATGGAGCACTCTGGGATAGCTCCCGGAGGCCAATACCATCGAATTGTGTCCACAGTACCCCAAATTCGAGCCGGCAACGTCGATTTAAGCGCTAATCCACTTGTCAGGGGTGGAGTAAGGAAATCGATTTTAAGAGCCCTTTAAGTCGAAATAAAGGGCTTCATTGTGTGGATGGGTGCAGGTTTACATCGATTTAACGCTGCTAAATTCGACCTAAAGTCCTAGTGTAGACCAGGGCTTAGGCTTTCGTGCTGAGCTATAAAGGCAGATTTGACCACTGGATTGGCCTCCAGAGGGACCCTGGGCAGCTCTGGAAATGGGCCAATGGCACCAAATTCAACAACCTGTAAGTCCTCTGTGAATTCCCTGGGCTTTGGGTCCCTGGCGTCTGAGATAGCGAGTTCAGGCTGACTCACCAGTCAGTGCTATGTACTCTGTGTATTAGTGATGGGTGGAAGCAAGTGTTGTCTGCTGGGGGACTGGCCAAAGCTTTCGGATCTGTCTGGCTTTAGTGGGGCCATCTGCGTTAAAGATGCCTGATAGTCACAAATGCTGAGTGCCTGGGGCTGCTATGAGAAGTGGGGTACAGTAGAGATGGCCCAGACGACATCCCAAGAGGGATTTCAGTGGGATCTGGGTGGGATCAAATAACCAAACCCCAGTTGAGTCCATAGCAGGGTTTGACCCTGGACCATCAGCACTGACAGAACGGCAGAATAGGTCACGCTGGCGGGGGAGTGGCACTACGTGTCCAGGAAAGCATAGAGTAAAGAACAGTAAAAATCGTAAACGAACCCAACTGTATCCTAGCATCTCTAAAGAATAGGAATTCCACACTTGAAGAATAAGAATCTAGCAGCAGGAATATACTACTGACCAGGATGGTGACTGTGAAATTCACCGAGATTAGAGAGGCTACAAAAGCAGAAAACCCAATAATAATGGGGGGTTTCAACTATCCCCATATGATTAGAGATGTGGAACAGCTTCCATATGAGGGGAGACGACTAAGGGGGGGATATAGGAGGTCTATAAAATCATGAGTGGGGTCAAGAAAGTGAAGAGGGAAGTGTTATTTACGCCTTCATGTAACGCATGACCTAGCAGTCACACAATTAAATGAATAGGCAGCAGGTCTGACACAAACAAAAGGAAGTATTTCTTCACACAACACAGTCAACCTGTGGAGCTTGTTGCCAGGGGATGTTGTGAAGGCCAAGAGTATAATTCTGTTCAAACAAGAAGTAGATAAGTTCACAGAGGATAGCTCGACCAGTTCCTATCAGCCAGGATGGTCAGGGATGCAACCCCATGCTCTGAGTGTCCATATACATCTGACTGCCAGAAGCTGGGTGTGAATGGGATGGATCACTCGATACTGACCCTGTTCTGTTCATTCCCTCGGAAGCACCTACCACTGGCCAGTATCGGAGGACAGGACACTGGGCTAGATGGACCATTGGTCTGACCCATGTGGCCAGTCTTATGTACTTACAGCTGAATGGTGTTTTTAAAAAAGCCCTTTGCGATTGATGGGAAGCTGGAAAATGTGCCCAGAGGAGGCTTAGGAAACAAGTCAGTTGATGACTTGTTGTTTGATCCCAGTCAGATATTTTCACATATTCCAGCAAGGATGCCCTGATGTCGGCAGCAGTCTGTCTTTGTGATTGCATCATGAGCCCATCTGTTAGCCGGCCTGTTTGGGGTCTGTCCACACCGCAGCTGGCACCATGCCATTGCAGAGAAACTAAATGAATTCTTTGCAGCAGTCTTCATGGCTGAGCATGTGAGGGAGATTCCCAAACCTGAGCCATTCTTTTTAGGTGACAAATCTGAGGAACTGTCCCAGATTGAGGTGTCATTAGAGGAGGTTTTGGAACAAATTGAGAAACTAAACAGTAACAAGCCACCAGGACCAGGAACTCAAATGTGAAATTGCAGGACTACTCACTGTAGTCTGTAACCTATCATTTAAATCCGCTTCTGTACCCGATGACTGGAGGATAGCTAATGTGACGCCAATTTACCGGAACTGGGTAAGCAGGCATCTCAGTGGGGTGTTAACCCTGAAATCTGCCACCCTGCGGGAGCCCACCCCAGCAGAAGGTTCTGGGTGCATCATTGCCATCCCATCAGAGCTCTTCTGGGGTGATGCTGGTGGGGGAGCCATCCACAGCCATCTGCTCAGGTGGCTGTGAGCTGGGCTCTCCCTTCTCTGGGACAGATCCCACCCTGAGCCAGAGGCTGGTGGCCTGAGGGCAGGGAGATCCCGACCTGCCCAAAGAGTAGTGCTGGACCTCCTCCCAGCCCAGCACATGACTACTGTGAGTAGCCAGGATGGGACCATGGGGGAGGATTTGCCTGTGGGCCTGGATCCCACCCTGTTCCCAGGTGGGAAGCGCTGGCCTCCAGCTCTCACGGGAAGCTCTGTGTGAGTGGCTGGGGTCACACCATGGCCGCTGGGTTTGTGCTGCTGGCATTTCACTCCAGCCGCCCCCTGCAATACAGCCTGTCCTGACAGGCCTCTGGCCTGAGAGCTGATGTAAACTGTCCAGGGAGCCCTGGACCCAGCTCTTCTGTGCGGCGTTACGGCTGCTCCTCGCCACGCTGAGAGTCACCTGGAACCTGTGCCCGGGGCAGTTTGGGTGGGTTGGGCCTGCAGGGGCCCATCCAGACCCAGCTGGGTGGAGGGGGGGAGTAGGACCTGGGTTAATACCCACCCATCATAAATAGTCCATGGAGGTCAGTTGATCTTCGAACCTTTCCTGGCCTTGCTGCCCCACTGCCCCCTTTCTAGCTGGGGCCTCTGGCAGGTGCAGGAAGGGGAATCGTGAGGGGCTGTGAGTGCAGCAGCTCCCTGCACTGTGCAAGAGCGTCTTTCCCTGCCTGTGACTGATGGGAAATGTCCAACTCCTACCTGACACCAGCTCCCTGGCTTCTCTCTTGCAGGTTTCTGATAGGAGAAGGAGGAGACTGCGCGTATCTGAACGGTGTGAGTGTGGTCAGTAGCTTGCGATGCACCAGTGAGAGACACTGGATCTGCACCAAACCCGATGCATTTACACAGGCACAGGAGGCTGCAGTGGAAGGGGGCTGGTTAAAGAGTATTATAGAATCTAGCCCTGGAAAAGCCTGACTGTGATTTCTTGTGACCATCACATCTGAGCAATTCCGGAATATCGGGGAATGCTCTGCGCATCACTGGGTTACTTCCCTGTCTGGCCATCCGTGTATTGTGTGCCTGATGTTGGATGTCTCTTTGCACACTGAGCCAGGTACAAAATTAGATTGCAAAATCCACAAAAAAGGAAATCTACAGGAAGAAACTTACAGCAGGGGGCTGTGTGTGTGTCCATCTGTGGTGTTTAAGCATAAAGACAAAGGATCGGTCTGATCTCTCTCGGTGTGCAAAGACATACTGGATCCTTCCCCTCGGAGACAAACTGACGGTATGCATGTCTCCTAAAAGAAGGGTCCGAGCTTGCCTGGCTGTAAAGTGCTGCAAGGATTTCGGGTGAGCTGTACTTGGTTACACAGGAGAATACCTTGTTAGTTCAATCTAGGCTCTAGAACGCATGTTATGACTTTGTTATATGTAACCATTTGTTTCCAACACTTTCACTCGACTCTTCGCTTTGTTGAACTGAGGCGTGATTTCGCTGTGAGCCTATGGCAGCGCTGTGTGTTAAGTGGAGCAGCGATCTGAGCTGGACCTGGTAAGCTGGGGCCGAGGATGTTACTGTTCCTTTGGAAATAGTCAATCTGTGAATACTACCGGTGCCCAGGGGACTAGGGACTGGACGCTCCAGACAGATGCTCAGAGGGCTTGAGGGCAGAGTGGGCCTATTGCTACCCTGCAGTGACGGCAGGCCCAGCAGCGAGTGCGTGTGGCCAGTGGAGTTGGGGAGCTGACCCCTGGCAGGCACAGACAAGGCTCCCTCAGGCAAAGGGCAGGTGGTGGCGAGGTGCCTCCCAGCCCCGGGTACCCGGGTACATTGCAGGGTATTAACTTACTGCAGGTTTGGGGCAGTTAAAAATTACACCCCTAGGCCCCAGCCCAGTGAGGAGGACCGAGGAGAGGAACTGTGACTGCGCGGGGCACCTGAGTCCCCGCACCGCCCAGAGTTCTGCTCTGCCTAAAGCCCCAGTCCTGCCCCGTGAGTAGGGCTTTACCAAATTCATGACCATGAAAAATGCATCACAGACTGTGAAATCTGGTCTCCCCTGTGAAATCTGGCTCGGCGGGGGAGGGGGGGAATATGTCACAGAACTGCCACCCTTACGTCTACCCCACCTTCAGAGCTGGGCGGCCAGAGAGCAGCAGCTGCTGGTCTGGTGCCCAGCTCTGAAGGCAGCGCTGCTGCCAGCAACAGTGCAGAAGTGAGGGTGGCATGGTGGGGGGAGGGGCCAACCTTATGGGGGGGTGATGCGGGCAACTGCCCCTATCACGGTGGTCAGGAGGGAACCCCGCCACCCGCCAGCTTCAGGCCCTTTTAAGCTCTGAGTGCTGGACCCTGGAACGGGGAAGGGGCAGGGCTGGGAGCATCCCGGGCAGGGGCTTCTACCATGTGCCAGGCTCTAGCTGCAAGTTCGGGCTGGGCTGGGGAGGAACAGGACCTCGTCCCCTGCATGGGCTGCTCCCAGGGCCAGATCAGAGCCACCGCCAGGAACCTTCCCCCAGCAGCAGAAAGCTCCGTGGCTGCCAGCCGGGAGCCCAGCTCTGAAGGTAGCACCACTGCCAGGAGCAGTGCCAAAGTCAGGGTCGCAATACCATGACACCCCTCCCTCAATAGCCTTGAGACCCCCCATGACCCTCTTCTGGGATGGGATCCACACAGTTACAACAGGGTGACATTTCAGATTGAAATAGCTAAAACTGTGAAATTTAAAAGACTTTTAAAAATCTCATGACCATGAAATTTACCAAACTGGATGGGTGAATTTGGTAGGGCCCTACCCATGAAACTGAACAGGGGGTACTTCACATTACAGATACACAAATGTGGATCCTCAGTTGCACTGTTTATATCACGGCCACTTCTTTCTGGCAGATCCATTTGAGCTCCGCGGCACACGTCTCAGACAGAACCTGGCTGCCTTTTATCCACCCGCAGCTGTTCCCATCTGCAGAGCCTGAGAAGCTGCAGAGTGAGAGAGAGTCCGTGTCACTGTGGGTCCCTGTAACAAGGAAAGGCCTAGGGGTGAGTCTTTCCTCCCCCTCTGCCTAATGGGAAGCTGGGCTCTGGTGTTGTCCTTTATCTCTAACTTTCCTGCGGAGCGTCAGTCGAGAAGACATCCCAGGCTGTGAGATGAGTTAGGGCAGTGGCTCTCAACCTTTCCAGACCACTGCACCCCTTCCAGGAGTCTGATTTGTCTTGCGTACCCCAAGTTTCACCTGACTTAAAAACGACTTGCTTAGAAAATCAGACCTAAAAATACAAATTTTGCCACAGCCACTATTGCTGAAAAATGGCTGACTCTCATTTGTACCATACAATTATAAAATAAACCCATTGGAAATAAGTATTGTACATACATGTCCGGGTGTAGCATATAGAACAGTATGAACAAGTCAGTGTCTGTCTGAAATTTTAGTTTGTACTGACTTCGCTAGTGCTTTTTGTTTCATCCGTTGTAAAACTAGGCCAATATCTAGATGAGTTGACCTACTCCTCGGAAGAGCTCTGTGTACCGCAGGGATACATGTACCCCTGCTTGAGAACCACAGAGTTAGGGGGTCTGGAGCAAGGACCATACGAGGCTGAATCCCATGGGATAGATGACCTGGTACTTGTTCATTGGAAGCGCCACCTTGATCTCCTGCATCTCAGCTTTCCTTTAAAAACCAAGTCTGATGGGTGAGAGGAAACCTGCACCGTGCAACCTGGGTAACGGGAGAGCTGCAGGGAGCTGAGGACTTGTCCAGATGAACGGTTAGGGCTGGATTCACAAAGGGACTTAAGAGGCTAATGGCCACTTCAGGCACCTCTGTCTCTTGGAGTGGGAAGTTCCTTGGAGATTTCCACTGGGTGGGAGACTCAGCTGTGAAAGGAGGGGGCGGGCAGGAGCATCTCATAAACCCAAGATTGGAATAACTGAAGTAATATTCCTTTTGCACAGAGCCTCAGCTCTTTGGAACCTCTGCAAATGCTTTAGCCACATGTTTAACTCCATCCATAGGAGTAGCCTTGGATCGCAGTGGGAGGGCTCAGGTGCGTAAGTGTTTGCAGGATGGGCGCTAAGGGCAGTCCCTGATGCCAGGGCAAAGTGGATGTGAAGAGCCACTGTCTGGATTTGGGAGCCTGCCTGCACACCGAACTTACTCGGTGCTGGGTGCATGACTGCAAGGCGCTGGGCTGGGGAAAATCAGCCCTGGGTGGTTATTTCGAGTAGAAAACCAGAGCCACTTCTGGGGTCTTTCAACTTCTAGTACCCTTTCCCTTCTGCAGCTGTATTTCAGCGTATGATAAAATCCCTCTCAATGCCAAGTCAATGCCATAAATCACTGAACTGGATGCAGGAATCAGTAGGCGACGTTCTCTGGCCTGGGTTATGCCAGGGCTCAGACTAAATTATTCTTCCCAAAACTTTTAAAAGCTGAGCCCCCTCCTCAAGGCAAAGAAACCAATCGTGCCCCTCACCCATCAGCAATGTGTTAGCGACCCCACCCCCCCATTTTCATGTATACGTCTTCAAACCCCACCCTTCCCACCATGGCTAGCCCTTCCCCACACTTCAGGAGATGCTGGAGTACATGATCATAACCTTCCCCTCTAACATTAAGACCTGAGGGACCCCATCCTGGAGCATCTTAAAAATCACGGTTCCCAGACTCTGGAACATGGGCTGCTTTGCCGGGCTCACCTTTCTCCCTCCATCAGGTTGGCCGATGGGGATAATGAGCCTGGAGATCTCATTCCCGCTGCTCTGAGTGCTGCCCATGTGCACACGACCCAACTCAGCTCTTCCTGTATCCCAGGAACGTCTTCATCTTCTGGGATCCTCATGGCAGCAGTGGGATGATTTAACGGCCACCCTTAGTAATGGGGCCCTTTTTTCTCTCTTTTGTTTCAGAGCCAGCGTCCTGGAATCATCTCATGCTGCGTGGAGTGGTGGGGGTGCTGGGGGTGCTGGTCTCACTATACCGATGTGGGTTTTGGAAAGGTAGAGGGAAAGTGTTTGCCTACCCCTGACTCGTCTTCAGGAAGCTGCTGACTCATCCCTCCCAGCAGCCTGGAAGTCCGCAGGATTCACAGGAATCTGAGCTCCCCGCAGTGTGTGACAGGGACGGGGCCCAGGCCCAGGGAACCAGAAACAGGAATTGAGACCCAGCCCTGGAGAATGGGGAAGGAGACCTGCTCATGGAGGACAGACGCTTGACCCAGGAACCCAGAGGAAGGGATCCATTAGGTGGGGACACGGGTGTGGCCCAGGAAACTGGAGTAGCATTGCCAATCCTCCAGGATGACCGGGAGTCTGCAGGAATTAAAGATTAATTTTTAATTAAAGATCATCTCATGTGATAAAATCTTCAGGAATACGTCCAATTAAAATTGGCAACCCTAAGCCAGAGTGGGGGGAGGGACCCATTAAAAGGAGACAGACTTGGGCTGGGGAACCAGCTAGAAGAGCTGATCCCTCTTACGATGCCCCTCAACGGTGGGGACTAGACTGGGCGAAACTTTTCATCTAAACCTATTTTAGGTAAAAAATGCAGATTCAGCAGTTTGCGAATTCATATCTGGTCTGCTGAATTGTTCACTTCCAGACCCTCCCCCCAGTTCTTAAAAAGTCGAAGCATTTTGTTTAGACACTTTCCAAACAAACCATTTTGATTTTTCAGCTTGAAACTATTTTTTGTTTAAAAATATCCTTCAGTTTTATTTTAAAAATTCAAAAAATTACAACCCTTGAAATGTTCCTGGGTCTTTTTTTTTTTTTTTTAAAGCTTTTTGGTTCATCAAAAATTTGGAAAAATGTTACTTTTGTTCAACCTGAAACCAGTTTTTTTCCATCTCTTTTTTGGAATTGCCAGTGACCAAAAAATTCTGTTTGCCCAGCTCTAGGGGCGGGTGAGGATTTTAGCGGTTATATTGTGGCTTTCTGAGTCTCCTTGTTGCTCAAAGTTTTCTTACTGTAACAGATTTATTTGGGATGAGGGCAGGATGGGCAAAAGCTTCCTAAAAGTTGGGGGGGGCTGCTGGCACACAAACTGTGGCCTAGGCCCTGTGCCAACCCTTCTCCTTGAGGTCCGGCCCCCTCAAACCGCCTCTTTCCCTGAGGCTCCCCCCTCACGCCGCCTTTCTCCCTGAGCTCCCACTTCATGCCCCCCCTTGCCCTCATAACACCGCCCCTCCCCCGCTCTCTTCTCTCCCCCCTCATCCAGTCACTCACACTTATGGCCAGTAAAAAGTGGTGGGCCCTGGTCCCCCCCGTTCCGGCACCCCTGGGTGAGAGTGGGAGAGAATATAACTCACCCCCCCACACACACACACACGCCTCAAAAAAGTACAATTTGCCAGCAACAGCAAAACATGTACCTCACCAACCCGGGCCAGTCACGCTGTGTTGTGTGTGACATTCCCGTCCTGGGGCGGTTTATGTCTTGGAGAATGTGAACCCTGCAGGCCTGGGTGTTTCTCTGCGTAATGTGACCTCAGTGCTCCTGATGAGAGCCGTTGTTTGTAAATGTTTCAGTAGCAGACATATTTATCATTCATGTACAGACAGACATTTATTCACAATTAGAACTGGTCAAAAATAGGGAGGGTGGAGAGGGTCATGAAAATTGAAGAAGAAACCACTCCCCCCCCCCCCCCCCGTATTCCATGTTCTCTCTCAAGTGGGCAGAGAAATCCCAAATGTTTTTTTTAAAGAGGTAACTTTTTTCAAATGATCAATGTAATCCAAAGTGGCATTTTTAGTTCAAAGGTTGCATTGTCAGTGTAAAACCCTTTTGAACCAGCTCTGTTACTGTATAACAAGTGAGTTTATTTTTCATGATGCATTGTTTGGGCCAGGTTCCAAGTGGCATTTCAGTTTTTGCACAGCTCTTCACTTCTTGCATCTGCACCTCTCATAAACTGTGGCCTTAATCTTGGGCCTGGAAACACTTACGTGCATGTTTAACTTTAATTACTGCTGTGAATAATTCCATTTCAATGGGACAACTCTGAGATCGGGTTTACGCTACGGCCCTATATCGGTGTACCTATGTCATTTATTTAATTTTCTTTCTTTTATACGTGAAAGTTCTTGAGAGGTTAAAGCAGGTAAAATACATGAACAGGTTCGGACAGTCCGAGTTTGTCCGTGCAAAGTGACAGCAGAGATGTGGGATCTGCTAGTTTTCCATAAGTCTCTCAGGGTTACCCAGGATAACTTTGGGGATCTCTGTCTTGCATCGGGAATGTTCCCAGAAATGTCCAAACAGCTCAGAGCTACAGAACCGTTCCCTGGATCCATTCTTCTTCTGATCGTTCCCCTCTATTCGACATTGGTGAGGCCTCATCTGGAGTACTGTGTCCAGTTTTGGGCCCCACACTACAAGAAGGATGTGGATAAATTGGAGAGAGTCCAGCGAAGGGCAACAAAAATGATTAGGGGTCTGGAACACATGACTTATGAGGAGAGGCTGAGGGAGCTGGGATTGTTTAGCCTGCAGAAGAGAAGAACGAGGGGAGATTTGATAGCTGCTTTCAACTACCTGAAAGGGGGTTCCAAAGAGGATGGCTCTAGACTGTTCTCAATGGTAGCAGATGACAGAACGAGGAGTAATGGTCTCAAGTTGCAGTGGGGGAGGTTTAGATTGGATATTAGGAAAAACTTTTTCACTAAGAGGGTGGTGAAACACTGGAATGCGTTACCTAGGGAGGTGGTAGAATCTCCTTCCTTAGAGGTTTTTAAGGTCAGGCTTGACAAAGCCCTGGCTGGGATGATTTAACTGGGAATTGGTCCTGCTTCGAGCAGGGGGTTGGACTAGATGACCTTCTGGGGTCCCTTCCAACCCTGATATTCTATGATTCTATGATTCTAGCTGTCTTCCCCAGAAAGCAGTCTGGCAAGTGTTCCTGTCAGCTCATTGCTAAGTTATCTGTCAAAACACTAGAGTTTCCAGGTGCCTAAGTAGCCCCTGGAATCATGGTGAAATTATCCTCCCCGCCACCATCAAAATTGGAAATGGTGCCCCGGAGTGCACGGTACCCTACCGTGCTTCCCCCCATAGGAACTGCATGAACAGGCAACTCTGCAAGTTCTCTGCATGCCTCTGCAAGTGACCCCCATGCCTCTCCATTTCCTTGGCCACATGTATCCTGTCCCCATGCTGGCAGCGAATCCAGAAAAAGAGGGAAAAGCTCACCACTGCAACCACCTGAGGGCGGTGTTGGGTTGAGATCAGCTGGTCAAAGCAGGCAATAGGGACAGAATCTGAGACTTGAAGCTCCTCGAGTGACCTCTGACCTTTCTAGACCTGCCCTTCAATCAGACACAGCGATTGTAAAGTTGAATGTGACAGTAACTAGACCCATTTTAAACCCTTCACCACACAAGACAAAGCCCGTAGGATTCATCATGAACTATTTATTTCTCCTCTCCTGGCTCCATGCAGCCACCAGCCACCTTGAAGCTTTCCCTCGTCTCTCCCAGGCTGTGCTCACTTGATTGCAGGAGCTCAGTGGAGGGTCCAGCTTTGCTCTTTCGCTTCCATTCTTTACCTCTTTGGGTGGCTGCATTTGCAAGTGAGCAGCCTGATGGAAGCACTGAGTCCTCTGTCTCGGCAGGCAGGCCCAGCCGCGAAAGCCAAAGACTCCCTGAGAACAGGGGGAGGTTCGCCTGAACTCTCAGGAGTGGAGGCTTGGCCCATAGGTTAGGGTTACCATATTTGAACTTTCAAAAAAGAGGACACTCCGAGGGTGGGGGGGTAGCCCTGCCCCCTATCTACTCCCTCCCACTTCCTGCCTCCTGACTGCCCCCCACAGAACCGCCATCCCATCCAACCCCCCCTGCTCCTTGTCCCCTGATCACCCGCTCCCAGGACCCTGCCCTCTATCTAAGTCTTCCTTCTCCCTGTCTCCAACTGCCCCCTCCTTAGACCCCTCCACACTAACTGCCCCCCTTGAACTCCACCCCCTACCTCTCCCCTGACTGCCCCGCCCCCTATCTGCACCCCCGCCCCCTGACAGACCCCTGGCTCTCCCACACCCATCCAACCACTCCCTGTCCCCTGACTGCCCCCGCAGAACCCCCAACCCATCTAATCCCCCCTGCTCCCTGCCCCTGACTCCCCCCCGAACCTCTGCCCCGTCCAACCCCTCCCGCTCCCTGTCCCTTGACTCCCCCGACCCCTCTTCATATGCCCACCCCCTGACAGGCTCCCCCCAGAACCCCTCATCCATCCAACCCCTCCTGCTCCCTGTCTCCTGACTGTCCCTTGGGACCCCATGCCCCTTCTCCAGCCCCCCCGGCCCCCGTACCCTGCTGCTCAGAGCAGTGTGTCTGGGATGCGGAGCCAGACACAGTGCCGTGCTCCCCCGCAGAGCGCGCAGCTCCCCCCCAGCCCCCAGAGTGCTGCATTGGGAGGGAAATCCCGGCCCTTTGGAGAGTTTTACCAATTCCTCTCTGAGGGCAATTTAAAACCCAAAACGCCGGACATGTCTGGGAAATTCCGGACGCATGGTAACCCGACCACAGGGACTCCAGGATCTGCAGCTGCTACCACCTGTATAGTGAATCCTCCGACTCATCACCAACCAGCTCTTCCCCATTCTGCAACCTGGCCCCATGGTCTGACCGTGCAGGAGAACAAAAACCCTTTGGGACAGCAGGAGAGTCTTCTCAATGCCGCACTCTTCGCATGGCTTCCCGCGGTCATCGTGAAACACGACTACCCTGCCCCCAGGAGTGTCTCAAGGAGCTGCCGGCGCAGTCACTGGGCACCCACTCGTAATGCTCTTGGGCAGTGGCATTGCAGAGGGAGCTGAGCAGACCATCCCTCTGTGACTTCCTGAATTGCTGCCAGGACGGATTCTCCTCTGTGCTAGGGAGAGTCCCCGAGGACAAGCAGCTGTGGTGGGGGAGGGGGCAAGACAAACACTCCCCATGAGCCCTTGACTAGCAGGCAAGCAGTACTCTGGGAGCCAAGGCATCTGTGTGTCTTGCTGGGAGAACAGAGCTGGAGAGCAGAAAAGGGCATTGGAGGAACTGTAGAAAAGTCAGTGTCATGGCTGGGTCATGGGCAGCCAGACCTAGTGGTCAGAGGCAGAGTCCACACTCATGAGACAGGAGTCGAGAGTCAGCTGGGTCAGGACACTGGAAGAGCAGAAGCAAAAGACCAAATTGTGTTCAGCACCTCAAGTAGGATGAGTCACCCAGAGTCCGGATGCCAGGAAATCAAGGCTGGGGAGTGGGAGCAGGAACAGCCAACACACGGTCCACAGCCAGGGAGGAGCTCAGCTGTTCAGACAGCTTCTTGTTCCTGCTGCTGGTTTAAGGAGGTCCTGGGGGCCAATTAGCTGCTCTGGGACTCTGCCAATAGGAGCCTCAAACTGGGTCTGGACTTCGTCAGTCCTAGGTAAGCAGTTTTTCGTAGGCTTCCAGGTGGCGTGCTGGAGGGTGGCTGCTCCCAGGAACCCTGCAGACCTGGGTTAATGACCCAGGGATCAGGACAGTGAGTGATCTCTCCCCGCTCAAACCTCCTGCACGAAACAGTCTCCAGGGTCCCGGGCGCATCCTCTGAGAAGAAAGAAACACAGTCATGAGGACAAATAGGCTATGGAAAAGGAGCCCCCTCTTTGTTGCAACAGCCCCAAGTGCCCAGAAGAGTGGACAGTTCTTACCTCCAGGAGATGCCTGGGATCTTCCATCTAAGCCTCAATGGGACCCCTGTTGCTTGGTCTGACAGGAGGAGATCATGTGTCCCCACTGCTCCCTGCACTGGGCTGGCTGCAGCACACATCTGTGTAAGAGGCTGGGCCAGAGAGATGTTACAATCAGGGTCCAGGCAGCCCAGAAGGAGAACAGAGGGTCTGAAACCAGAAGACGAAGCAATCAAATCAGCAGATTCGACAGAGAAGTTTTCTACCCTACAGGGACATCAAAGAAGGTCTGTTAGGAAAGCTGAGATGTTAGTCTGGAAACTGCTTAGGCAAAGATTGTGACTTGTTAAGATTCAGTTTTAGTCACTTCAAACTGTGTTGTGTTTTGTTTCTCTCTTTGAAATGTGTCTCTTTCTCTTGCTTAGTATCACTTAAATCTCTTCTTTGTTACTATGCTTCCCAAACCACCTCAGTGTTGTGTGTTCGAGTGAAGTGTGATTCTCCAGCCTACCCAACAGGCTGAGCTGTGCCCTGTCTCTCTGAAGGTAGCGAATAATTTCTGAGAGGTGCTGGGCCCAGAGTCCAAGGGCAGTTCACCAGACATATCCTGTGAAGCCCAAAGAGACCAAAGGAGCAGGAGAGATTCCGGCCCCATTGACCCATGGGAACTTCCCACAGAAGAGCCTACACAGGGCTCTAGACACGGCCACTTTGGGTGTGTACCAGAGTTCACTCACCGCTAGATGCTGGCCAGGCCTCGTGTCACCGCTTTCTCCCTGGGCGAGCAACCGCGCTGATACTCACTCTTGCAGTTTCTTGGCTGGGAACTCAGCCCTCCAACCAGGTGACTGTCCTTTACTCCACTCCTTCCTGGGTTGTGCTCCTTGCAAACAAAGTCCCAAAATGTCTTGAACAGAAACAAGGCCTTCCACCCTCATGGGGAGTTCTGCCTCAGCCTGATTTCGGTTCGGGTTGCCCTTCTTGGGTTTCTCTGGTCTTCTATGTCCCCTTCCTTAGGGACGGTGAGAGAACCCAGTCCTACCCTGGACTCCAGGGTTTGGCCCAAGGCCATCTACTGAACAGCTCACTCTGCTTCTGGACTTTTGATGCTGTTTTCCCTTGTTTCCTCTCAGGTGGGGCTCACTTGATCATCAATTTGGCCTAGCCCCAGGCTAGGCAGCCATAGGCCAGGCCACCCTATTAGATACCTCCTCCTTCAAATCCGGTCCAGCCCGGCTGACAGGTTTGCTGAGGGGAGGGGGAAACCCCATTGCTGATCAGAAGGAGGTCAGAGTCTGTTCTCTAGGAGCTGAAGGTCCGTTTGTCCTGCTGCAGGAAGTGGAGCTGGAGGGCGGAGATGTTAGGTGAAAGTTGGATGATGGAGTTGGAGACTGAGGGACGGGAGCCTCCTCCCAGAAACCCTGCCAGGAGAAGAGGTTTGAGGAGGAGTTCTCTGGGGAGCCTCTTGCTAGGAAAATAACAAGGGTGGCACATTGATGGAGATGTCTCTGTCCCAGGGATGGGGGAAGCTCCCAGCCAGGCTATGCAGCAGGGATCCCATTTCTCCCCCAAGAAACCCAGATGCCCAAAGAAGTCAATGGCTCTTACCTCCAAGAGGGAGCAGGGTCTTCCCTCTCAGCCTCTTTGAGAACTACCACTGCTTGGATTCCTCGGACAAGGGACCTGTACCCACTGCTCCCAAAGGTGGTTCAGCTTCTGACTGCACCCATCTGGGAGGCTGTCACACACCCCAGGGCCTAGAAGACACGGCGGTAGGAGGCTCCTCTTTATCTCAGACTCGGAGAGCCCAGAGAAGGGCCAAAGGAAGAATAAAGGGCAGGAGATGAAGCTAGCCCTCAGCCTCTGTCCCATCCTCACCTTTTAAATTTGGAGCTTCCTGAGCTTCAGTTGGGCAGACAGTATGTAGCCCTGACCCAAAGGTCCTTCTGAGCCATATGGGGCAGGAAGATCTCTGCCTGGGAGCACGGGGAATGGGATGGGGGTGAGATCAAGGAAAGAGGGGAGGGATATGGGTGTGAGGGAAAGAGCTCCTGCCCCAGATGAAGGAATTTGGGGGGCCAAGGGAAGGACACAGCTCCACAGAGAGGGGAGAGAGTTTCTGTGAATGCCAGGGCCTCCGTTTCCGCTTCCACTAGCCCCGCATTTACAGTGAGACAGAGCAGTACCTGCAGCAGGGAGCGGGACTTGCTGAACAGGGAGGGGAACCTTGAAGAGCATCAGATGAGCCACAGCCCTTGTAGCGCCTCGGGCATCTGGTGCAAGTGCCGGATGATGTGAAGCTGGCACATGACCTTGGCTGTGACATCCTCATGCTGCAGGGGGACGAGAACATGGCAGAGACTGAGACATTCCCCAGGAATCAGGGAGGATGAAGGGCACCTGGAACCAGCATCATCATTTCCACCCAGCAGCTGCTCATGTCTGAGTGGTAGATTCACCCTCCTGACCCCCAGGATGGAGGCTTGCTGTCCTCTCTAGTTACCTCCAGTGCCAACCCCCCTCCTTGTCGGGTGACCTCCTGCCACCTCCCCATCAGTGCCCGTGACAGCTGTTCCACCTCCAACCCACCTGGGGACACCGCTCAAGTTCGGAGAACCCTCTCTTCCACCCCTACCTCCATCCCCACCCAGGTAGGGCAGGGAGGGGGCTCTAGAAGGGTGGCAGGGGGCGGGAGGGATTCTGGCAGCAGTGAAGTGGGATGGGGAGAGCTTGAGACCTTTCCCCAACACACCCCAGTGACAAAAGCTGAAACCACAGGATGGCAGCCCTGTTGAACGGGGCAGGTCAGCAGCCCCTGCCAACTGAATCCTCCCAATCTCTCAAGAGCGGGTCCAGCCTTACCAGCAGCAAGACCAGCTTCCCACGCCCATGTGCCTCAGTCAGTCACCATCACCAGTCAGTCCTTGGCCTCCCAGGCTGCCAGGGATGGGAGCAACTCTCGATGGTGGCTGGGGTGACATGGACACTAGGCCATGGGGAAATGGGTGCAGCTCTGTGGGGCAGGAAAGGTTCCCAGAGGGCAGTTAGGGGACTCTCCTGTCCTTCCCAGGAGTGATAGCAGAGCATCCTAAGAACAGAAGTCCATGAAGTCCAGAAGTCCCCACTAGGCTCCTTGCTACCAGGCCAGCGCATGGCGAGAGGATGGGAAGGAGGCCCTGGGCCCCACCCCAAGCTTCTGAGTCGATTGCAGCTGCTTACCGTGTCCCCCATCAGTTGCTGGGCTTCCCCCAGGAGGGAGTAGACGAGCACCAGCCCAGCCTGGCTGACACGCAGCAGGGGGTCGTAGATGGCCAGCAAAGCTGTCTGTACAAAGGATCTTCTCTGCCCGACGGAGAAGAATTTTCCAAAGACCTAAAACCAAGAGGACATGAGGCTCGAGCAGATTGCCCAGAGCCAGCCTCCAAGTCCTGGCGGTACAATGGCGTCTCATGCCCCAAAGGACGGGGAAGAGAGCTGCTGTGGCCAAGGCAGTTCATTCCCCAGGAGGCTTTCAGGCTCCCAGGGCTCAGGGAAGCCCCTTTATTAAAAGGTCACAGATGCTGAGGGACCAAAGCCTCCAGTGGCTCTTTCGGGAAGGCAATTTATGGCAGGGGCCAGGATGGGCTGGAAATGGATCTCTAATGTGTGTGAGCAGGCCCACTCTGCTGTGCAGGGCACAGAGATGACAGGGGACCCTGTCTTGCTTCCAGCAGAGAGATCTCCTGCACCTCAGCGGCTAGAGGAGTGTGCGTGTGTTGTTACGGGGGGAGGGGGTTGGAGCTGACAGACCAAAGGTCTCTTCCCCGAGCTAAGTGATTTCTCTAGTTGCTGGCTATGGCCTCTGCAACTCCTTGGTTTCTTCAAGGGGAATCCAACCTGCAGCCTGACAAGAACAAGGAGACTCATGGCCCAGTCCCAGTGTGGGACCTTTAGCACCAGCGTGTCCCACTGGTTGCTGGATGAGGAACTCTGAACTGGAAATAAGGAGCGGGCTCTTTTCCTGTCTCCAGGAGGCATCCACTGCAGGGAACCCAGCCAGCTACACTCCCTGAGCTGTGTCATGCCCTGGCACAGTGCCCTTACCTCCCCCACTCTGGCTGTATTCTTGTAGCCCAACAGCCTGCTGTCCTGGTGCCAGTCGTAGCACCAGAGATCTTCCGCCTCATGTATGGTCAGGCCTGGAAGAAAGAGAGAGAGAGAGACTTTTCTCCTCATTTTGGTTGCAGTTTCTGTGTCCTTCCAATCCCATTGGTGGCTGCACAGTGGAGTGGAGAAGAACAGAGGCAGAGAGAGACTTGTCCTCCAGCTGGGGTCAGTCTGAGAGAAATGGGCTGGGGTCCCATTATCAACCTGTGGTCACTCTCAGTCCCCTATTGGGTTCCGCGTCCCAGCTGGGTTCCTTACCCCTCTGTTGGAGCAGCAGTTGGTAGAGCCGGTAAGTCCCACCCTGGCCTGCCGGCTGATGTCCTTGTCTGGATCGCTGACAAATAGAGCCAGCTGGGCCACATGGTGCCCCATCCGAGGGAACTCGGCTGAGATCTAATGGAAGGGAGAGCAGAGGGGACTCCATCAGCATTTTCCTCTCAGCTCCCTGTCCGTCCTGGGCCAGAGGGCTCCTTCCCCTTAGCCCCTCTACAGGAGATGCTGGGGGAGAGGAGCTTGAGATCGAGCCTTCATTTGCTCTGCTGCCAAGGGAGCCCGGGATGCCAAGCAGGGGCTGGAGCATGGTCCCCTTAAAGGCCCAGGGACAACACTGAACCAGGACAAGAAGAACTTGACTCAAGCTAGCTCAGTCCTGCTCTGACTCTGCCTCCCCATGAAGAACCCTCCTAAGCCACAGCCCCGGCAGCAGCAGCAGATCCTGCAGCCCGCTGGAGCCAGCCCGCCTCCGCCTGGAGCCAGCAAGCTGGGCTCGGAGCTCACTTACGTCAAACTCAGGGAGGGTGACTGTGTATCTCAGCAGGGCTGTGCTGCTCCTGATAGCCCTGGCTCGCTCCTGGGACACCCTGGACATGACCCAGAGGTTGACATGCTGTGGGGAAAGGAGGCAGGTCAGACTCAGTGGCCAGCTGCTCCTGCTTTGCAAATGAGCCCCCCACGCCCCCAGCCCCAGGGGCCTGAGACATTCTGCGCAGGGGGGAATATCTGAGTCCTTGATGGCAGAGCTTTAGAAGGGGATTCTTTCCCCCAGGATGCAGCTTGTACCCTTCAGGTCACAACTTCTCCGCGTCTCTCTAGATTGGGACAATGTTCGGGGTCGGGGCTGGTCCCATCCTCCCAGAATTCCTGATTCCTGAACAGTTCACCAGAAAGAAGACTGAACCCTCGGCCCTTCCCTGCTACGCAAATCCTTGGGGGGATGTAGGGAGTGACTGAGAGCACAATCCCCCCAGGAATTTCAGAGCAGATCAGAGGGAAGGGCTGATTCCCTGGGGCCCTCCTGTTTCTCTAGGAAGGAGCATGTGCCTCTTCTCTGAGAACTAGCTCCCTAATCTCATGGGCTCTGTGTGTTGGAGGGGAGGGGGAAGGGTGGATTTTCAGACTCTCACTCCCCAAGACAGCCAGGAGCCCTGTGCTTAGCGCTCAGCAGAACCAGGCAGAGCTCTGGCTTGGAGTCCCAGCTCCTTACTCTGTTCCTCAAGAAGGAAGGACCTGACACTACATTGCACTGACCTCCCCAACCAAGGACGGCCCACTGGGGACCCAGCTAGAAGGACAGAGTAGAAAATGGATCTTCAAGTCTCTCCTTACCAGTCCCCCAAAGAGTTACGGTGAAATGGGGCTCACCTCCAAGATGAAGTGGAGCCTGTCTGTGTCTGGGGACTCTGCCAGCAGGTTCCCCAGCATGGCATCCAGGACCTCTGGGATGACTTTGTGCAGAGTCTGCAAAGCATGGGTCAGACTTAGGGAACCTGGGCCTACACCTGCCACAGGATGGGAAGAGGGGTCTCTGGGAAGCACTGGGGAGACTCCCAAACACATCTCCCAGCCTCTCTCCTTCACATCCCACTGCAGGCAATTCGCAAGAATTGATGACCCCTGGACCTTTAATCCATGAGCTTAGCAGGTCTCTGCAGAGGGCCTTGTAGGCAGAAGAGTAGGAAACAGCCAAGTTGACATGGATGGAAGCTGGGCTTCTGGGCAAAACATGGCTTATGAAAGAAAGAAAGAAAGAAAGAAAGAAAGAAAGAAAGAAAGAAAGAAAGCAATCCCCCAGGGAGGCGTAATCTCTTCCCTGCTGGAGGGAAGGATCCAAGCCTGCAGCTTGTTCCATCTCCACTACCCCACCCTTAAAGATGGAGCTCCAGTGAATCAAGAGAGCAGGGACCAAGGACTACTCTGGAAGAGGAGGAGGATGGAGGAGGAGGAGGTACCTGGATGCTGGTGGTGTCCTTCTGCGTGCCCAGGGTGAAGACGGAGTGAAGGGCAGCTCGCAAGAGGTGGGTCTCTAGGGCTGACTCCAGGGCAGGTTTCATGGTGCTGGCAAGAGAGAGGAGCTGCTATTAGACTGTGCAGTACAGGGGTGGGACTGTCGCCAACACAGACACCAAGCCACAGGGATAGAGGCACAGGCTGGCGAGAATGGAAACTGAGGCACTTAGCTAGGGAATGACAAGGCCAAGGCGTCCCAGACAGACAGTGGCAG
The DNA here is from genome assembly GCF_965140235.1 of Caretta caretta. Lineage (NCBI taxonomy): Eukaryota > Metazoa > Chordata > Testudines > Cheloniidae > Caretta > Caretta caretta. Next base: position 28,722,477 of record NC_134219.1, read on the forward strand.
GACAGGAATAGCTGCTGTTCCCTGGAGCCTGCTGCCCCTCCTGTATCTGATCCCCGGAGTGAGCCCCTCCCCAAGGCCCCTGTCATGTTATGGGAGTGAAAAGAAGAGCCCCACCAGGAGAGAGTGACCCTTCCCACCCCACCATCTCTGCCAGAGGCGCCACTCTTGGGAGGTGACCTGGGAGGGACAGTGACGGTGACTCCCAGCCTTGGGCCTGAGCAGCACTGGGGTGAGGGGAGCCAATGGGGTGGGGGGTGGGGCTGTCTCGGTACCAGAGGTTGCCCACTGCAGCCAGGGAGTGGGCGAGGACGGCGCTGGGTGACGAGTCATCGGGAAGCTCCTCGATGAGCTCCTGTGAGACGCGAAGGAGACAAAGGAGCGTGTGAGATTCAGGCCCGACTGACACCTCCCAATGACGAGATGACACAGCCAGTGCCCCACATGGCCAGCAGGATCCCCCACCACCTCCCGCTCCTCCAATTCCTTCCTGCCCATCAAACTTGTCCTCCTTCCCAGATTCCTGCAAAGCTCACTCCCAATCCCCTTCTCTCCCACTCCCTGTCAAAACTGCCCCCATTCAGCCCCATCCCGATGACCGAGCTGGGACCATGTGATTCCTTGGCCCCCACTCTCAGCTGTCCTCCAGCCCCACAATTCCCCCCCTGCCCACTACTGACCAATCTCACAATGTCTCCCTTCTCTTCTCCCAAGTCTTCAGCCCGAGGAATCGTTGTCCTCAGCTGCCCCCTCCAACACCACCCAGTCCCTACCCATGAGCCCGGCCATACCCCTGCCAAACCCATGTCTCTCTCCTCCCTCCAGCTGCCGTATGGCGTGTCTCACTCACCACAATTCTCTTCACCACAGCCGCCTTGCAGCAGCGCGGCTCCAGCGTGTCCTCCCCTCTCTCCCGTGCAGCCAGACATGCGGGGTAGATGGCCTGAAGGAACAGGAGCTGCTGCCCCTCATCCTGTACCCACCGGGAGTGGGGTATAGCAAGAGACAACCTGTTAGCTAGGGACCTTCCTACCCCACCCAAACCAGCTCCAGGGCTCAGGCCTCAATGCGGGATTGTGGGGACCCGCCTATTGTCCAAATCCCCCACCACTCCTACACAAGCAGGATCAGGAAGTGGGACAGTGCCTGTGGGGGGAAACGACCTCAGCTGTTGTGGGACAAACACCCCCATCTTGGGGGTCCCACATCATGGGTGTAAAAGGGCCCCATTAGGGGTGGTGGATCAGGAGGGACAAGACCCTCGGCAGGGGCTGGGGATGCTGGGAAGGGACAGGGCAATCTTGCTTCCAGCCCAGGTGGGGAACATTTGTACCTTATCTCTGCACTGGAGCTGCTCTCGGATGACATTGAGAGCAGCTTCATCTTTGGCCATGTGCACCCCTTCCTCCTGCTCCGAATCCCAGGGAGTCCCTGCACCAGGGAGGGAAGAACAGGGGCATGGTGGGCAGAGCAGGATTCAAGACCCCCCTTCCCACCTCAGGCACCCAGGGCAGATCGAGCCCCAAACCTCCCTCTCAGGGATGCCTTCAACCCCCAACAGCTGCCGAAGCCCAGAGCAGAGCCCCTCCTCCACTGGCCAGGACTCCAGGGCAGGTGCCTGTTCCCCCAGCCCCGGAGCAGCAAGGACCAAAGTGGCAGCAGCTCTTCACCCCCCCATCCCCAGGTCCCCGTGCGGAAGGGGCAGCTGTGTGACCGCTGCTGCTGTCCGTGGGGTTCCCGTGGCTCAGGCCAGACACCTGGGATGGGGACCCCCCCCCCCGTATCCCTGGGAGAGCGTCTGGGCCCAGGGTGTTCACATCCCGTCCTCACCCCTCCCTCAGCCCAGCCTGGCTCCTCACCTGGAACAAAGCAGTGGCCTCCATCGGCCTGGCTGCTGCCAGAGGCCCAGGTGCTGCCACTGTCCCATGCTGAGCTGCCCGTGCTGGGACAGGGACCTTCCCCCTCCTGGCCGGCGGGGGCTGGAAGGGCCTCAGAGACCGGGCAGGGCGATGCCTCCTGATGGGAATGAGGGCTGGGCTCCTGGGGCCGCTGCTGCCCACACAACAAGCCCCAGAGCCACCCTGCCCGGCGCCCCTCCTGGGCTCGGTCCTGTCTGCAAAACCGCAGCCTGGGCCAGCTCCATTGGGGCCTGGTCGGGGCCTCTCCCAGCTCGGCGCCTGCGCCGGGAGCCGGGGTCCTTTTCCAGAAGGCCGGGCACTTCCGCCGTCTGGCCTGGACGGGAGCTGCTTCCCCGCCAGCGGGGACGCAGGGCTTGCTCTGCCCCTTGGGAAGGTGGCAGCTGCTTCCCTCAGGCTCTGGGGCCACCTGCAGAGCCTTCCTCCGCAACATCCGCAGGAGCCTGGCCATCCTGGAACCGAGCGGGGACCAGGGGTGAGTCTGGGCTCAAGGCAGCCTTTCACTCCTGGGCCTTTTCCGTCCCTCCTCCTCCCTGCTCCAACCACAGCAGCCCCCTCTGCCCCCACAGGAGTGCAGGGAGTGCCATCTACACACACGGGCAGGAGTTCATTGCATGATCTGCTCCCAACGTTCCCCCTCGTAATCCCTGCTGCTGCAATATCCAGGAAGTCTCATCCTTTTCCAGCAATGGGGTCAGTCCCAAAGACCATCGGTTCTTCTGGACAAGCAGTCCCCTCCTGTCGTCCCAGGCCACTCTCCCACCCAGGCTAGAGAAGGAACAGAAGCCAGGAGTCCGGACTTCTGCTGAGAAACCATTCCTCACAAAGACCCTAGGCACAGGAAGACCAGGGCCCTCCTCGTTCCCCCTTGATTTCCAGACTCAGCAGCTCACAGGGTCTGGCCCAGCTCAGAGACTCTCAGCCTGGGGAACAGTGTCCCACAAGGGAAGGGCTGGGAGCCCCATTGCTGGAACCTTTCCAAACACACTGGAGACGGCTCTGGAGAAGCCCCTGCCTGGCCTAAGAGTGAGGGGCTCTTGGGGGCTGTTTGCAAAGGAAATCCCCCTTTGGAGATAGTCTCTCCCCATTTCTGCCTCTCCCTAGACAGACAGGGGAAGCCACCGAGGAACCCGAATTCCACTCACTTGCTCTCAGTGATGGGATGATGGATGGCGGATGTTCAGGGTCAGCAGACGTCCCTCGCCCTCCTCCTCACTCTCCAAGCCCAAGGCAGGCTGGAGAGGGTGGTGACCTCAGGAGTTACCCTGCCCAGCCAGCAGGCAGGGTGATGACACGAGGGCGATCGACTAGCTGTGAAAACAAGAGTCTGTCTTATTGCCAAGGGACGGAGAAACTCAGCCAGCAGCAGGGGGGTGCCGAACACTGCCCTAGGGCGGAGGTGACAGCGCCTCCAGGATCCTGACATCCCAGCACTTTACACACCTTCCTGGAGCCTCCCAAACCCACTGAGCTGTAGCGACGGGACCCCAACTCGACTGACGGCAAACGGGCCTCAGCTAGGAGCACAGGGTCACACTGAGTGTCAGAGCCATGGATGGACCCCTTCACTAACCACTGCCGCACACTCCCTCCACAGCTGGCAATTGCAACCAGGCCCTAATGGCTGGTCCCCCTGCCTTTGAGAGGGAGGGTCACTCCTGCTTCCATTGCTGCCTCTTGATCTGTGGGACTTTGGGCAAGTTGCTCCCCCTCTCCATGGCTCTCTGGGACTCACATCCCTGAATGGGCTTTAAAAAAAACAATGGTTAAAGTTTGGCCCCAACTAGTTCTTGTTTCTCGAGACTAGCCATTTCAGCAAAGTTTAGAATTCTTGACATTCAACACCTGGAAACATCCCTTTCTCCTTCGCAGACGGCCTTAACATCTCTTATCTCACCCAGGCTCCCTGCTGCCTGGAGTTAGAGAATTGACCCTATTCCCACTGGACCTACCCAAGGTGTCACACAGCAAAGCATGACAGAGCCAGAAAGAGAAGACAACAATCCTGACTCTTGTTCTAACTAACAGACAACAACCCCCCCGGAGGCAGGGATAAAGCCCAGGAAATAAGGTGTGAACATTTTCATGGAAACCGTTTTCTGTCTGAAAATCCATTCAGATGAAACCACTTTGTTTCTTGAAATCATAAGAAGTAGGATGAAAATTCTTTGCAAAAATATTTGTTTGCAAAACAAGAGCATCTCCTGTTTGTCACAGTGCATTCAACTGTCTCGTCGTACACAAAGGGGAGACACTATGATCTAGCAAAAAGAAAAAGGAGTAGTTGTGGCACCTTAGAGACTAACGAATTTATTTGAGCATAAGCTTTCGTGAGTTCCAGCTCACTTCATCGGATGCATCTGTAGCTCACAACAGCTGTAGCTCACGAAAGCATATGCTCAAATAAATTGGTTAGTCTCTAAGGTGCCACAAGTCCTCCTGTTCTTTTTTGCAAATACAGACTAACACGGCTGCTACTCTGAAACCAACTATGATCTCGAAAATTAGATGAGATGCTTCAGTCTGAACTAAGTAGTTGCTGCTCTTCACAATTTCAAAAGAATAAAATACAAATAAAAGAGAATATTAGGTCATAATCTGATATGGCTCAGTGTGATCGGACACTTCCTAGTCTGTACTGCTCCAAGTGACACTCTTCAGTGGATCCCCAGCATCCACCCATGGCGAGGTAGGTGGGAGAGCATTGTTATTCCTACTTGACAGAAGGAGAAACAAAGGCTGAGAAAGGAGCAGGGACTTGTCTTAGCTGATGCAGCCAGTCAGCAGCAGAACTGCTCTCAAATGAGCTACAGACCAGCAATTGTTCATAGTAATTATGCAGCAAGTATCTGAGAAGAATTGGATTGTTCGAGAGGATATTGAACTGCTCCGAGACAATGAATGGAGAGCAGCATCCACATTGGTCAGAGATATAACTGGTTGTGACTTATTTGCTTGGTCATAAAAGAGAACAACAAAGACCAGAGTTTCCTCCCTGTCAATAGCTTCCTCCTCAGCCAATCAAGGTTGAGACTTTGAGGGGTGGGAGGCTAAGGGTTCTCATCAAATAGCCCAAAGAATGGCCCTGGTCACCACCGAGGCGATCATTCTCGGAGCCCTATTCCAGTCTCACCTCTCTGTGAGGGCCTCCCACAACCCCCCCGGCCCCCGCTCCACACACAGAGCTCCAGGTGGTGGGAGGAGAGCAGAGGAAAATGACAAAGGAAACAAGAAGAGAAAGGTAGGAGGGACAGAGGAAAAGGGGGAAAAAAAGGAGAAAAACCAACGTCCCCAGTGATTCTAAGGGACAAAGTCCTAGGTCGGAAATAAAATACTTCCCCCACAATCTAATGTTTTCCTTTCCTAAAAATCAGCCGGCACCTCATGGATCAGACTGAAGAGGTTCCAAACCTCTCCGAGGCTCTTACCTTCTATACAGGGATGTCTGTTTTCAGTCAAAACCACTACAAGAAAAGGAGAAAACTCCGAAGAGGGTCCTCCTTGCGCTCACGAACGTGCAAGTGAATGCTCTCTCAGTCCTCCAGGAGAGACCTCGAGAAGGAGACGTGCTGAAGCAAAGCCACAGGGATCTCCGAGCTTGTCCCTGTCCTGCACCCCTGTCCTGCCTGGCTGATGTCAAGATCTCTCTGTGAGATCATCGCCTCCCCGCCACCTTTGTCCAATAGGCTGAGGTCCTGCCAAAGGCCCTTGTGATGTCACTGCCACACCCACCCCTCCCCTGCAGTGCTGATGTCCTGCCCCTGTCCAGCCACATTGGATGTTTCAGCCGCTTCCCCTAGATCACCCCACTCAATCACTCTTCCTTGTGGGGATGACACCCACTACACAGTATAACACAGAGCTTCTTCCCCAGGCCGCAATTAGGTTTTCACAAGTTAGTTGACTTTATGGCCAGAAGCAACCGTTAGAGCATTTAATCTCATCCCCTGCATATCCTAAGGCCTCCTGTATATCAGAAGAGCTGGGCTTTTCTTTTACTCAAATGTTTTCCAGAAAGGCATCTAGTCTTTATTCGAAGAGATCAAGAGATGGAGAATCCATCATTTCTCTTGGCAGTTTGTGCCAATGACGAATCACCCTCTTACAAATCTGGGTCTTATTGTCATTATACTTTTTCTGATTTCTGCTTCCATCCATGGGGTCTTGTCATGCCTTTCTCTGCTACATAAAAGAGCCCTTTTATACTCAACATTTTCTCTCCATAAAGTCAAGCAACTCACCTCTCATTTGTCTTTTGTGTATACTAAACAGATTGAGCTTTTTCAATGTCTCATTAGAAGGCATCATCCCCATCACTCAATTATGAATCTTTTCTGTACCCTCTCCAATTGTTTTAACATCATCTTCAAAATGTGGACACAAGAACTGGATTCAACATTCCAGCATCAGTCTCACCAATGCTCTTTCACTTCCCTTTCCATTCTCACTACTCTATCCAGCCAAGAATGGCTTTAACCTTTTTTAACACAGTTTCACATTGACAGACCATGCTGAGCAGCTCGTCCTCTATGGCCCCGAAATCCTTTTCAGGGTCGCTGCTTTCCAGCGGATTGTCCCCCATTCTGTAGGGTGCCAAATGACTCCTTTGTTACTGAAGCTATGGGGTTGCATTTGGCTTTATTTAAACCTAATTATTTCATAAGTATTTTAGAAGAACTAGCCCATTAGAGAGAGAATCGTGAATTACTCCAAGACAATGAATGGAGAAAAGCGGCAAGAGCAATCAAATACATGTTTGGTTATGGCCTATTTCCTTGGTCTTAAAAGAGAGTAAGGAGGACCTGAGTCTCCTCCCTCACAATAGCCCCAAGCTCCCCCAGTCAGCACTGAGACTCTGAGAAGCAGAAAGCTGAGAGTCCTCACCAGATGTCCCGGGTCACCACCGGAGGGAGTCACTCTTAGAGCACCATTCCAGTCACACGTCTTTGGGAGCAAACCCCCATCCCCAACTCCACATGCACAGACAGGTCCTGGTGGTGAAAGGAAAGCAGGGGAAAAGGACAAAGATGCAAGAGAAGACGAGAAAGGAGGGAGAGACAGGAAAAGGGAAAACAAAAAGGAGAAACCCCAGTGTCCCCAATAATTCTAAGGGACAAAGTCCTAGGTCTGAGTTAAAATGCTGCCCCCACAATCTAGTGTTTTCCTTTCCTAAAAATCAGCTGGCACCTGATTGATCAGACTGAAGAGGTTCCAAACCTCTCCGAGGCTCTTACCTTCTATACAGGAACGTCTGTTTTTGAGCAAAACCACCACAAGAAAAGGAGAAAACTCCGAAGAGGGTCCTCCTTGCGCTCACGAATGTGAAAGTGAATGCTCTCTCAGTCCTCCAGGAGAGACCTCGAGAAGGAGACGTGCTGAAGCAAAGCCACAGGGATCTCCGAGCTTGCCCCTGTCCTGCATCCCTGTCCTGCCTGGCTGATGTCAGGATCTCTCTGTGAGATCATCGCCTCCCCGCCACCTTTGTCCAGTAGGCTGAGGTCCTGACAAAGGCCCTTGTGATGTCACTGCCACACCCACCCCTCCCTTGCAGTGCTGATGTCCTGCCCCTGTCCAGCTACATTGGATGTTTCAGCTGCTTCCCCTGGATCACCCCTCTCAATGAGCGTTCATTGTGGGCTCAAGCCGAACACAGTAAAACATCAGAGGCTTCTCCCCATTCTATGCTCAGTTTTTCATAAATTAGCAGACTTTATGGACAGAAGAGACAATTAGAGCATGTCATCCGACCCCCTGCATATCACATACTTTCTGTAGAGCATAGGAGCTAGTTTTTGACTACACACGTTCCAGAAAAGCATCTAGTCTTCATTAGAAGACATCAGGAGGTGGGGAATTCCCACCACTTCCCCTTCTGGTTTGTTCCTTTGGTGATTCATCCTCACGGTTGAATATGTGTGCCCTCTTTCTAATATGAATTGGTCTCTTTTGAGTTTCCAGCCACTGGGTCTTGTTATTCTTTTCTCTGCTAGATTAATGAGCCCTTTCATACCCAATATTTTCTCTCCATGAAGTCACTTCAACACTTCAATGACGTCACCTCCCGATCTTTTTTATCATCTAAACAGGCTGAGCTCTTTCAATAGCTTATTCGCAGGCATTTTTCTCCAGCCCTCAAAACGTTTCATTGCTTTTTGCTGCCCCATCTCCAATATTTCCAAATCTTTTTTCAAAGGTGGATGCCAAAACTGCATGCAGGATTCCATGATCAGTCTTCCTCATGGTTTCAGAGTAACAGCCATGTTAGTCTGTATTCGCAAAAAGAAAAAGAGTACTTGTGGCACCTTAGAGACTAACCAATTTATTTGAGCATAAGCTTTTGTGAGCTACAGCTCACTTCATCGGACGCATACTGTGGAAAGTGTAGAAGATCTTTTTATATACATACAAAGCATGAAAAAATACCTCCTCCCACCCCACTCTCCTGCTGGGAATAGCTTATCTAAAGTGACCACTCTCCTTACAATGTGTATGATAATCAAGGTGGGCCATTTCCAGCACAAATCCAAATTTTTTCATGCTTTGTGTGTATATAAAAAGATTTTCTACACTTTCCACAGTATGCATCCGATGAAGTGAGCTGTAGCTCACAAAAGCTTATGCTCAAATAAATTGGTTAGTCTCTAAGGTGCCACAAGTACTCCTTTTCTTCCTCATGGTTTGTCACCTCCCTATGCTCCTCACTGCTCTTTTCATACATCTAATGATGGCTTTAGCCCTGTTCACCACAGCATCACCCTGGGTGCTCATGTTGAATGGCTTGCCTAGCATGGTCCCGAAATCCTCTTCACAGTCTGCACTTTCCTGGATACACTTCCCCACTCTGTAGGTGTGGCCTGCATGCTTTGTCACAAGCTATAGGACCCTTCCTTTGGTTCTTTTCCAACTTGTTTTCTTTGAATGGCTCCTCTTTATCAAGGGATCCGATTGCTCTGTGTCACTGCCCTCTCCTCATCATTAATTACCACTCTGCTACTATTTTATCACCCACCAACGTTAGCAGCAGTGATATTTTATTTGGGTTGCAGTTCATTGATATTTATTTTCAAGAATTAGTCCTTGAGAACCTCTTCATATCCCTCGTGCCCATAACCTGCTCCACACAGCACAGTGAGAAAAGGCCGCCGAACCCAGCAGTGCTCTAGGGGCTAAGCACAGAACAAATGTAGGAGCTTGTGTCATCCATAGCTTCTCAACAACATGTGGGGGTCATCAGCTTACAAAGACACTCTAGACCGGTAGCATAGACAGGCCCCAAATGTATCTAAGTGTCCCGCCTTGAAAAACAGAAGACAAAAAAACATAACCTTGAGTAGCTTTATTTTATAGTCATGGAAACTGAGGCACACAGAAGCAAAGAGATTTGCTCATGGTCAAAAAGTCAGGAATAGAAAATGGCCAATCTGCTGATAGTCAGTCCTGGGCCCTAGCCGTGTTTGTCCTAGCCTCTCTGCTTCAGCTCCAACCCGAGTGGAGGTTTTCTTCCTCTCCGTGTCCTTTAACTTCACGTCACTGGAGAAGAAAGATTATTTCTGACCAGCTGGCTCTAATGCTTAAAAACCTTCATTTTTTTCTTTCGCTAGGAGGATAACGCTGGACGTTTTCTCTCATCCACTTTCCTTTGGAATAATTTCAATCCAGTCCAAAGGATTTCCTTTTCCAGTGTGTCTTCAGCACCTTTCCTAGCAAATAGTTCCTGTTCGAGCACAGGTTTCCAGTTTCAGGCTGTCCCAGGGGGAGATGGCCATGAAAGGGGTAGTAGCTCAACTGAACCTATCCCCAGGTGAAGGGAATAAGTGCAGGGGTCACATGGGAAGGAGCAGCATGTAACAAGGATCCAGGCCTGTTGGGCAATATAAGAACAGCCTGTGCTCAGCCAGGAGAGAAACCCGCAATGGGAGCAGGCCTGGGAGGGGCTTGGATAGTCCTTTCAAGTCAGTTTTGGTACACAGCAGGGGATGGAACAGCCAAGCTGCTAGGGTTGGGAGCTGGGCCTCCTGGCAGTGCCCAGGAATGAAAGCACAGCACCTGCCAGGAAGGGAGTCCCCACAGAGGGACACCGTAATCTCCCAGGGAGGGAAAAGGCTCTCACTGCCATTTCTTAACCTCATGGGGTGTTCTCCTGCTCTGCCAACCCCACCCTATTTCAGCATCTCCAGGTGCCTGAGGAAGCAGGCACCAGAGGCCATCCTGCAGCTGGGACAGAGATGGAGGTTGATGACCTACCTGCCCGTGGTGACCATGATGCAGGACAGCCCTCAGGACATGCGAATGCAGCTCCAGATCTGCAGAATGCACCTTCCCTTTGCTGGCAGAAGACCTTGCAGGTTGCGGGAGGTGAGACAGGCACTAACTTTTGGTAACCCTCAGTGGGATCAGAGGGTAATGGTTTGTAGAAAGTGGTGTTGGAGAGCTTTACAAAACTAGGCAAGCCATTTACAACACACACTTTGTTTCTCTACAAAAGAAAAAGGACACTAAACTATATAAACTACTACATGCCACAAGGGGCCACAACAGTGGTTCCCTTAACCCACCCAGCAATATTGTTAATGTCTCCAACTATACTCTTAGCCCAGCAGAAGAACCTGTCCTATCTCGGGGCCTCTCCTTCTGCCCCTCCACCCCCACGAATATGATACCATTCTGTGGTGACCTAGAATCCTATTTTCGATGTCTCCGACTCAAGGAATATTTCTCACACCTCTGAACAACATACTAACCCACAGAGAGCTTCCTACCAAGATGACAAAAAGAAGGATTCTGGGTGGACTCCTCCTGAAGGTTGAAACAACAGACTGGACTTCTACAGAGAGTGCTTCCGCCGACATGCATGGGCTGAAATTGTGGAAAAGCAACATCACTTGCCCCATAACCTCAGCCGTGCAGAACACAACTCCATCCACAGCCTCAGAAACAGCTCAGACATCATAATCAAAAAGGCTGACAAAGGAGGTGCTGTCGTCATCATGAATAGGTCAGAATATAAACAAGAGGCTGCTAGGCAGGTCTCCAACACCACTTTCTACAAGCCATTACCCTCTGATCCCACTGCGGGTTACCAAAAGAAACTACACCATCTGCTCAAGAAACTCCCTGAAAAAGCACAAGAACAAATCCTCACAGACACACCCCTAGAACTCCGACCTGGGATATTCTATCTGCTACCCAAGATCCATAAACCTGGAAATCCTGGATGTCCCCATCATCTCAGGCATTGGCACCCTGACAGCAGGATTGTCTGGCTATGTAGACTCTCTCCTCAGGCCCTATGCTACCAGCACTCCCAGCTATCTTCCAGACACCACTGACTTCCTGAGGAAACTACAATCCATCGGTGATCTTCCTGAAAACACCATCCTGGCCACTATGGATGTAGAAGCCCTCTACACCAACATTCCACACAAAGATGGACTACAAGCCGTCAAGAACAGTATCCCTAATAATGTCACGGCAAACCTGGTGGCTGAACTTTCTGACTTTGTCCTCACCCATAACTCTTTCACATTTGGGGACAATGTATACCTTCAAGTCAGCGGGATTGCTATGGGTACCCGCATGGCCCCACAGTATGCCCGCATTTTTATGACTGATTTAGAATAACGCTTCCTCAGCTCTCGTCCCCTAATGCCCCTACTCTACTTGGGCTACATTGATGACACCTTCATCATCTGGACCCATGGAAAAGAAGCCCTTGAGGAATTCCACCATGATTTCAACAATTTGCATCCCACCATCATCCTCAGCCTGGACCAGTCCACACAAGAGATCCACTTCCTGGACACTACGGTGCTAATAAGCGATGGTCACATAAACACCACCCTATACTGGAAACCTATTGACCGCTATACTTACCTACATGCCTCCAGCTTCCAACCAGGACACACCACACGATCCATTGTCTACAGCCAAACTCTACAATACAACCGCATTTGCTCCAACCCCTCAGGCAGAGACAAATATCTACAAGATCTCTATCAAGCATTCTTACAACTACAATACACACCTGCTGAAGTGAAGAAACAGATTGACAGAGCCAGAAGAGTACCCAGAAGTTACCTACTACAGGACAGGCCCAACAAAGAAAATAACAGAACGCCACTAGCCATCACCTTCAGCCCCCAACTAAAACCTCTCCAATGCATCATCAAGGATCTACAACCTATCCTGAAGGACGCCCCATCACTCTCACAGATCTTGGGAGACAGGCCAGTCCTTGCATACAGACAGCCCCCCAGCCTGAAGCAAATACTCCCCAGCAACCACACACCACACAACAGAACCACTAACCCAGGATCCTATCCTTGCAACAAAGCCCGTTGCCAACTGTGTCCACATATCTATTCAGGGGACACCATCATAGGGCCTAATCACATCAGCCACACTATCAGAGGCTCGTTCACCTGCACATCTACCAATGTGATATATGCCATTATGTGCCAGCAATGCCCCTCTGCCATGTACATTGGCCAAACTGGACAGTCTCTACATAAAAGAATAAATGGACACAAATCAGACGTCAAGTATTATAACATTCAAAAACCAGTCGGAGGACACTTCAATCTCTCTGGTCACTCGAACTCAGACCTAAAAGGGGCAATTCTTCAACAACAAAAAACTTCAAAAACAGACTCCAAGGAGAGACTGCTGAATTGGAATTAATTTGCAAACTGGATACAATTAATTTAGGCTTGAATAAAGACTGGGAGTGGATGTGTCATTACACAAAGTAAAACTATTTCCCCTTGTTTATTCCCCCCGCTACCGTTCTTGTCAACTGCTGGAAATGGCCCACCTTGATTATCACTACAAAAGGTTTTCTTCACCCTCCGCCCCCTCCCCACCCACCCCTGCTCTCCTGCTGGTAATAGCTCACCTTTCCTGATCACTCTTGTTACAGTCTGTATGGTAACACCAATTCTTTCATGTTCTTTATGTATATAAAATCTCCACACTGTATTTTCCATTGCATGCATCCGATGAAGTGAGCTGTAGCTCATGAAAGCTTACACTCAAATGTCTTTGTTAGTCTCTAAGGTGCCACAAGTCCTCCTTTTCTTTTTGTGTATACAGACTAACATGGCTGCTACTCTGAAACAGTGTTAGTCTTGCAGATGCAGACTAACACGGCTGCTACTCTGCCATGCCTCCACCCACTTTAACCCAAAACAAACTCAGGTTTTGGGTCAAAGGGGGTAGAGGCATGGAAGAGAGTATATAGTGAACAAAAGATTGATTTTAAAAGCGTCAGAACAATATTGTGAAAACAGGAAATTCCTAGTCTTGACAATCTTTCACGAAAAACCCTTGCATTCCAAAAATAGTCACTTTTCTACAGACAATCCTTCCTTTGGAAAAGATTTTCAACCGTGTCTAGAAATCCCTCCCAGGTCAGTGTCTCTCTGAGCGTGGGGTGCACTCATTTGCCCTCTCCTTCCCCGGGGATGTGTATGAAGCACTACTTAGAGGGGTACAGAGAAGGCATACATAAAGATGATTAGGTCTTGACGAATACACATGTGGAGGGTGTGGGGGGAGAGAGACATGACTGATTGTATTGTCCTGAAGCAGTGCACAGCTTCCAAAGATTTGGTGAATGCTTCTCTGGGGGTCTGATTCTGCAAACCAACTTCCAGGAGCATCAGATGTACATCTGACAAGGCCCTGCTCCCTCCTCATGTCCAGGCCACTTGGCCAGTGGCTTGGCATGAGTAACTCTAATGCTGGACTGCCATTTTCCTACCCCTGCCTCTATGTGCATTGTGAGCAGCTGCACTGCTGCACATCCAAGTGGCTAAAGAACAATCAACAGGCTTCACTCTTCTTCACTCTCTGGTCACGCAATTACAGACATGAAAGTTGCGATATTACAACAGAAAAACTTCAGAAACAGACTTCAACCAGAGACTGCTGAATTGCAATTCATTTGCAAATTGGATACAATTAACTTAGGCCTGGGAGTGGTTGAGTCATTATGCAAGGTAACCTATTTCTCCTTGTTTATTCCTTCCCCCTCCCCCACACTGTTCCTCAGACATTCTTGTTAAACCCTAGATTTGTGCTGGAAATGACCCACCTTGATTATCATACACATTGTAAGGAGAGTGTTAGCTTTAGGTAAGCTATTACCAGCAGGAGAGTGGGGTGGGGGGAGAGAAAATCTTTTGAAGTGATAAACACCCATCTTTTCATGGTCTGTGTGTATAAAAACATCCTCACTGTATTTTCCACTTTATGCATCTGATGAAGTGAGCTGTGAAGTGAGCTCACGAAAGCTTATGCTCAAATAAATTGGTTAGTCTCTAAGGTGCCACAAGTCCTCCTTTTCTTTTTGCGAATACAGACGAACACGGCTGCTACTCTGAAACCTGACTACACAGAGTGATGTCATTTGCACAAAGATAAAATGGAGAAATGTTGTGTGTGTTTAACCTCTTTCAAACAGCGGGCTCTTAAATGTTGCAAATAATTTCTAGCTCAACCAGAAGTTAGGGGCTTGAGGTAGGAGTCTCCCAGGCATTGTCTTCACTGCAAAAGTGTGTTTACACGGAGATAGCTAACTTGATGTAAAATCTGAGTGGAGACATAGAATAGAAACATAGAATATCAGGATTGGAAGGGACCTCAGGTGGTCATCTAGTCCAACCCCCTGCTCAAAGCAGGACCAATCCCCAATTAAATCATCCCAGCCAGGGCTTTGTCAAGCCTGACCTTAAAAACTTCTAAGGAAGGAGATTCTACCACCTCCCTAGGTAACGCATTCCAGTGTTTCACCACTCTCCTAGTGAAAAAGTTTTTCCTAATATCCAACCTAAACCTCCCCCACTGCAACTTGAGACCATTACTCCTTCTTCTGTCCTCTTCTACCACTGAGAATAGTCGAGAACCATCCTCTCTGGAACCACCTCTCAGGTAGTTGAAAGCAGGTAATATCAAATCCCCCCTCATTCTTCTCTTCTGCAGACTAAACAATCCCAGTTCCCTCAGCCTCTCCTCATAAGTCATGTGTTCCAGACCCCTAATCATTTTTGTTGCCCTTCACTGGACTCTCTGCAATTTATCCACATCCTTCTTGTAGTGTGGGGCCCAAAACTGGACACAGTACTCCAGATGAGGCCTCACCAATGTCGAATAGAGGGGAACGATCACGTCCCTCGATCTGCTCGCTATGCCCCTACTTATACATCCCAAAATGCCATTGGCCTTCTTGGCAACAAGGGCACACTGCTGACTCATATCCAGCTTCTCGTCCACTGTCACCCCTAGGTCCTTTTCCGCAGAACTGCTGCCTAGCCATTCGGTCCCTAGTCTGTAGCTGTGCATTGGGTTCTTCCGTCCTAAGTGCAGGACCCTGCACTTCTCCTTATTGAACCTCATCAGACTTCTTTTGGCCCAATCCTCCAATTTGTCTAGGTCCCTCTGTATCCTATCCCTGCCCTCCAGCGTATCTGCCACTCCTCCCAGTTTAGTATCATCCGCAAATTTGCTGAGAGTGCAAGCCACACCATCCTCCAGATCATTTATGAAGATATTGAACAAAACCGGCCCAAGGACCGACCCCTGGGGCACTCCACTTGACACCGGCTGCCAACTAGACATGGAGCCATTGATCACTACCCGTTGAGCCCGACAATCTAGCCAACTTTCTACCCACCTTAGAGTGCATTCATCCAGCCCAGACTTCTTTAACTTGCTGACAAGAATACTGTGGGAGACCGTGTCAAAAGCTTTGCTAAAGTCAAGAAACAATACATCCACTGCTTTCCCTTCATCCACAGAACCAGTAATCTCATCATAGAAGGCGATTAGATTAGTCAGGCATGACCTTCCCTTGGTGAATCCATGCTGACTGTTCCTGATCACTTTCCTCTCATGTAAGTGCTTCAGGATAAGTGCTTCAGACAAGGCACAGGTGGCTTTAACCTCTGTGTCACTTGTCCAGGTAAATACCAGGCTGAGCGTATAGCATTCCTGGACTAGCTACATCAAGGTAAAAGACACCTCTCCCTCACCTCTACTAGTACTTTACATTGAGTTCGCCAGCTGAGTGTAAACACATACGTTTTGAGCTGGGAGGTTGATTTTTTTTTGTTTTGTTTTGCTGCTTTTTGGTGGTGGTGGTGCGGGGGAGGAGGGCACTGAAGCCATAATAGTGACATTCTCTAGCCAGTGTTATTTGTCTTCCTGTAGCACATAGGAGCCCCAGTCATGGATCAGGACCCGATTGTGCTAGGTGCTGTACAAAATAGTACCAAAGACAGTCCCTGCCCCAAAGAGTTGACAATCTAAGTATAAGACAAGAGACAGATGGAGAAAGACAGACAGGGGAGTGCAAGGAAATAATGAGAGTGTATCGGTCGGTATGATAGGCAGTGGTCTCAGCACCCCAGGAGATAGGCTGTTGAATTTTTGGTAGACACCAGGGCAAAGAAGAGCATTGATTTGGGAATTGGAGGTGGATAATGAGGTAGGTTTGCAAATGTTTAAGGGGCTCTCCTCCCGAGCATGTAGGGCATGTGGGAGAAAGCATGAAGGTGGTTGTCTGAAAATTTAACAAGTGGGTGTTGCTGGCAGCATGGACCGATTGGAGGTGGGAGTCAACACCTTGGTACCGTGAATGAAAAATGTCCAGTTGGGAGAGGACAGTACATGAAGGGCCTTGAAAGAGAAGACAAGCAGCTTCTGTTTGATGCAATAGAAAAGGGGGAGCCAGTGGAGGGATGCAAAGAGGGGTGACATGGTGAAAGCAGTGGGCTAGGAGAATGATCTTTGCAGCTTGCTACAATATTCTGAATGGGTCTGAGCTGGCAAGAGGGAAAAGAGAAGCATGTGGCGGTAACTGAGATGTGATGTGATCAGAGCCTCGATGGGAATTTTAGCTGTGTGGATGGAGAGGAAAGGCTGTGTCCTCTCTATCCACACAGGAAAACTCCACAAGACTTAGGCACAGTCCTGGATGTGAGGACCTAGAGCAGAGATGGGCAAACTATGGCCCGCGGGCCTGTGGGACTGTCCTGCCCGGCCTCTGAGCTCCCGGCAGGGGAGGCTAGCTCGCAGTCCCTCCCCTGCTGTCCCCCCGCCCCTGCAGCCTCACCTCACTGCGCCATCGGCGCTCTGGCCCGCTGCTCCTACCGGGCAGCGAGGTGGCGGGACTGCGAGCTCCTGCTGCTCTGAGCAGCATGGTCAGGCGGGGGGGGGGTGTTAGATAAGGGGCAGTCAGGGGACGGGGGCAGTTGGATGGGGTGGAGGTTCTGGGGGGAGGTCAGGAGATGAGGAACATGGGGGTTGGATAGGTGTGGGATTCCCGGGGGGGCTATCAGGGAGCAGGGGTGTGGATAGGGGTCAGGGCACTCAGGGGACAGGGGTTGGATACGGGATGGGGGGGCGGTTAGGGATGGGGGTCAGTCAGGGGGCAGAAAGTGGGAGGGGGTGGATAGGGGGTGGGGGCCAGGCTATCTGGGGAGTCACAGCCTTCCCTACCCGGAGGGAGGGAAATGAACAATTCATGAAATGGAGTCAGACTGATCTTTGAAAACAGTGTGAGAAAACTCAAACCCTGTAACCGCCATTTCTGGGTGGGATCTGGGGTCCCACCCACCTCAGGGCCAGGGGGCACAGGAGGAGGAGGAGGGGAGGGTGGCGTGGCGTTGATAGCCATGTAAACAGCGTATTAGGGAAGGTTTCTGGCTGTAACAACCGGAACACAAAATGTCCACTGGAAACCAAAGGACAGCACATTGTTCATCACAGAGAGCAGGGCTCCCCTTGAAAGCCTCCTATCCCCACCCCCAGAGAACGGGCTGCATGCAGAGCAGACTCAGGAGAGGGGGTGGGGAGAACACGCGGGGCGGGAGGGGAGAGATTGAAATTGAGGTGAGGAAAGGAAGGAGGGAGAATTGAGAAAAGGGGGAACAGGAGAAACGCAGGAAGGGGACGGGGGAGAGAAAGAACTAGGGTAGAAGCAGGAACTGGAGAAGGAAAGAGAGGAGGGAGAAGAAGAAAAACCTGAAAGAATCAGGGAGGGAAGGTGGGAGCAGCTCCCAGCGACTGCAACAAAGAAAACCAAGAGGTGGGAATGAAACCCACAGTCACGGCCCCTGGAATCAAAGTGCACCTCTGAGAGGTGAACCACTGAGGGGGGTTGGGGGGTCAGATTGCACCCTTCAGCCTGGCCCCCCTCCATGCACCATGTAACCTAAACCAGCTCCCCACATCTGCCTGGAATCAGGGAGGTGTTTGCTGCTAGCCAGAGACGCCCAGGTGGGATATGTGAGCCGTGGCTCCAGGGCTCCCTGGCTGGCCACCAACCAGTTGTTCCAGCAGCCCCGGGGCTGGATCGGCTAGCAGGAGGCGCTCGGGGGAGGGGCGGAGAGGAGCAAGTGGCAGGCGGGGGAGGGGCCTTGGGGGAGGGGATGGAGAGGAGTGAGTGGCGGCCATGCGGGGCGGGACCTCAGGGGAAGGGGGCAGGAAGAGGCGGAGCGAGGGCTGGGCCTCGGGGTGGAGCACCCACCAGGAGAAACAAAAGTCTGCACATGTGACGGGCCAGGCCTCCTCTTCGACCACACAGCCCCGTGCCTGTGTCACACTCTGTGCTCCCCCCTTCCCTGGGACCTGCAGGCCGCTGGTCAGCCACTTCCCTTAGTGGCTACTGCAGCGTATTGTCTGGCCATTTTCTCGTGGCCCCAGCATCCTCTTTGCCCTCGCCTCAGGGCCTCAGCCTGCAAGCCCCAGCAGCCTCTCTCACTCCCCCATTCCCCGCACACTGCCCCCTAGGTCAAGTGGCTGCAACGCGGCTGTTAGCCCATCCTGGGTCTTTGTCCCAGCCCTGCCGCCAGCCACCCATCGGCCCTGCATAATCCAGCAGGTTTTGGTCATTGCCTTACTGCTGCGTATGATCTGCAAGCTCTGGTTCTCTTTGGCTCCTGGCAACCAGCAAGCAAGAAGTGGCCATGAGCCGCGAAGCTCCTATCATGGCTCTAAATCACGTGCTTGACCCCCTGGGTCCTTTACTGCCGTGGCAGGTTGTTAGACACTGCAATGGCCCATGCTGTCTGTTCCCTGCTGCACACGTAGGAGGGCTGAACCAAAGGGCTCTGTCCCCCTGAAGGGATTTGGCGCGCTTTGTGCTAATCTGATCAGTGTCATTACAAATGTCCCGCCACGCCGGTCAAGTTTCATTCATTTCAACAGCGGATGTAGTTAAAACTCTTGGTGCCTTGTCCAATCCAGGATCAGGATGCTAATAGAGTATATGGCCACGCCCCTGTGTGTATTGCAGTCCCCTTGTGGCTGGCTTTTTTCACGGGTTTTTCCTTGCCCTAGCAATGGGGGAAGACATGATGTGTGTGAAGGGGGGAGTTCGGGCTCCCCCCTCAGCGAATGCACAGAGAGGGGGAGATGGAGCAGGGACCTGAGCTGCAAGGAGTGCTGCAGCCATGAAGTCCCTGGACGAGGGAAGCTGTGATCCTCCTACGTAGCAGTGGCTTGTGACACTGACTCCCAACCCCCTGCTCTGCAAAGAGGGACATGGGCTTGGGTGGAGATCAGAGGTTCTTTGGGAGACCCTGATATTGCAGCAGCCCTATTGTTGTTTTTACAGCCCCCAAAGGTGGGCTAAAGGGCCTCCCAGGACACATGAATGATGTACTATTATTTGCAGATTTAATAATTTTATTAAGATGATGTTGAAGAAAAAAGAAAATGGTACAGAGTTTAAGCATAGAAGTTTCTGGTTATCAGGGAATAAGGTACAGATTACCAAGGGGTGCGAAATTTGGTTTAGGAACAGATGGCGTAAGGAATACATAATCTGCAATCTCCCCGATTGGGGGTAAAAGTTTGACGGGTCAAAGTACAGACATTGAGATATGGGGTCATGTTGTTCATATAATGAGTATGGTCAGGTGTGGAGTATAATGAGTGGATACCATGATGAGGCTGGATTTACCCTCATTTGGTGGGATTTAATGTTCAGTGATTTATGGCTCCCAGCAGAACAGAATCCCATTGTGCTCGGTGCTGTATCTGTATGTAGTAAGAGACTGTCTCTGCCCTGAAGAGCTGTGCTAGGTGCTGTAGAGACACTTTGTTAGAACTGCATGGTCTCTACCCTGAAGCTGGTATGATCCAGTTTCACATGTGTCACCAGGAAAGGGATGAACAAACTACCTGAAAGGAGGATAGGTGTGTTACTGCCTCAGTTTCCATAGATACAGGTTTTTTAGGTCTACTTCTGAGTCTTCAGCTTGCCTAATCCCTATGGTATATCACAGCCCCAGTGCATGAAATGCAGCCACCTCTGGGTTGGGGCAGCTGTCAATAGCCATGCAGCAAGGTTGCCCAGGGATTGTGTAGGCATATTCTTAATATTTGTGATTCTGTTCATAATAAATTGTAAACCTGCAATATTGATTTATAGTATTTGTAAATCTGCATTTATAACATTTATAATTCTTCCATTTGACATAATTGTAAATCTGCAATATTGATTTACAATTCTGTATTAAAGCTTGCAAACCATACCTTGCAAACTGCTCAATTGGTTCTGCTTTCTCTGAAGTGATACTTTCTCTCACTTGTTATTAAGACTGACGCTTGTAAAACTAAACCGCTCAATTGATTCTGCTTTCTCTGTATTGAGGCTTTCCATTGATTGTAATTGAGATTGACGCTTATAAATGTTAACCAATCAATTAACGTGACTTTCTTAAATGGTTATGTTCAATTGGCTCTACTTTGCAAACGGATGTTTTGTGATGGAGATTGACATGATTTTTTGTAACAGGGCGAAGAGCCGCGATTTGGAGCGGCGCTCATAGAAATGCCACATAGAGACTCCCACCCTCTATAGTTTGGATCAGGAATGTTAAAAAACAGGGAGTCTCAAAAAAATAACACCTTTGTATGATAAAAGAAAGTCAATACCGAAGGAATGTTAAGAGACAGGGAGTCTCAAATAAAATAACAATAGTCGGTGAAATGAGAAATGTGTTTTTATTAAAGTAAGGAATGTATGTGAATGAATGGTGGGTTTTGAATAATCAGGGAAGTGCCAGCCTAGGAATTTAACATCAATTGGCCGAAGAAGACACCAGGTGGAGACAACCAGAGAACCCCACCGGAGAGCAAACTAGGATCCACCCGACCAATTCAAAGGATGAAGAAAGCTGATGAGCACCTGACAGCCGTCCTGGAGCAGTCATGACTAACAATATGACAAAGCAAATTCCACGGACTGGCATAGGAAGAAATTCCTACAAAAATGGACACTAAGGACTGAGAACTTTGAGTCTCCAGTTCTGCCACTACCCTTCAGGAGCATCGGATGCGCATCTGACACGGACTCGGCTCCACTCTCGTGTACAGGTTACCTGGCCAGTACTCTGTCACGAGCAACTTCTAGGCTGGTAACTATAACCCCTATGCAGAACTGGTATGAATGAATGAATTATATATATATATATATACGTAAGGAATAAGTAACAATACAACAGTGTGAGTTTTATATTTCTTTTTATTATATTTACAATAAATGTGGCATTTTGCCTTGTCCCTTTTATAAGATCCTGCTGGTTTTTATTTTATTGGTACAACAATTGCTTGCCAAGTACTGAAATATAACTGCCTCTGGGGTTGGGTGCAGCAGGTGGTTGACAGCCAAATGGTAACAATGCCCAGCGATCATTCATCCAGTGCTGAAATGCAGCCATCTCTGGGGTAGGACCCATCAAATGTTTAAATGTATATCAACATTTTTTGCAAAAAAATTTAGTTGCATTTTTTCCACTTAGAACAAACTCAGGTTTTGGGTCAAAGGGGGTGGAGGCATGAAAGAGAGTATATAGTGAACAAAAGATTGATTTTAAAAGTGTCAGAACAATATTGTGAAAACAGAAAAGTCCTATAGTCTTGACAATCTTTCCTGAAAACCCTTGCATTCGAAAAATAGTCACTTTTCTACAGACAATCCTTCCTTTGGAAAAGATTTTCAACCGTGTCTAGAAATCGCTCCCAGGTCAGTGTCTCTCTGAGCGTGGGGTGCACTCATTTGCCCTCTCCTTCCCCTGGGGATGTGTATGAAGCACTAGTTAGAGGGGTACAGAAGAGGTATAAATAAAGATGATTAGGTCTTGATGAATACACATGTGGAGGGTGTGGGGGGAGAGAGACATGACAGATTGTATTGTCCTGAAGCAGTGCACAGCTTCCAAAGATTTGATGAATGCTTCTCTGGTGGAAGCAGTGAAACTGACTACACAGAGTGCTGTCAGTTGCACAAAGATAAAATGGAGAAATGTTGTGTGTGTTTAACCTCTTTCAATCAGTGGGCTCTTAAATGTTGCAAATAATTTCTAGCTCAACCAGAAGTTCGGGGCTTGAGGTAGGAGTCTCCCAGGCATTGTCTTCACTGCAAAAGTGTATTTACAAGGAGATAGCTAACTTGATGTAAAATCCGAGTGGAGAAAAGGCACAGGTGGCTTTAACCTCTGTGTCACTTGTCCAGGTAAATACCAGGCTGAGCGTATAGCATTCCTGGACTAGCTACATCAAGGTAAAAGACACCTCTCCCTCACCTCTACTAGTACTTTACATTGAGTTCGCCAGCTGAGTGTAAACACATACGTTTTGAGCTGGGAGGTTGATTTTTTTTTGTTTTGTTTTGCTGCTTTTTGGTGGTGGTGGGGGGGAGGGCACTGAAGCCATAATAGTGACATTCTCTAGCCAGTGTTATTTGTCTTCCTGTAGCACATAGGAGCCCCAGTCATGGATCAGGACCCGATTGTGCTAGGTGCTGTACAAAATAGTACCAAAGACAGTCCCTGCCCCAAAGAGTTGACAATCTAAGTATAAGACAAGAGACAGATGGAGAAAGACAGACAGGGGAGTGCAAGGAAATAATGAGACTGTATCGGTCGGTATGATTTTACCTAGGGAGGTGGTAGAATCTCCTTCCTTAGAGGTTTTTAAGGTCAGGCTTGACAAAGCCCTGGCTGGGATGATTTAACTGGGAATTGGTCCTGCTTCGAGCAGGGGGTTGGACTAGATGACCTTCTGGGGTCCCTTCCAACCCTGATATTCTATGATTCTATGATTCTATGATAGGCAGTGGTCTCAGCACCCCAGGAGACAGGCTGTTGAATTTTTGGTAGACCTTAGGGCAAAGAAGAGCTTTGATTTGGGAATTGGAGATGGATAATGAGGTAGGTTTGCAAATGTTTAAGGGGCTCTCCTTCCGAGCATGTAGGGCACGTGGGAGAAAGCATGAAGGTGGTTGTCTGAAAATTTAACAAGTGGGTGTTGCTGGCAGCATGGACCAATTGGAGGTGGGAGTCAACAGCTTGGAACAGTGAATGAGAGATGTCCGGTTAGGAGAAGACAGTACGTGAAGGGCCTTGAAAGAGAAGACAAGCAGCTTCTGTTTGATGCAATAGAGAAGGGGGAGCCAGTGGAGGGATGCAAAGAGGGGTGACATGGTGAAAGCAGTGGGCTCAGAGAATGATCTTTGCAGCTTGCAGCAATATTCTGAATGGATATGAGCTGGGGAAGAGGGAAAAGAGAAGCATGTGGCGGTAACTGAGATGTGATGTGATCAGAGCCTCGATGGGAATTTTAGCTGTGTGGATGGAGAGGAAAGGCTGTATCTTAGAGATGTTATGCAGGAAAACACCACAAGACTTAAGCACAGCCCTGGATGTGAGGACTTAGAGCAGAGGTGGGCAAAGTACGGCCCACGGGCCACATCCAGCCTGCGGGACTGTCCTGCCGGCCCCTGAGCTCCCAGCAGGGGAGGCTAGCCCCAGGTCCCTCCCCGCTGTCCCCTCGCCCCTGCGGCCTCACCTCACTGTGCCGCTGGTGCTCTGGCCTGCTGCTCCTACCGGGCAGCGTGGCTGCGAGCTCCTGCTGCTCTGAGCAGCGTGGTAAGCGGGTGGGGGGGTTGGATAAGGGGCAGTCAGGGGACAGGGGGCAGTTGGATGGGGTGGAGGTTCTGGGGGGGGCGGTCAGGGGATGGGGAACAGGGGGGGTTGGATAGGTGTGGGAATCCTGGGGGGGGGCTGTCAGGGAGCAGGGGTGTGGACAGGGGTTGGGGCACTCAGGGACAGGGTTTGGTTAGGGGATGGGGTCCCAGAGGGGGCAGTTAGGGATGGGGGTCAGTCAGGGGGCGGGAAGTGGGAGGAGGTGGATAGGGGGTGGGGGCCAGGCTACTTGGGGAGTCACAGCCTTCCCTACCCGGCCCTCCATGCCGTTTTGCAACCCCGATGTGGCCCTTGGGCCAAAAAGTTTGCCCACCCCTGACCTAGAGAGAGGTGTGAGTGGAAGATGACAGGTTATGGGCCTGAGTGACAGGCAGGATGCTGGCGTTGTCCACAGAGATGGAGAAAGGAGGTAATAGAGAGGGCTTGGACAGGAGGGGAGAGACAGAGAGCTCTGCTTTAGCCATGTTGGGCTTGAGCTGTCAGCTAGGTAGGCACAAGGAGATGTCCCAGGGACAGGCTGAGGTGTTCATTTGGCCAGCAGGAGATGGGGCTGGTGCAGAGAGGCAAATGGGTGAGTTGTCAGCATGGAGAGGGGAGTTGAATTTGTGTTTACAGAGGAGACAACCCAGAGAGGAGGGGCAGAGGGAGAAGAGCACAGAAGAGGGAGGCTGGCCATAAACCATGTCACATTTACTGGTTTGTTTGTTTTTTTTTCTCAAGACCTCCCCCCTCCTTGTCACACACTGTTACACCGAAACAAACCAGTAAGGACCCTCCCCGCCCCATGTGTTTATATACTATTTGGTCAGCCCCAGGGGACCAAGGACAGAGCCTATGGAAGGGCCCCAGGGAGCTGGCAGGAGGGGGAAGCAGCGATCAGAGGGGTCAGGGGTGGGGGGAGCAGGGGAGGGCAGAGGGAGGACAAGGTTTCAGGAGGAGGGCGGGCAGGGCGGGCAGGCCAGGGAGGGCGAGGACTGAGCCCCGATCGGAGCTTTGCCCGGGGCCGGGAGGGACGCCGCTCGGGCACCCGGCCAGCCCGGGAGAGAGGGGGAAGGTTTGTGGGGAGCGGAGCGGCCGGGAGTCCAGGGGTTAAATGGAGGCGGGGCTGAGGGCGGGGATCGGCCGCTGTTGCGGTGACCCCCGGGCACGGACGTTTCCGCTGTTCAGACCCACGTGGGAATGAAGCTGGCGCGGGGGTCACAGGGAAGCCGGTCGCTCTTCGGTCGCTCTGCGGCTGCGAACTCACCCGGCGGGATCCGCTGCCAGCCCGCCTGGCTGCTGGGACCTCAGCTCCTCCCTGGGCTGCGGCGCCGGGCGCTCTTCCCACGGGTGAGACTCTGGGTCCCAGGGGTCCCTGCCCGGGCCGCGGGTGGGTGGGTGGGTGCTGCTGGCTGCTCGGCGGCGGCTGGCTCGCTGCGCGGCGAGGTTTGCGGGCCGGTTCCAGCCACCGCCGGACTGGGGCGAGGGGGGACCGCGGGCCCGAATGGGGAGGGGGAGGGGCCAGGGCCCTCTCCTGAATGGGTGGCGGGGCTCGGGCTCAGGGACCAAATGGGGAGGGGGAGGGACCGGGGACGGGGTTGGCTAGGGGCTGGGGACCAAATGGGGAGGGGGAGGGACCGGAGCCCGAATGGGTGGCAGGGCTCGGGCTCGGGGCTGGGGACCGCATGGGGGGCAGGGCTCCAAAGGAGGGGCGGGGCTTGGGCGGTGCCTGGGGACCGCATGGGGAGGGCAGCACAGTGGCAGGGGCCTGTCCTTGGCCGAAGGGCTGGGACTCTGGGCTAAAGGGGGGTGATTCGGGGGACAGGCCCCGGGCCGAAGAGCAGGGGTGGTTCGGAAGAGCCCCGCCCCGGAAGGGAAAGGAGGGGCTGGGCAGAGGAGCGCTGGACACTGGTTCAAGTCCCGCCCTTCAAGGAGGGGGCTGGGCCAGGGACAAGGCTGTTTCGAGCCCCAGCCCCTCCCCTTCTGATATCCGACCCACACTTACTTCTAGGAGGATTGTGTGTGTGAGGAGGGTCTTCTCCCCCACCCCCCAGCTGGGTTCCTGTCACGGGTGCGAGGGGCCTGTAGTAGATCAGGTCTCTGAGGCCCTGGGGGCGGAGGGGCCGATAGGAGTTAAGGGGTTTTAATCATCATGGCACCGCCTCTGGCAGGGGGCTGGGCTGCTGGGCAGGGAACAAGAAACCACAAATGGCCTCCCCCACCCCTGACCTGTCCTGCTTGGTCCGTCTCGGGTTCAGATCGGCTGGAGAGTCTGGAGCAGGGACGGGGAGCCAGGGCCAGGACCTCTGCCTCGGCTTTGCTGCTGCCAAATTGGACCCACTCAGACCGAGAGGAGCCGACCCCAGCCCAGCACCTGCAGCAGCGTCTGTGGCCTGAGTGTCGCTGAGAGGGACAATGGGGCCAGCAGCTGGGTTGCTGAGAGCGAAGAGCCGCTGTAGGAGTTGTTGTTAATGGCAATGGACACCTGAAGACTGGAGGGAACCCAGGTAATGGGGCATCTCTGCCTGGGGGCAGGCTGGAGAGAGACACTGAGACTGCCTGGGGTGCTGGAAGTGGGCGTGGCCCTCCCACCTTTTGTCACTGGCCCCGCCCCTCCTCCTCCTCTTCCCCCTGAGGTCCCCCCACCGCACCTCTGGCTGGGAGCTGGAGTCCAGGCAGTTGCAGGGAGCTGTGGATGACCCTCCACTTGCCAGGGGTGGGGGGCTGAGAGCAGCCCCAGGTCCGTATCCCTCCCCCCAGGCTCCCTGCCCAGAGCAGGGGAGGGTCTGTAGTTCCCCACAGCTGCGTCTTACCATGGCCCGGCTGCTGCTCTGAGGCCCTGCTACCCAGCCAGAGCCGGATCTTGGTAACAGCCCCAGGGTAGCTCTAGGGAGCCATGAACCCTCCATCTGCCCTTGGTGGGGGGGTCTGCCTGACACTCTTGGCTCCCCTCCCAGAGTGTCTGACAGAAGGAGCAATCGACAGAACGGTGCATGTTCCAGGGCAGCTCCAGCCCCGGTGCTGTCAGTGAGACGTGTCCTCCCAGCCCTGCCTGACGGGTCTTTCTGTTTCAGACCCTCCTTGTAACTGCCAGAAAAGTCCAACCCGTAGAGTTGTGGTTGCACTGATAGTTGTATCATCTCCTTTGATCGCTGCCATCATTGCTCTGGCAGGTGAGTTCCCAGCTTCCGCCCCGTTCCCTTCCCCTCCATCTACGATCTCCGTGCATCCCATTCCCCCGTGACCTACCACGCTCACTCTCTCCTCCCGGCCTGTCTGGCTTCTGCCCCTGGGACAGAGGATTCCTGGGGGATCTTCCTCACCGACCCTCCTCCTGCTCCCTCCCAGACCCCTGCACCTGGGCACTCTCTGTGTCGGGACGATCTGACTGACATTAGCCCCCCCAGCCCATCTCTGAGCACTTTGGACCCAAGTCGCCTTTGCCATGCGCCATGAAACAGTCCCTGTCCAGGGTGTCCAATGGGACAGGGTGCAGCGCATCCCTGAGCCCTTTGCCTTCCCTGTGTTGCTCTGAGGTTACCAGCCTGGCCTTCCTGGATCTTCAGGTCACGCCTGTGGCCAGGCGGCAGGTGCTGCAGTGTTATTGAAATGAGCCGTAGAAGTCAGTCGAGACCCCTCCACCAGCGCAGTGTGGAAACCCCCCAATCACTGAGCTTGGCCATGAAGGGTCCCTTAGCACCATTCACACCCCCGGGCTGCCCAGATAGCGTGTGCTCGTGCAGAGGGCGTCTGTTAGCC
Organism: Caretta caretta; assembly: GCF_965140235.1. NCBI lineage: Eukaryota > Metazoa > Chordata > Testudines > Cheloniidae > Caretta > Caretta caretta. The sequence goes on from NC_134219.1 coordinate 28,750,120, forward strand.
ATGAACATGAACCCTGCTGTATCCCCCCGTCGTCTGGGGCAGGGCGTGCTGGAGGCTGTCAGGGATGGGATTTCTCTACTGCCCTGAGATCTGATCACTGGGCCCCAGGAGGGTTTAGCAGCTGGCAGAGGGGATTGAATCCAGGTCTGTCTGCATTAGGAATCCTCTGTGCCGATGTCATGACATCCGTGCAGTTGAATTGGTGCAAACCGCTAAAGCAGACGCACTGCACTGGTGCACAAAGGAGCTTGCCTTGGTGCAGTTCGCTGCAGGAAGTTACCAGAGCGAGCTGCACTGCTCCAGCGCATCTCCAGAAGGTGTTTGCCCTGATGTCACTGCGTCACTGTGATTATACTGGTGCAGCTTGCTCTGATACAGATGGATCCTGAATCCCAGCTCCCTGCTGTAATGGCAGGCTGTTGCAATGGGCAGCATTGGCTCTCACTGTGTAAGGTGGGAATCTGTGAGCTTAGGGTTGGTTACACACCTGCAGGTGCAGGGAGCTCTGCAGAACATGTGGCATCTGACCTGGAGATGGATGGTGGAGACAGCCTGTGCCATCAACTGTTAGTCACTGACTTCTCTGCTCAGTTCAGTAGGGCAGGGGTGTGGGCTACCGTGCACTGGACAGTTAAATTTACAGGGTCAGACATGCCTTGTGCGTGAGGCGAACACATGCTCGTTTTCTGATCACCGCTGCCACGTTTCCTAACTCTTCCAGACTTAGAGTGTCTGTTGCTCGCTGAGCGCCAGCCACATGAGAAGGCTTGAAAACCAGCTACCGAGTTACTGTGGTGCAAACAAAAGTGACGTGCTCGAAAACGTCTGGAGGGGTTTGAGTCCGACTCCTCTCAAGTAGACAGGTCTTTCAAATCCTCTTTGGTGTCACTTAAGGGTGACCCCACTGTTGCTCTTTCATGGCTCTGAAAGGGTTACACTGCCGTGAGGGCTTCCAGAAAGTGCCTTTCTTGCTGCTGTGTTTGGGGAGAGAAAAGTCTGCAGGTAGGAGGTGAATTAAGTTCCATCATTCCTGGCCCACAGTGCAACAGGTCACTTCCGGTTGCTGTGGTTTCTGGCGCCCCCTTGTGGCGTTCATGTCCCTGCGTGAAAGTTCCCAAGTTCTTCTCAGATGTTCACCTGCTGTTTGTTGCGAGGTTGAACGTCCAGCTGTTGATCTTGTGCCTGGGGTGAAATGCTCTGCGCTGTGTCAGTCCCTCGCAGGCTGGGAGTGTCCCTGGAATCCTTCTTGCCAGGCAAATTTACAGTGACAAACGTCTCCGTCCCCCTGCGTCTGATTGCCATGGTCCAGCCCCAGCTGGGGGGTCCCAATGGGCTTGGCAAGCCGGTCAACTGACTGACTGTTTGGCCACTGTCAAATACTCCAGCGAGAGCCCTGGGGGTGGGAGGCAGTCTGCCTTTCGGATTGCGTCTTGGAGCCTCACTTGTGTTTTCCGGAACCTGGTTTCATTGTTTTGCCTTTTTTTTCTGAGTTAAAATAACTCAGTGAAGTACATTTTTTAAAAAAAATTAGGTAGATCCGTATCTATCGAAAGCTAAACCTACTGGAGAGAATGACGTCTTGCTCTTTTTTGTTCCTGGCGGGAGGTAACCAATTCTGATAAATTGGTATTTTAAAATATCTGACCACTCTTTGACAGATTTGACTGGTCAGTTGACCAATTTTTGTACCAGTCAAATGCCCAATTCTAGGTGTAACTCTTACCCTCCATGTGACTGTCTCATTCTCAGTGCTGACATCTCAGCTTTCATCAGCTGATCTGTGTCCCCCTGCTGGCCCCTCGTGCCCGGACGGCTGGATGGGATACCGAGGGAAATGCTACTATTTCTCAGAGACGGAAGGGAGCTGGACCGACAGCCGGAGCCGCTGCTGTGCACCGGGTGCCTCCCTGGCTGGGATCGACAGTGAGCAGGAAATGGTGAGAGACTCTCGAATTGCCATACACTGATCTTGGCACAGTGGTGGCTGCTGCAGTAGGCCCTGGGCTCTGCCCCATGGGGTGAGGAGCAGCTCTGAGCCCTCCCGTGCTGGGAGGCCAGAGTGAATGAACTTCCAGCTGCTGAACGCCAGCCCTGGCTGGGCCCAGGGCCCTACTGTCTGTGTGTGATCACAGGGATTGCTCATTCTCAGCTGCCCCCCTCCCCAAATAGGGAGACAGCTTCTGTCTAGGGCAGGGCTGGCTCAGGCATCTCCTGGCCTGCTGGCTGCTGGAGTGGGACTGAGAACCCAGCCAGTGCTCCTGTTGTGAGGATGGGAAAGGAGCAGCCAGCCGAGGAGGCGGGGGAGGAGGTGATCCTCTCACATTGACTTCAGCTTGACTCGCTCCCACTTCACCTTGACTCGCTCCCTCCTCCTGCCTTGCTGTGGTGAGCAGGGGCTGATCTGTGAGAAGAGAGGTCTCTGCAGAGAGCTCAGACCCAGCAGCTGCCCCCAGCCCAGGGGGGCTTGGGGTGTGGGTGACTGGGAGCACAGGGGTGGGGCTGCTCTGTGCAGGGGGAGGGTTAATACTGCCTGGGTGATCTTGTACTTTGCAAAAGGCAGGGGAATACCCCCCCCCCCCAAAATAAACTGAGCACTCTTCAATATGGGGGGAGGGATAGCTCAGTGGTTTGAGCATTGGCCTGCTAAACACAGGGTTGTGAGCTCAATTCTTGAGGGGGCCATTTAGGGATATGGGGCAAAAATCTGTTGGATGATTTAATTGGGGATGGGGGTGGGACTAGAAGATCTCCTGAGATCCCTTCCAACCCTGATACTCTATGAATATGAGACTGGGATTCTCTGCGGCACAGAGCCCTGGAGGGGTGGGGGTGGGGAAGCACCGGAGCTGGGGCTGATACCTGCTGTCCCTCGGCTTTCTTGAAGGCGTTCCTGCTGCGCCATAAGGGTGTCCAGGACCACTGGATCGGCCTCCGGAGGGAACAGGGTCAGCCCTGGAAATGGACCAACAGCACCAAATTCAACCACCTGTGAGTCTCTCTCGCCCCTCTGGACTAATCCCCTGGGCTTGGGATTCTGGTGTCTGAGCTGTTTGAGCTCAGGTAGATCCACCACTCAGTGCTCGTGAAACAACCAGACACGACCCTGGTCCGTTCGCGTCCTGCGTGTATCGGAGACCGATGGGAGCCGGCGTGTCCCTGAACTCTCGGCTCCTCCCCGCAGCACGGAGCTGGGCCGGAGACGGAGCCCGCCACAGCCAGAGATGCCCTCGCAGCGCGCTGGGATTTCAGCTGGGACACTCGCTGTTCTCCCCCAGCCCTCTTCAGCAAGGTCCCTGGGGTGTCTGACCCCCCCCGGGGAAAGGAGGCAGCAGGGAGCTCAGGTTATCAGTGGCTGCTAGAGAGGGCAGCATGCCGAGCACTGCATGGCAGGTGCAGGTCCCGCTGGGGATTGCAGCCGGCAGGTTTGAGTGACTTGGCTGGTGAGGCCTCTGAATCCGCAACAAGGCACCGATGTTAAAGGAGCCTGCGGTTCACAGGTGCTGGACGCCTGGGGCTTCCACGGGAACGGGGTACAGTAGTGATGGCTGCCCAGCCAACACCCCGCGATGGGTTTCAGTGGGCTCCAAGTGTGATCACAAAACCAGCGCTGCTTCAACCCTGGGACTTCAGGACTAGAAGCATGAGCCTCTGCCATAGGAGCGAAAGAATCCACTTCTTTAACTGAAACTCCCCCCCGATTGATAAAGCTGTTTTGCAGGCCAGCCATTAGAGGGGGATGGAGACCCGACCCCCCCCCCCACTTCTCTGGTCTGGGTTACTTCAGTACTTTGAAAAATCAGGCTTCTTTTGGCACTGGGTCAGGGCTCCCCAATGGACAGTCCCCATTCTGCTGTATTGGACCCAACCTTTGGATCCCACCTGCTTCCAGCCTCACTGGGTCTGAAGAGCTACCAGACACTGTCCTGAGTTCGGGCCTCTGTGGCACTCTCCTGGGGTACAGACTCCCTGTCTGGTATGCTCCTTAGGATGTGGGACCCTGCAGATCAGCTGCTGTAGGATCCAAAACCAGTGCTGAACCCTCCCAAATCTCCCGAGAGGCATGTTGTCCCTAGAGCTCCACCCTCCACACCAGATGAACTCTGGGAGAGTCACGTGAGGGTTACAAACAAGGAACACATGCTTTCACAAAGGATCTTCTTCAACACTCTCTTTTTCGCCCATCCCCAATGGAAAGCTCAAGAGTTATAGATCAACGGAAAAGGAAACCCCTGAATGCAATTTCTTCTTTCAGTGTCATCTTGGTTCTGCTCCATGTGTTTCAAGGAGGCGAGATCCCTCCTGTCCCCCGCTTTTCCTGCTCAGTCGTCTGGTTCTGGTGATGGTCTGCCCCTCTTGTTAGAGGGCCGGTCCCTTTTGACAATCAGTCTAACAAATTCTCTCTGTCCTGTTGGGGACTGTCCATTCTCCAGCACCCCTGTGGGCTGCTCAGCATAGAGGGTCAGGAACAGTCAGCGGTTCTGCAAAGCCCCCGCTGTCTTGAGCTCTGCTCCTGAGGGGCTGGGAGAGTAGCTGCTCCGCACTCAGGCCTGCACTGTGGAGAACGGCTCCCCTGGCTGGGACTGGTGTGAAATGCCTGGCCTCTGCCTGACTGCAGCTCCCTGGCTTCTGTGTTGCAGGTTTCATTAAGAGGAGGAGGTGACTGCGCGTATCTGAACGACGAGAAAGGGGTCAGCAGCTCACGGTGCTACATGGGAAGACGGTGGATCTGTAGCAAACCTGAGGTGTATGTGATGGTGTCATAAATATAAAGGGAAGGGTACACACCTTTAAAATCCCTCCTGGCCAGAGGAAAAATCCTTTCACCTGTAAAGGGTTAAGAAGCTAGGATAACCTCGCTGGCACCTGACCAAAATGACCAATGAGGAGACAAGATACTTTCAAAAGCTGGAAAGAGGGAGAACATCAAAGGGGTCTGTGTCTGTCTGGGTGAGGCTTTTGCCAGGGACAGAACAGGAATGGAGTCTTAGAACTTAGTAAGTAATCTAGCTAGATATGCGTTAGCTTATGATTTCTTTAAATGGCTGATAAAATCAGTTGTGCTGAATAGAATGAATATTCCTGTCTGTGTGTCTTTTTGTAACCTAAGGTTTTGCCTAGAGGGGTTCTCTATGTTTTGAATCTAATTACCCTGTAAGGTATTTACCGTCCTGATCTTACAGAGGTGATCCTTTTCTTTTTACTGTTTCTTCTCTTAAAATGTTTCTTTTCAAGAACTGAATGCTTTTGTCATTGTTCTAAGATCCAAGGGCTTGGGTCTGTGGTCACCTATGCAAATTGGTGAGGATTTTTACCAAACCTTCCCCAGGAAGTGGGGTGCAAGGTTTTGGGGAGGATTTTGGGGGGAAAGACGTTTCCAAACAACACTTTCCCAGAAACCCGGTTAAACGTTTGGTGGTGGCAGTGGAAGTCCAAGGGTCAAATAGTTTGTACCTTGGGGAAGTTTCAACCTAAGCTGGTAAAGTAAGCTTAGGGGGTTTTCATGCAGGTCCCCACATTTGTACCCTAGAGTTCAAAGTGGGGAAGGAACCTTGACAGATGGGAAAAGAGACTGCACTGGAAAGGGGCTCAAAATGAGACTCCTAGAAGTGACACTTATACAACTCACACCTACTTGAACGAGCCAAGATCTCAAAATCAGGCAGTGGGGCCCTCAAGCAATAAGTGTGTCTCGTTTAAACTCCGTATGTGCCTTCTGCTTTTGAACCTTTTAAACTCAGGGTCACGTTGTCAAGCTTTTCTCTGCAGCTGAGAGGGAGTGATCTCATGAGAAGGAGTCTTACCTCATTTCCCCAGCATGTGGCTAAGGGAAGGCCTTGTTCGTTTAGACTCCAGAACAGCATTTCTCAAATGCAGCCACCAGCTGATTGTTTGCAGCCACAAGAGCCTCCAAAGTGCCCCAACAATCGCTCAGATGTTAACTATTAAAGGTGTCTTCTAAATGCCATAAATCCTCATGCGCGCTCCCTTTTAAATAGTACCATGCCGGCAGAGCTGAGCTACATAGGTGTGCTTTTTCTTTCAAGTCACAAAGTGTATTCTTTGGCTAAGAACATAAGAACGGCCATACTGGGTCAGAGCAAAGGTCCATCCAGCCCAGTATCCTGTCTGCCGACAGCGGCCAATGCCAGGTGCCCCAGAGGGAGTGAACCTAACAGGCAATGATCAAGTGATCTGTCTCCTGCCATCCATCTCCACCCTCTGACAAACAGAGGCTAGGGACACCATTCCTTACCCATCCTAGCTAATAGCCATTCATGGACTTAACTTCCATGAATTTATCCAGTTCTCTTTTAAACCCTGTTATAGTCGTAGCCTTCACAACCTCCTCAGGCAAGGAGTTCCACAGGTTGACTGTGCGCTGTGTGAGGAAGAACTTCCTTTTATTTGTTTTAAACCTCGTGCCCATTAATTTCATTTGGTGGCCCCTAATTCTTGTGTTATGGAAACAAGTAAATAGCTTTTCCTTAGTCACTTTCTCTGCACCACTCATGATTTTATAGACCTCTAACCACTGTGTTTACATCTCATGTTATTGTAGCTCTGTAAGTGGCTATGGGCCATCTCACTGCGTGGTGTTTGGGCAGGTTGCGATTGTTCATGGGGGTGGGGAGGGAGGGGAAAAAGTTAAAATGTGACTGGGTATCAGAAAGTATTTCAGATAATCTAGTGCCAGAAAATGACCTTGAATATGACAGCAGGTGGCTCCTCTGGGACCTTCTGCTAAGAAAAGCAAAACATAGAAAGAAAAAGAAACACTTCAGCACCAGGGGGAAAGGCAGTTTCCTGTGTTTCCGAAGCCATCTGATTCCATTTCTGAACAAGCTGCAGTGTGAGAGAGAAATTCATCAAATTGAAATGTATGTCGTGCAACGTCCCTACAGCACTTGTGCAAGGGAAGTTGAACCAAATTACTACGGTGAGCTTCAGAGGCGCAAGCTGTTAAATGATGCAAAAACCAAGCTGAAAAGACAACAGCAACGGCTCAGATTTTGTTTTTACTGTTATCATTATTATTACTGGGCTACGTTGACTGGGTTTTTTTGTCTGTGAAAGAAACTTTGGACATATTGGCAGATACATTCTTTCATTATTAGTCATTATCCTTTCTATTATGTAAAGCATTTTTAAATTTAGTTCAGAATTGTTGTACAGCCGTCCACCTTTGACCAAAAAAGCAAAAGAACAACAAAAAAGACAAGACTGTGCAAAGCACTGGTTTGTTCTGTGTTTAGGTCCAGTAAAGAAAAGACACAACTGTACCTTATATTTATTATTGAGTCTGCAAAAAATCCCTATGTAAATATGCACATGTAATTTATTTATTTGTTTTTCCTACAGTTAGTTCAGTTTTGTCAGAGCCTCATTCTGAGGCTGCCAAAAATTTGTGAGAACCCCGGCTCTAGAAAGTGTTAGAAAACAAAATCCTATGAAACCATTACTTTCCAGTATTTGCAAAAAGAAAAGGAGGACTTGTGGCACCTTAGAGACTAACCAATTTATTTGAGCATAAGCTTTCGTGAGCTACAGCTCCCTTCATCGGATGCATTCAGTGGAAAATACAATGGGGAGATTTATATACACACAGAACATGAAACAATGGGTGTTACCAGTATTTATTCACTCTCGCTTGCATCTCTGTTCTTTGATAATAAACTCATTCCTGTTTTCTGTATATCTAAGTGCTGGGTTCTCAATAGAGTGGTTGGCCTGAACTGAATCTTACAAGCTGCTGTGGACCGCGCCTGTGGGATTAGAGTCACAGTTCTGCGTGTGCTCCGGGGAACGGGCTGAGCACTCCCGAGGGACGCTCAGAGGCTTTGGGAGTGTCTATCGCTAACCTGTACACAGAGAGCGAGGCCTGCAGGGGGCTGGAAGGTCAGGCTTGCGCTGCCAGGGGTGGTGGTTTGAGAGAGCTGACCCATGGCAGGCCTGGACAAGGCTCCCCCAAAAGTGCCTCGTATGCCTGCTATGGATCACTCAAACGGGCAGACGTCCTCAGCTCATTCCACCCCTGCCCCCCCCAGGTACAACCCGCACAAGGCATTCGACCACGGTGAGGAGAACACCTGCAATGCCCTGTCACCTGACGTGCTGAATTTGCCTCTGAGCCCATTTTCCCTTCCAGCTTGGGACTGGAAGGGAAAATGCCCTGCTTCCCATGGCCAGAAGGCATTGTAGTACAGCTATTCTCAGCTTACCCGGGCCTATGTGGAGCGGAATGTACATTAGAGCAGCCCCAAGGCTGCTCTGACTTAGACCTGGTCAGCACAAAGCCTGACGATCATTTGTCTACTCTCCGATCAGCACGGGCTGCCAGTGAGTTGGCCACCCAGGAAGCCTAGCCCCTGGCCCTTCCCCTTGTGCCTGAGGTCCCGCCATTCCCCTTCTGCCCCCCTCCCTCCCCTTCTACCTACCTCTCCCCCGCAGGAGCCCAAAGCACCCTCACCACAGCCCACAGCCCCAGCACTGGACGGCAGAGGTCGGGGGGCGAGACCCCAGCCCCGGGGCACTGCAACCTCAGTGCCCACAGCCCCATGATACCTGCTGCCCATGCTGATCATGCTGTCTGGATTGAAGAGATTTGATGCACGTTACCTTACTGTTCTCGTATCGTGTCCGAATCCCAGAGCTGTTGGCATGAAGACACCACTGGAAACGGAACATTCATTCATTCCTAAATCTGCTCAAAGTGTGTAAGTGCAAAGAAGAAAGGAATAATAAAATATATATAAGAGAACCCCTGAGATGCCTAGCTCTCTAAACAGTGAGAGGTGAGGAAGCCCCTCTCGTGTGGGTGTATCGTATGGTGCCATATGCACACCCAGCACTTCTCAAATCCCAGATGTTCTAATCCACATCCATCTCCTCGCCCTCCCATTCTCCCATCTCCTCCACCTCCATCTCCTCCATGTCGCTGCTGTCAGGGTCGTCTTGGGGCTCCGTCGGAGCCCTGGCTTTTGGGCTATCTGCTGCTCCATAGAAATCCCTGGCAGCATCTCCCATTGGCAGCTGCAATGTGATATTCACAGCAAAGTACGGAGCATGGTTGAAACCTACAAGCACAGAGCCCCGTGGCTGGGTTAGAGGCCAAGTGCACAGAGGTTTGTGCTGCTCATGCAGGTGGAGGGATGAAGGCAAAAACATCAACCTAGGAACCGAATTGGACAACCATTTCACTGTAGACAAAGATCTCATGCCTCTCAATCCCGACCAGCAGCTCCCTGCTAGCCCAGTTTTGTCAATACTCCTCAGTCCCACCCCAGAGCCCCCTGCGGTTCTGGCCTTAGGTCACCCCAGACAGCTCTCTTGATTCTCTTCACTCCTTCTGTGGCAGATACAGGATACACAGCGGGGCGGTGTGCGGGTTTCCTTGGCACTCACTTCGAGTGAGCTCCATAACTCAAGGCTTCACCGTTCATTAATAACACGCCAATTGCAACCCCACACCAGCCAAACCCATTCGCAGCTCCAGCAGGGCTTCCTTTCTGTTCCTTACCCGCCTTACACACACTCCGCCCAACCCAGAATACACTGGCGAGGAAAATCTCTTCCTGACCCCTGCATGTGACCAGCTGAAGCAAGAGACTTGGGACCATAAGACATATACCAGACAAGACCCTCAGGGTTGCCCAGTCCACCCCCATCCCACAAGCAACCCTCTCATACAGTCACACTCAAACGTGTCCAATGCTCTCTTAAAACTAATAAAGTTTGCCCCTATTGGGAGGCTGTTCCAGAACCTCCCTCCTCAAATGGTTAGAAACTTTCTAATCTCCAGCCTGAACTTGTTCTTGGCCAGTTGATTCGCCTTTGTTCTTGGGCCTACATTGTCCTTTAGCGAGAACAGCTCTCCACCCTCCCTGCTGTTTACCCCGATGTATTTATGGAGAGCCATCAGATCCCCTCTCAGCCTTTGTTTTGCTAGACTAAACCAGCCCAGCTCTCCCAGCCTTCTCTCGTGAGACAGGCCCTCCATTCCCTGATCATCCTGAGAACTCTTCTCTGTACCTGTTTCACTCTGAATTCATCTTTCTCGAATGATCAGAATCATACACAGGATTCTAGAGGAGGGCTCTCCAGGGCCATGTACTTTCGTACTTCTCTGTCTCGACTGGAAGTGCCTCAGCTGATGCATCCTAGCATCACATTTGCCTTTTTCATGGCCACATCACATGGGTGGCTCAGTCACCGTATAATCGACCAACACATCAAGTTCTCGCCCCTCCTCTGTCGCCTCCAACTGATGAGCCCCCAGCATCAAGAAGAAATTCTTCTTATTAGACCCTAAGGGCAGGATTTTGCACCTGGTACCATTAAATGTCATCCTTCTTCTGGTACTCCAGTCTTCAAGGTCATCCAGATCTTCCTATATAATATTCTACCCCCTCTGGACAGACCATGTTTCCCAGCTTTTTAATCATCAGTAAGTTTTGTTATCACTCTCCTACTTTTTCGGTTAACACCATGAATAAAGAGATTAATGAAGATGGATCCCAAAACATATCCTTGAAGAACTCCATTAGGAACCTCCCTCCGATCCCATAGTTCAGCTTCCAGACTTCTCCCCTTTAATTGGTTCCTTACCCGCCTTACAATTCTTATACTGATCCCCATCTTCTCTAATTTAGCTAAGAATTTCCCACGTGATACCGTATCAAATGCTTTACTGAAGTCCAAGTATATTAGATCTGCTGCATTTCCCTTCTCTAAACAACCAGTTCTCAGTTCAAAGAAAGAGCTCAGGTTAGTCTGGCCCCATCTACCTTTGGTTACATCCCCTTTTCCATTTACCTCTGTTGGAGACCCCAGGGCATGGCCACTAGTTAAGTTGAGGGGATGGAAGGCCATAAGGGTCGAGGAGGTCTCCCTGCTAAAGGTCTAAGGGCTTCTTCTCAACCCCCCTTAATAGAATTCAGGCCTGGCTGGTTTGAGTAAGCTCTTTTGCTCTTAAAAAAATGTTGCAGCCGCAGACAATGCCCCATAGTGTAAGGTTTGCAGACGCCAAGTTAAAGATAATAGGAGAGAGAGCTACAAGGCCAGACAGGATGTGCTGGTTCTTTAAGTTGCTAGGAATGCTTGTTAGAGGTTGCATGAAATAAACATTGTTCTAACCCATATAAGAAAGGCAGAGTATTTGTGCAAAGTTTTGATTGGCTGATGTGTCGTGCAGTAGCACTAAGGAATATAAAAGTGTGTGTAATGACCTGCTCTGATGTGCAGGATTTGAGATTCTATTCTCCCTGTACCTTGTTTGCAGCTGCAAATAAACTTTTCTGCTTCTCCACCCCGTTTTGATTATTGAGTGACGCACACCGGGTAACGAACCCCCCCTGCTGTTGTTCGCCTCTGGCACTGGGTGCCGGCAACAGCTTTTGGAGTCCCAACGTGGGGTGACGAGGCTGCAATTTAGCCTTGCCCAGATCCCTTCTGGAGGTCGAGGATTGCAGCGACAACCGACGCCCAGCGCACACCGGTGAGTTCATTGGGGGCCTCAGAGGAGACGCAGTTTGATCGACCCCGGAGGGCACGACGGTGCAACACACTCACATAGTGGAGAAGCAGCTGTGGGAGACAGTGAGGAACCAGTTCCTTGGATATAGGGGAGGAGCAGCTGCGGGCGACGTTGGGGAACCGGTCCCTTGGATAAGGTAGGAACCTTTTGAAATCCGGATTATATGCTCTGTTGGAACCTGGGGACGCCCACAGTTACCCTGTAGGTATGGGACAGGAACAGAGCACGGGAGGTACGGTATGATGCACGCCCCTAGAGTGTATTTTAGTAAATTGGAAGATATTTGGATCAGATCCAATGACTAAGGGTAAATTGAAGCGATTTTGTACGGTTGACTGGCCTCAGTACCAATTAGAGGACCAAGAACAGTGGCCTCCCGGAGGATCACTAAATCATAATACAATCCTCCAGTTACTCCTGTTCTGTCAGCGAATGGCGAAGTAGAATAAGCATTCGTATGCTTACTTGTTTATAACCTTATAGTCTTGTACTGATATTTTACAATGCTGTAATTTAACCCCGATTGGCCCTGTAGCAATTAATGTCAGTCCCCGGATCCCCACCCCAAATGTAATGGCAGATCCGGTGTCTCCTTCGACCCCTACACCAACACAGAGAGAGGCTCCTTCGGCCCCTACACCCACACAGAGCGAGGCTCAAAGTAAGATTCCTAGTGAAGCTCATAGTGAGGTTCAGGCTCCATCTGCTGGATTATACCCGTTACTTACCAAGACTAAAATCGCCCCTAATGCAATAGAAAGGACAAGCTCTTACCATGCAGGTCTATACTCATGCACCTTTTAATCCTATGGACCTGGCCGCTTTCAAAGCACAGGCTGGAGAATTTTCTATCAACCCAAGCAAGTTGGTATCGGTCTTTGAGGGATGTCTTAGCAGCTACAAGCCAGGCTGGGATGATTGTAATGTCCTTCTGCAAACATTATTGACTGAGGTTAAACAAGAACAGGTCATAGCTAAAGCAAGGAAAAAAGCGAAAAGGCGATATGATCAAGACCGTAACAATGTCCCGATCCCAGATAATCAAGTTCCTATAAAAAATCCTAGGTGGGACCCAAATGACAATCAGGCTATGACCCACCTCACCTCCGATAAGGAGCTGCTACTGTATAGACTCCGTCACGCAGCTGTCAGACAGAATAATTAAACTAAACCATAGAAGGTAGTGCAGGATCCAAAGGAAAGCCCTGGAGCTTTTTTGCAGCACATTCAAAACACAATCCAACAGTATACCAATGCAGATCCTCATAATCCACAAACTGAAGCAATTATTAAAAAAGTATTTACAAGCAGGGCAGCCCCAACATTAAGAGAAAGCTACAGAAAAAGGAGGATTTGATAAGTATGACCATGGCACAGATTTTAGAAGCAGCAAATCAAGTGCATAGTTTAAAAAAAGTAAAAAAAAAAAAAAAAAAAGCAAGTAAAATTAATGGTAGCGGCAATGCAGGCAGGCAAGAAGGAAAGTAAACAAAAAAAAGGGGGCCGTGGACACGGACGTCCAGGCCCATGAAAAAGACGACTGGGGCACAATCAGTGTGCCCTGTGTCGGCAAGAGGGACACTAAAAAAATAAGTGCCCAAACAAAAAGAAAAGGGGAAGTACCTCTATGATGGCGATAAAAAAACAAAAATAAGGGTGTCAGGGGAAACAGATCATCCTACCCCCGGAACCCCGAGTAAAAATGCGGATGGGAAATGAAGAAATAGATTTTTTAGTGGACTCTGGAGCGGCGTGAACTGCTGTAAATCAACCGCTTCAGTTGCCAGTAGAAAACTCCCTCACTGTGACAGGAGCCACAGGCAAAGATTCCAAGTGCCTAGTGTATGCCCCAGCATAACGTGCTTTGGGAAACAAAACCATATCCCATAAGCTGGTATAGCTCCCTGAATGCCCAACACCGTTGCTGGGATGGGACCTGCTGTGTCGCCTAGGTGCCACCCTGCATTTTACTCCAGATGAAATAACCCTTACCTTACCCCCTGAAAATGCATAGATTATGACCCTTGCAGTTGAACACTCGGCTATGCAAGCCCCAAAATGGGACCAGTGGGAAGTCCAAGTGTATCCCCTTGTGTGGGCATCAGGGATCCCAGGAAAAGCTACTCACCAAACCCCCATTCATGTCCAGCTCATACCCGGGAAAGGCCCGGTGCGGGTAAAGCAATAGCCAATCAAGAAGGAAGCCAAAAAGGGGTTACAGGAAACCATAGATCGATTTCTAACGTACGGTATTCTCCGGGAATGTCAGTCAGCCTGGAACACTCCCATTTTACCCGTACAGAAACCTGATGGCACGTACCAGCTGCTACAAGACCTAAGGGCAGTTAATGAACGGGTTAAGACTCTGCACCCTCTTGTCCCTAACCCCTATACCCTATTGGCTTCTATAGGGGAACAGTATACCCATTTTCCAGTTCTTGATTTAAAAGATGCTTTTTTTGCCATCCCAGTTGACACCTCAGCACACGAGATTTTCTCCTTCGAATGGGAGGACCGGAACAGAGTTAAAAAGCAACTTTGCTGGACAGTGTTAGCCCAGGGGTTTAAAAATTCCCCCACCCTCTTTGGCCAGGCTCTGGCCAGGGACCTAGAGGAGTGGGATAATAAAGAAGCCCTCCTTTTGCAATACATAGATGATCTGTTAATTGCCACTGTAGGCTTAACTCCCTGCCTTAAAGCCACCGTGAGTCTCCTGAATTTTGTGGGACTCCAAGGATATCGGGTAGCACGAAGTAAGGCTCAGATTGCTCTCCCGCAGGTACAGTACCTCGGGTTCTACTTACAGCAGGGGGAACGCCAGCTTTCAAATAAAAAAATAAAAGCCATATGCCAAGTTCCTATCCCGAGTAATCGCAAGAGGCTCAGAGCATTTCTGGGGATGGCAGGCTTCTGTAGAATATAAATCCCAGAGTCTGAACTATAGGCTAGACCCCAGTATGACTGTGTAAAAGGAGCCCTTTCATTGGACCCCAGAGGCTGACAGGGCATTTAAAATCCTAAAAAACAAGCTAATGGAAGCCCCGGCTCTAGGTCTGCCAGATCTCTCCAAGCCATTTCAGTTGTATGTACATGAACGAAAGGAGGTGGCCCTGGAAGTACTCACACAGCTGCTGGGAGCATGAAAACGTCCGGTGGCATATTTTTCGAAATAACTGGACCAAGTAGCCAAGGGCTGGCCAGCGTGCCTGCGGGCAGTGGCAGCCACTGCCCTGACCCTGGCAGAAGCAGAGAAACTGACACTAGGGGGAACAATACAGGTTTTTACACCACACATGGTACGTGCTTTACTGGATGTTAGGGCGGCCTCTGGCTCATACAAGCGTGTATGGCAAGATACCAAGCGAAGCTCTTAGAGAACCCTGAGGTCACGCTGCAGCCTTGTCCATCCCTTAACCCTGCCACCCTCTTACCAAAAACTGAGAAACAGAAACATGACTGTTTAAAAATCATAGATGCCCAATATTGTAGCCGCCCGGACTTGAAGGATGTGCCCCTCCCAAATGCAGATTATGAGTGGTACACTGATAGTAGCAGCATGGTAATAAATGAGCAAAAAACGGCGGGTTATGCTATTGTAACCCTCAGTGACACCGTGGAAGCTGAAAGTTTGCCCGCTGGGACCTCTGCCCAGTTGGCTGAGCTAGTGGCCCTGACCCGTGCACTCGAACTGTCCAAAAAAAACCAGGTCAATATTTTCACTGATTCCAAATATGCTTTTGGGGTGCTGCATGCTCCTGCTGGCCTGTGGAAGCAGAGGGGAATGCTGACAGCCCAAGGCTCCCCAGTCAAGTACGGGCCCCAAATCCTCCGGCTTCTAGAGGCAGTGCAACTCCCTTTGGAAGTGGCAGTGGGACACTATAAGGCCCATCAGAGGGAGGATCAAGATGTGACCAGGGGTAATGCCAGGGCAGATAAAGAGGCAAAGCATGCTGCCACCCTGATGTTCCCTCAGACTAAAAACACCTATATGCATGCCCTTATCCCATCAGTGGGGAAGCTCCCGACCCCTCAGTATTCTGGGGAGGAGAAACAGCTAGCTGACAAACTTGGTCTCCAGGAAAAGGAGGGATGGCTTCATTCCCCGGAAGGGAAAGTCCTCTTACCAAAGGGCCTAATTCTGCCAGTATTACAAAAGTTACATCAAACCACTCATGCTGGCAGGGAGGCACTTATCCAAGTAATAAAAAAGTACTTCATAACCTCCAGACTCAGAGCCCTAGCTGCCCAAGTACAAACAAAATGCCTAGTCTGTCAAAAGAATAACCCCCAATCAGGACACCCAGTACCACCAGCCGCCCTGGAACCCACTCCAGGCCCCGGACGGGTGTGGCAAATAGACTTTGCTAAGTTTCCCCGGACCCAAAAGTTCAAGTATCTCCTTGTCATAGTAAATGGATTCAGCAGATGGTCAGAAGCCTTTCCATGTCGCAATTGCACTGCCAGGACAGTGGCTCTCAAGTTTGTTAAAAAGATTATTCCTCCCTTTGGACTTCCCCAGTGAATAAAATCTGACAATAAAACACACTTCACGTCAAAAATCGTCCAAAGCATCTCAGACACCTTACAGATTCCCTGAAAACTCCATACACCCTGGAGACCGCAAGCCAGTGGGGTAGTGAAGTGGATCAATCAGACCCTTAAGCAACATCTCTCGAAAGTATGCCAGGAGGACTCCCTACGGTGGCCTGATGCCCTGCCCCTAGTTCTGCTCCGCAGCCGTGCTCTCCCGAAGGGTAAATTAAAGCTCAGTCCCTTTAAAATTATGTTTAAAAAAGCATGGCCTATAAATAGTACACCGCTTATGTCAAAAAAAAAGTAAAAATTAAAAAACAAGTTTCTCTCTCAGTATATGTGTTTCCTATCTGCTGTTCTTTTGTCTCTTCACAGGTATACTAAGGATTCCCAGCCTCTACCCTTGGACTCACCCATCCACTCCCTGCAGCCTGGTGATTCAGTGCTCGTACGTACCTGGAAAGACGAGCCCCTCCAGAAAAAGTGGAAGGGACCCTATACCGTCCTGCTGGTCTCCCACACGGCAGCAAAGGTCGAGGGACACAAGAATTAGATTCATTATACCCAGCTGAAAGACGTGTCAACCCCCCCCCCCCCCGCCCCCCGGCTAAAAGGTAGACCGTGCATTCAGCCCCCTCCAGTGAAGATCTTAGACTAAAATTACTATTTAAACAGCAGCCCACCAAAAAAGCAAAAAAATAAATAAAAAAGTATATTTTATTCCCCCTCTTAGCCATGTGCCTAACCGGTACTGCTGTTTCAAGCATTGTACCCGTAAATACCTGGCTGGCACTGGCCCAGAGTGCAGTGAACGCAACGTCGTTCTCAGAGAACCTTATTCTCAGAGACTAAGGCAGCAGCTCTGGCCTTTTCTTTAGTTAGTATCCCTGGGCTTGTGGTGCATAATTACCACGCAGTAGAGCACCTTGCCTGCACAGTGGCAAAGGCCATTAATTTAACCTCAGCCGTCCTGGCCCAACTCTCACATGAGTTCGGGGAAGTACGTCAGGGTGTGCTACAGAACAGGCTGGCTGTAGACTATTTACTTCTACGCCATGGTCACCTATGCCAGGAGTTTGCAAGCATGTGTTGCTTTAATATAGCAGATGCAGAGACATCCGTAAAAGCTGATTTTCAACGCCTAAAGCAGCTAGCAAAGAGCATTCATCAGCAAACCAGAGAAAATTAGCTCAGCTCTCTATTTTCTAGTTGAAGCCTTTCCCCGTAGCTAAATAAGTTCTTTAGCCTATTATTTAAGTTTTTTTTCCTGTATGAATCATGTTATATTTACTATGTTATATATAGTCCTGGTAAAAATGCTTATTTTGCATAGTTTTAAAAATCTTAATTTTATGCATAGCCCGCTAGTAAGTAAATAAAAATAAAAAACCTCAAGCAATAAAAATAAATATTCTCAAAAAAAAAATGTTAAAAACCCCAGGGCATGGCCACTAGTTAAATTAAAAAAATAAAAGGCCATAAAGGTCAAAAAAGTCTCCCTGCTAAAGCCCTAAGAGCTTCTTCTCAACCCCCCTTAATAAAATTCAGGCCTGGCTGGTTTGAGTAAGCTCTTTTGCTCTTAAAACAATGTTGCAGAAGCATATAATGCCTCATAGTGTACAGTTTGCTAGCGCCAAGTTAAAAATAATAAAAAAAACAGCTACAAGGCCAAACAAGATGTGCTGATTGGTTAAGTTGCTAAAAATGCTTGTTAAAAGTTGCAAAAAATAAACATTGTTGTAACCCACATAAAAAAAGCAAAATATTTGTGCTAAGTTTTAATTACCTAATGTGTAGTGCAGTCGCATTAAGGAATATAAAAGTGTGTGTAATGACCTGCTCTAATGTGCAAAATTTAAAATTCTATTCCCCCTGTACCTTGTTTGCAGCTGCAAATAAACTTTTCTGCTTCTCCACCCCCTTGTGATTATTAAGTGACGCACACCGGGTAACAAACCCCCCCTGCTGTTGTTCGCCTCTGGCACTGGGTGCCGGCAACACCTCCATGAATTTAATTCTCCTCCCCTCACAGTGTCTTCTACAGCGCCTTGCCTACTGCTGAGCTCACTGACAGAAAAACAAGAGGGAGCGAAAAGCTGGGATGTGGCCACTAGATGGGGACAAAGAGCTGCATCCGCTGGCCAAGAGCAGCTGGGGGAAGCCTGGGAGCAACAGGTATCAGAATAAGCAAGTCAATCTCAGACCGTGGCCTAGTTTCCAGACATCTCTGGGCCGATTCTTGGAGGACGCAGCTCCTGGCAAAGCCACCCCCCAGAGTCAGGCCCTCAATGGTTCTCCCAGCGCAGTGGGCCCTGGGTGCAGCAATGGTGCAGAGATCGGTGTGAAATAGGAACCCCTGCGAGATGCTGGCTCTCCCTGCGGTCCCTGACCCCTCCAGGGGCTCCAGTGCAGCTCCCCCATACGCAGGCAGAGCTCAGAGCACAGTCCGCAGCAGCCCCACCCCAGCGAGAGCTCCCAGTGAAGGCAGAGGCCTGGCAGAGAGAGGAGAGGGGCACAGGCAGGTCAGCGGAGAGCTGGAAGGTGGCTTCCACCCCAGCAGGGTTAACAGAGAAAGAAGAGCGGAGCTGGGAGAGCGCAAAACAGAGACACCCCCCAGCAAATCCCCCCCGTCCCCAGACACTGAGATCCCGGCCTGGGGGAGCCCTAGCAGAGGGGTTCACTCCCTGATACTTACTCATGACAGTTGCAGCAAGGGGTCCTTGTGGGGTGGGAGGAGGTGTCACCCCGCTCTGGCTGGCTGGCTTTGGAGAGATACAAGGGTGAAGAGCGCGGTGAGGAGTTGGTGCCCTGGGAAAGAGGTGGAACAAGAGTAGGGGCTAAGGGCCGAACAGGGGTGGAGCATCTACGGGGAAAAATAAGTCACTGCCCGTGGAGGGGAAGGCCGGGGGCTCTGTTCCACGAGGGCTGAGCGTGTCAGAGCAAAACTCCTGAGCAGCGTCATTGTGGCCTCCCCCTGAGTGTCCCTGATTCCCCAGGGTATACTGCGTTTCCCCAGCTCCTTCCCTTGCTAGGTGTAATTTCAGAAAATCACTCTCCTGTCCCTAACTCCCACAGCCGCTGTGTATGAGCCACTGCCAGGCCTCTCTAGATGGGCTAACATCTGGATCCTGCCCAAGCTGGTTCTATCCCACGTGGCCAATTGCAAGTGACCAAAAAAAAAAAATCACAAGTCAGAGCCCCCCGAAAAACAATTGTTTTTAAAGTCTCGTTGGTTTTAAGCCAACAAGTTTGGGTTCTGTTCTCCAGCTCCTGGTGTTGGAGCCTTTTGCGGGGGGGGGTCACCTTTTCAAGCTTTTCTCCCCATCCAGGAGAGCAAGATCATGAAAAACTTCTGCCAAGAATGGCCAACCCCGCCAAAACCTTCTACCGGCACCAGAAAACAGTTAGTCCCAAATTGGGGAAAAAACAAAACAAAAACCCCCACATCATCCAAACCATTTTTGGTTTTTGAATTTTCCAACAAAAAATTGAGTTTTTCCTGTTAAAATGACACTTTCCACAAAAAATTGTCTTTAATTGAACACCCAATTTTCCCTAGCACAAAATGTTGATGGAAACATTTCAGTGTATTAGTTAAGTTGCTGTGAAATCCCCACCTCCCCATACCTCCCTACCAGCCCCAGCCCCAGCACCTATGGGGCGTGCAGCTGTGCAGCCTGCCTGGCTGTAGGGCCCCTTCCCTGCCTCCCAAACAACAGCTGGAGCCAGGGAGCCATCGGGGATCCCCACAGGGACTGGCTGCACCTGCTGCTGCTCAGCTCAGCCCCACAGGGTCAGCATCAGCCTCTCCCCATCCCTTTCCTGGGCAGAGAAGCGGCAGTACCTGGAGCTCCGCTGCCCTGAAGATGCCCCACGGGCTGCGGTGCCTTGGCGCAGGGAGAAGCTGCTGGATGCGGCTGGGCTGGGGGTGAGCGCTGGGCTCGGGAACCTCTGGGACAGCCGGGCGGTCGGTTTGCGGGGCTGGTCCTGCTCCTGTGAACACAGCGCGCTTCTCTCCAAGGGGAGCTTGAACAGGGCCTCCAGCCCCAGCAGGAGGAAGTGTCTGCAACAGCCCCGGGGACCCAGCACAGAGACACCCCCGACCCCAGTGAGCTCCCCTGGGGCAGCAGCAGCCTGGCCTGAGGGGAGAGAGGGAGAGAGACACAGCAGGGGAGAGTAATGGGATAGTTCTGGTTTTGCACCGTGCAGCGAGGGAGAGCTCAGCTGAGCACCCAGGGCAGGCAGGGTGTTAGGGCAAGGGGCTGACAAAGGAGGAACTAGAGAGTGCCTGAATCCTGTACAATCCTCTAGTAAAGCTCAAATCTTGACCGCCTCAGGAAGCAAAGCATGGCTCGGAAAACTCTCCTCCCATTGCAAAGCCATTCCAGAGTTGTTAAATGAATCTCTAACCAGCTCTGTTGATCGTCTGCTGGAACTGCCCATGCACCGTTTACACCACCAGCTTACTGCGCTTTCGTAGAGTCAGGTGATGGTGGGCTGGCCTTAGCTTTTGGTGAAGTTGCCGCCGATCTCGCCCGTTCCTTTTGCGCCTCTGACATGCCGTGGGTCGGGGTGTTTCTGGGGCTCTTCCTTCCAGCCCGCCCCTCTGGGTTTTTGGAGGGCACTTCAGGTAAGAGATTCCATCTCCCTTCTGGACTGTTCAGTGGGGCTGGAGTCCTAAGCAGAAAAGGGGAGGGGGAGGTGTGTTGTCTGGGGGTTAGAGAAGGTAGAGCTGGGGCGGGGGGGGTGCATGGCGGGGGGGCAGCTGCAGGGCCCATGTGTTCCCAACACCTCCGCATGCCCCTTTCTTCAGGCCCTGTCCCGCCCAGGGGCGCTGGAACAATTTGTACAGTGAGGGGGCAGAGAGCCACTGAGCCAAACTGTAAACCCTGGATAGGATGGAAACCACTTCAAGCCGGTGGGGGGGGGGGCGGCCCCGCTAGGTCCAGCACTGGTGGTCCTGCCCATGTCGATTTTACAGAAAATATTTGGGGGTTTTTTTGTCCAGTTTTTTTATTTTTATTTATTTATTTGCAAATCCCCAGCTGCTGGCTGAGCAGGTGAAACTTAGAGACGCAAAGAATCGGGGTGGAGGGAAGAGCGCATGGAAAGAACATACAGAGGAGGGGGAGAGGGATTATTTTGTAAACTTTCTTTGAATGCAGTTTAGCCGCTGGAGACAGAGAGGATTGGCCAGCGCCTTGCATCCAGCCAGCCCCACTTGATCACAAGCAGAGAATCCCCTGGCAAGCCCCAGGTTAGGGAACTGGGGGTGCGGGGTGGGGCAGGGTTGAAGCGTGTGTCTTCTCGAGCAGGGGGAGTCGACCTTGGGTTTTAAGGTCTTGGGGCTGGGGGGAGCATGTCCTCACTGCAGAGTTAACTGGAGTTATGGACACTGCGGGTTATAATCTGCTTGCAGAGATGTGCTGTGTAAATGCATGAGATGAAATCAGATCTGGTGCCGGCGTGAGAGGTGTGCATGGCGTGACGGGGGGTGTGTGTGTGAGTATGAGAAGCAGCCCTTGTTAATTGCACGCTGCCCATTCATGGCAGGGAAACCCCAGCACTCACCTCTAGATCTTTCTGTGATCAACCTACAGGAAGGAGCAGGTGGATGGGACACCCCTTCATTCCCTGTCTCAGGATCTTCCCAGGCCTTCCTCACCTCTGACTCCGCTCTCCCGGTTGATTGTTAGGGCTGAGCTCTGGCTCTTTGTCCGGACAAGCCCCAGCAGAAAATGCACAAGCCCCATGCCTGTAGAACGAATTGTAAGAAGCTTGGGGTCACATTCTTTTAGATCAAAACCCCCTTTGTTCTGCCACAGCAAATATCTCAAACTTTTTGGTAGCAAGTTGTTCATTTAAAATCATTTTGTTTAAGAAGAGTCCTACCTCTCTTCGAGCCAGCATTGTTGATGTTCCTGGAGATGTTTTGCTCAGTCATGGAATGTCGGGGGTTTAAAAAACGCCATGGTTTGCTATGAAAAAGCTCTAAAAGTCTTGAGCAGGTTTTGCAAAATAATGCCCAGAGTTCGGCTCCTAAATCCAGGTATAAATGGGCAGCGCCCTGCAAATCTGCAGAGATCCGCTTCGTAGCCGTGGATCGTGTGCAGAAACAAATGTTGTACCCGCACAGGGCTCTATAAACGTGGCCTGATGCACAAGAGTGTGAGACCCTCTCGCTCTAACTGCAGCTGCTGAAGGCCTGGCACTTCAGTGTCCTTACAGGACCAAGAATGGACGGAAAGACATGAGAATGATTGCATTGCATGCTTCCCGTTGTGCTGCCCTGCAGCAGAATGGCATGAAGTGCAATGGGTGGGGAGTGGAGCGTTGTCAAGGGGAGAGGTACCTTCAGGCACAAGACCACTGATGTTCCCGGGGTACCCATGGCCTCTACCTCCACAGGGGGAAGAGCTAAAGAGCCTAACGATGCATTAATTAGAGGATTCCCTACAATTAGTTCCCTGTGACTTAGGCAAATATTCCTCATTCCCACCGTTGGCAACTCCCCTGATCTTTGTCATGCATCTCACGGTATTTGGTGTTTGATTTTCTAAAAGCCCCAGAGCCTGGAGTCCTGTGATAAGCACATCCATTTGTTTAAACCAAAATATGGGGTTTATGTAGGACGACTTGAAAAAAGTGACTTCCCCTGCTCCCTTCTCTTTCCCGACCCCCACCCTCCCCGGCTCAAAACTCAAAAGATGAAAAAGCAGACCCCACCACAAATTTATTATTTTTAAATATTTCATGATTTTTAAGGCAACCTGCTGAGATTTGAAGGCTGTGGGTTGGCAAAACTCTGCAAGATACAATAAAGTGGCATTCCAAGAGGACAGAGTTAAGGTTATATGGGGGAACCGGCACCTATAACTGAGCTCCTCCTGGTTAGCAGAGCTCTGTGGTTCGTTTTCCGCTGTAGTGCTAAGATTCTTTCCTAGTGTTACATGGGGAAGATCTCAGCTGAGCATTTCCTGGTTTTCTAACAGCTGAGTTTGGGGCAGTGACACCCCAGAAGGGTCTGGGGAGCAGAACTGCCTGTTGGTCAGCAAAAACAGGGTGGATTTGATTTTAAATCAAATTGATTTAAATCACTAGTCAGGACGACTCGATTTAATCATGGATTTCTACATAAAAGTGTATTCTTGTTGGTTGTTATAACCTTAATACATGTTCTTCACAACTCAGAGATAGATGTAGGTTTCATTTTTAGAAGGTACACACTATACATTTTTAAAGGGTGATTTATTCTGAAAACTTTTCAGATGAGTTTTACAGCTATCTCAGAAAATGAATGATTGTTTGGTTATTTCATTTACCCAAGGTTATTGAAGCAGATGGTTCCCCTCCCAATGACTTCATAAATATCTCCAATTCAACAGGTTAATCGTTAATATTTGGAGGATTTTCTTGCCAGGCTGTATATCATCTCTCCATATGTATTTATTTATTTATTTGAAAACATTTTTGCTGTTAACAAGCATGTTACCTCTGGAGACACAAATCCACAGTTTGAGAACTGCAAAACCAAGCATCTCTGATGGTATCTTCTAGACTGAGCACTGAATCCCATTGGGTAGATAGAAAGATTAACCTACACAATCTATACAGAAGCCTGTGGAACCCCATAAGATTGGGTCCTTAATCCATGAAGTATTGGAACTCATTTACAAAACTTTTCTGAAACATTACATGAATATATTGTCTCATACTATAGAATTAGAATTTATCATCCCTATTCCATGATGAGAGATCTTTGAGCTAGAATGTATCTTAATTAAAACTATCTTTAGATAGCTTTTTGAGGGGCAAAAACCATTTTATCAAAAAAATCCAATTTTTTTGATTTTTTTTTTAAATCATTGATTTTTATCCACCCTGTTTGCAAGTGAATAGCAAAGCTGGTCCCAGCAGGGAGCCAGAGTGTCCAAATTCTTAGCTGGTGGGAGAGCCTGTCTGTGAGCATCTGTAAAGCATCTCACTTCAACAGTGACTGGTTGAACGATTTATTGTAAGGGACGCCCTTTCTCAGACCCTTTCCCTTTATTGTCTCCCAACCCCTCACGTCAGTCCCTGACCCAGGATTGCCAAGCCAAACTCAAATACTACTTGTTTGAAATCTCACAGCTCGCCAAGATTACCTAATTGTCCAGGTGGCTGAGCCCGTTTTCCACAGGGTCAGTCTGAGTTCAAGTCAATGCCGCAGGGCATTTCAGGCTGCTGTCCTGTCTGGTCCAGCCCAGGGGACAATATCTGATGCTTCCAAGAAAAGCAAGAACCCGCTGTAACATACATGGCTAGTTTTACCATGCTGTAAATGCAGGTGGGGAATTAATTACTGACCTTGGTGGCGTTCAGACTATGTCCTGAAGCATGGGATTGGGCCAGAGGGACAGCTAGCGCTGGACACAGTGTGTAGGGTCTCGGAGTGGGAAGTTCCTTGGAGAATTCCACTGGGTGGGAGACTCAGCTGTGAAGGGAGGGGGCGGGCAGGAGCATCTCATTAACCCAAGATTGGAATAACTGAAGTATAGTTCCTTTTACATGGAGCCTCAGCTCTCTGGAACCTCTGCAAATGCTTTAACCACATGTTTAACTCCATCTGTAGGAGTAGCCTTGGATCGCAGTGGGAGGGCTCAGGTGCGTAAGTGTTTGCAGGGTGGGCGCTCAGGGCAGTCCCTGACACCAGGGCAAAGCGGATGTGACGTGCCACTGTCTGGATTTGGGAGCCTGCCTGCACACCAAATTCACTAGGCACTGGGTGCATGACTGCAAGGCGCTGGGCTGGGGAAAATCAGCCCCGGGTGGTTATTTTGAGTAGAAAACCAGAGCCACTTCTGGGGTCTTTCAGCTTCTAATGCCCTTTCTCTTCTGCAGCTGGATGTAAGCCTATGATAAAATCCTTCTCAATGCCAAGTCAGTGCCATAAATCACTGGACTAGGTGCAGGAATCAGTAGGTGACGTTCTCTGGCCTGGGTTATGCCAGGGCTCAGACTAAATTATTCTTCCCAAAACTTTTAAAAGCTGAGCCCCCTCCTCAAGGCAAAGAAACCAATCGTGCCCCTCACCCATCAGCAATGTGTTAGTGACCCCACCCCCCATTTTCCTGTATACATCTTCAGACCCCACCCTTCCCACCATGGCTAGCCCTTCCCCACGCTTCAGGAGACGCTGGAGGAGATGATCCTAACCGTCCCCTCTAACCTTAAGAACCTGAGGGACCCCATCTTGGAGCATCTTAAAAATCCCAGTTCCCAGACTCTGGAACAGGGGCTGCTTTGCCGGGCTCACCTTTCTCCCTCCGTCAGGTTGGCCGATGGGGATAATGAGCCTGGAGATCTCATTCCCGCTGCTCTGAGTGCTGCCCATGTGCACTCGACCCAACTCAGCTCTTACTGTACCCCAGGAACATCTTCATCTTCTGGGATCCTCATGGCAGCAGTGGGATGATTTAACGGAGTCCCTTAGTCATGGGGCCTTTCTCTCTCTTTTGTTTCAGAGCCAGCGTCCTGGAATCGTCTCATGGTGCGTGGAGTGGTGGGGGTGGTGGGGGTGCTGGTCTCACTATACCTATGTGGGTTTTGGAAAGGTAGAGGGAAAGTGTTTGCCTACTCGCAACTCGTCTTCAGGAAGCTGCTGACTCATCCCTCCCAGTAGCCTGGAAGTCCGCAGGATTCACAGGAATCTGAGCTCCCCGCAGTGTGTGACAGGGACGGGGACCAGGCCCAGGGAACCAGAAACAGGAATCGAGACCCAGCCCTGGAGAATGGGGAAGGAGACCTGTTTGCGAATTCGTATCCAGTCTGCTGAATTGTTCACATCCAGACCCTCCCCCCAGTTCTTAAAAAGGCAAAGCATTTCATTTAGACACTTTCCAAACAAACCATTTTGATTTTTCAGTTTGAAACTATTTTTTATTTAAAAATGTCCTTCACTTTTATTTTAAAAATTCAAAAAGTTATAACCCTTGAAATGTTCCTCGGTCTTTTTTTTTAAAAAAAAAAGCTTTTTGGTTCATCAAAAATTTGGAAAGATGTTAGTTTTGTTCAACCTGAAACTGATTTTTTTCCATCTCTTTTTTGGAATTGCCAGTGACCAAAAAATTCTGTTTGCCCAGCTCGAGGGGCGGGTGAGGATTTTGGCGGTTATATTGTGGGTCTCTAAGTCCCCTTGTTGCTCAAAGTTTTCTTACTGCAACAAATTAATTTGGGATGAGGGCAGGATGGGCAAAAGCTTCCTAAAAGTTGGGGGGGGGGGCTGCTGGCACAAAAACTGTGGCCCACCCCCTGTGCCACCCTTTCTCCTCGAGGTCCTGCCCCCTCAAACTGCCCTTTTCCCTGAGGCCCCCCCTCACACCACCTTTCTCCCTGAGCTCCCACTTCATGCCGCCCCTTGCCCCCAAAACACTGCCCTCCCCACTCCCTTCTCTCCCCCATCATCCAGTCGCTCACACTTATGGCCAGTAAAAAGTGGTGGGCCCTGGTCTCCCCTGTTCCGGCACCCCTGGATGAGAGTGGGAGAGGATGAAGAACTCCTTTCAAATATAACTCCCCCCCACCCTCAGAAAAGCACAATTTGCCAGCAACAGCAAAACATGCACCTAACCAACACGGGCCAGTCAAGCTGTGTTGTGTGTGACATTCCCATCCTGGGGCGGTTTATGTCTTGGAGAATGTGAACCCTGCAGGCCTGGATGTTTCTCTGCGTAATGTGACCTCAGTGCTCCTGATGAGAGCCATTGTTTGTAAATGTTTCAGTAGCAGACATATTTATCATTCATGTACAGACAGACATTTATTCACAATTAGAACTGGTCAAAAATAGTGAGGGTGGCGAGGGTCATGAAAATTGAAGAAGAAACCACTCCCCCCCATATTCTTCCAACTTATTTGGAAATGTTTTTAATGATCAAATTCTTGTTTCATTTTGGTGGGAAAAACTCCATGTTCTCTCTCAAGTGGGCAGAGAAATCCCAAATGTGTTTTTTAAAGAGGTAACTTTTTTCAAATGATCAATGTAATCCAAAGTGGCATTTTTAGTTCAAAGGTTGCATTGTCAGTGTAAAACCCTTTTGAACCAGCTCTGTTACTGTATAACAAGAGGAGTTTATTTTTCATGATGCATTGTTTGGGCCAGGTTCCAAGTGGCATTTCAGTTTTTGCACAGCTCTTCTCTTCTTGCATCTGCACCTCTCATAAGCTGTGGCCTTAATCTTGGGCCTGGAAACAGTTACGTGCATATTTAACTTTAATTACTGCTGTGAATAATTCCATTTCAATGGGACAACTCTGAGATCGGCTTTACACTACGGCCCTATATCGGTGTACCTATGTCATTTATTTAATTTTCTTTCTTTTATATGTGAAAGTTCTTGAGAGGTTAAAGCAGGTAAAATACATGAACAGGTTCGGACAGTCCGAGTTTGTCCGTGCAAAGTGACAGCAGAGATGTGGGATCTGCTAGTTTTCCGTAAGTCTCTCAGGGTTACCCAGGATAACTTTGGGGATCTCTGTCTTGCATCGGGAATGTTCCCTGAAAGTGTCCAAACAGCTCAGAGCTACAGAACCATTCCCTGGATCCATTCTTCTAGCTGTCTTCCCCAGAAAGCAGTCTGGCAAGTGTTCCTGTCAGCTCATTGCTAAGTTATCTGTCAAAACACTAGAGTTTTCAGGTGCCTAAGTAGCCCCTGGAATCATGGTGAAATTATCCTCCCCGCCACCACCAAAATTGGAAATGGTGCCCCGGAGTGCACGGTACCCTACCGTGCTTCCCCCATAGGAACTGCATGAACAGGCAACTCTGCAAGTTCTCTGCATGCCTCTGCAAGTGACCCCCATGCCTCTCCATTTCCTTGGCCACATGTACCCTGTCCCCATGCCGGCGGCGAATCCAGAAAAAGAGGGAAAAGCTCACCACTGCGACCACCTGAGGGCAGTGTTGGGTTGAGATCAGCTGGTCAAAGCAGGCAATAGGGACAGAATCTGAGACTTGAAGCTCCTCGAGCGACCTCTGACCTTTCTAGACCTGCCCTTCAATCAGACACAGCGATTGTAAAGTTGAATGTGATAGTAACTAGACCCATTTTAAACCCTTCACCACACAAGACAAAGCCCGTAGGATTCATCATGAACTATTTATTTCTCCTCCCCTGGCTCCATGCAGCCACCAGCCACCTTGAAGCTTTCTCTCGTCTCTCCCAGGCTGTGCTCACTTGATTGCAGGAGCTCAGTGGAGGGTCCAGCTTTGCTCTTTCGCTTCCATTCTTTACCTCTTTGGGTGGCTGCATTTGCAAGTGAGCAGCCTGATGGAAGCACTGAGTCCTCTGTCTCGGCAGGCAGGCCCAGCCACGAAAGCCAAAGGCTCCCTGAGAACAGGGGGAGGTTCGCCTGAACTCTCAGGAGTGGAGGCTTGGCCCATAGGTTAGGGTTACCATATTTGAACTTTCAAAAAAGAGGACACTCCGAGGGTGGGGGAGGAGTGGTAGCCCTGCCCCCTATCTACTCCCTCCCACTTCCTGCCCCCTGACTGCCCCCCACAGAACCGCCATCCCATCCAACCACCCCTGCTCCTTGTCCCCTGATCACCCCCTCCCAGGACCCTGCCCTCTATCTAAGTCTTCCTTCTCCCTGTCTCCAACTGCCCCCTCCTTAGACCCCTCCACACTAACTGCCCCCCTTGAACTCCACCCCCTACCTGTCCCCTGACTGTCCCGCCCCCTATCCGCCCCCCCGCCCCCTGACAGACCCCTGGCTCTCCCACACCCATCCAACCACTCCCTGTCCCCTGACTGCCCCCGCAGAATCCCCAACCCATCTAATCCCCCCTGCTCCCTGCCCCTGACTCCCCCCCGAACCTCCGCCCCGTCCAACCCCTCCCGCTCCCTGTCCCTTGACTCCCCCGACCCCTCTTCATATGCCCACCCCCTGACAGGCTCCTCCCAGAACCCCTCATCCATCCAACCCCTCCTGCTCCCTGTCTCCTGACTGTCCCTTGGGACCCCATGCCCCTTCTCCAGCCCCCCCGGCCCCCGTACCCTGCTGCTCAGAGCAGTGTGTCTGGGATGCGGAGCCAGACACAGTGCCGTGCTCCCCCGCAGAGCGCGCAGCTCCCCCCAGCCCCCAGAGTGCTGCATTGGGAGGGAAATCACGGCCCTTTGGAGAGTTTTACCAATTCCTCCCGGAGGGCAATTTAAAACCCAAAACGCCGGACATGTCCGGGAAATTCCGGACGCATGGTAACCCGACCACAGGGACTCCAGGATCTGCAGCTGCTACCGCCTGTATGGTGAATCCTCCGACTCATCACCAACCAGCTCTTCCCCATTCTGCAACCTGGCCCCATGGTCTGACCGTGCAGGAGAACAGAAACCCTTTGGGACAGCAGGAGAGTCTTCTCAATGCCGCACTCTTCGCATGGCTTCCCGCGGTCATCGTGAAACACGACTACCCTGCCCCCAGGAGTGTCTCAAGGAGCTGCCGGCGCAGTCACTGGGCACCCACTCGTAATGCTCTCGGGCAGTGGCATTGCAGAGAGAGCTGAGCAGACCATCCCTCTGTGACTTCCTGAATTGCTGCCAGGACGGATTCTCCTCTGCGCTAGGGAGAGTCCCCGAGGACAAGCAGCTGTGGTGGGGGAGGGGGCAAGACAAACACTCCCCATGAGCCCTTGACTAGCAGGCAAGCAGTACTCTGGGAGCCAAGGCATCGGTGTGTCTTGCTGGGAGAACAGAGCTGGAGAGCAGAAAAGGGCACTGGAGGAATTGTAGAAAAGTCAGTGTCACGGCCGGGTCATGGGCAGCCAGACCTAGTGGTCAGAGGCAGAGTTCACACTCACAAGACAGGAGTCGAGAGTCAGCTGGGTCAGGACACTGGAAGAGCAGAAGCAAAAGACCAAATTGTGTTCAGCATCTCAAGTCAGATGAGTCACCCCGAGTCAGGATGCCAGGAAATCAAGCCTGGGGAGTGGGAGCAGGAACAGCCAACACACGGTCCAGAGCCGGGGAGGAGCTCGGCTGTTCAGACAGCTTCTTGTTCCTGCTGCTGGTTTAAGGAGGTCCTGGGGGCCAATTAGCTGCTCTGGGACTCTGCCAATAGGAGCCTCAAACTGGGTCTGGACTTCGTCAGTCCTAGGTAAGCAGTTTTTCGTAGGCTTCCAGGTGGCATACTGGAGGGTGGCTGCTCCCAGGAACCCTGCAGACCCGGGTTAATGACCCAGGGGTCAGGACAGTGAGTGATCTCTCCCCGCTCAAACCTCCTGCACAAAACAGTCTCCAGGGTCCCGGGTGCATCCTCTGAGAAGAAAGAAACACAGTCATGAGGACAAATAGGCTATGGAACAGGAGCCCCCTCTTTGTTGCAACAGCCCCAAGTGCCCAGAAGAGTGGACGGTTCTTACCTCCAGGAGATGCCTGGGATCTTCCATCTAAGCCTCAATGGGACCCCTGTTGCTTGATCTGACAGGAGGAGATCATCTGTCCCCACTGCTCCCTGCACTGGGCTGGCTGCAGCACACATCTGTGTAAGAGGCTGGGCCAGAGAGATGTTACAATCAGGGTCCAGGCAGCCCAGAAGGAGAACAGAGGGTCTGAAACCAGAAGACGAAGCAATCAAATCAGCAGATTCGACAGAGAAGTTTTCTACCCTACAGGGACATCAAAGAAGGTCTGTTAGGAAAGCTGAGATGTTAGTCTGGAAACTGCTAAGGCAAAGATTGTGACTTGTTAAGATTCAGTTTTAGTCACTTCAAAGTGTGTTGTGTTTTGTTTCTCTCTTTGAAATGTGTCTCTTTCTCTTGCTTAGTATCACTTAAATCTCTTCTTTGTTACTATGCTTCCCAAACCACCTCAGTGTTGTGTGTTCGAGTGAAGTGAGATTCTCCAGCCTACCCAACAGGCTGAGCTGTGCCCTGTCTCTCTGAAGGTAGCGAATAATTTCTGAGCGGTGCTGGGCCCAGGGTCCAAGGGCAGTTCACCAGACATATCCTGTGAAGCCCAAAGAGACCAGAGGAGCAGGAGAGATTCTGGCCCCACTGACCCATGGGAACTTCCCACAGAAGAGCCTACACAGGGCTCTAGACACGGCCACTTTGGGTGTGTACCAGAGTTCACTCACCGCTAGATGCTGGCCAGGCCTCGTGTCACCGCTTTCTCCCTGGGCGAGCAACCGCGCTGATACTCACTCTTGCAGTTTCTTGGCTGGGAACTCAGCCCTCCAACCAGGTGACTGTCCTTTACTCCACTCCTTCCTGGGTTGTGCTCCTTGCAAACAAAGTCCCAAAATGTCTTGAACAGAAACAAGGCCTTCCACCCTCATGGGGAGTTCTGCCTCAGCCTGATTTCGGTTCGGGTTGCCCTTCTTGGGTTTCTCTGGTCTTCTATGTCCCCTTCCTTAGGGACGGTGAGAGAAGCTAGTCCTACCCTGGACTCCAGGGTTTGGCCCAAGGCCATCTACTGAACAGCTCACTGTGCTTCTGGACTTTTGATGCTGTTTTCCCTTGTTTCCTCTCAGGTGGGGCTCACTTGATCATCAATTTAGCCTAGCCCCAGGCAAGGCAGCCATAGGCCAGGCCACCCTGTTAGATACTTCCTCCTTTAAATCCGGTCCAGCCCGGCTGACAGGTTTGCTGAGGGGATGGGGAAACCCCATTGCTGATCAGAAGGAGGTCAGAGTCTGTTCTCTAGGAGCTGAAGGTCCGTTTGTCCTGCTGCGGGAAGTGGAGCTGGAGGGCGGAGATGTTAGGTGAAAGAGACTGCATGATGGAGTTGGAGACTGAGGGACGGGAGCCTCCCCCCAGAAACCCTGCCAGGAGAAGAGGTTTGAGGAGGAGTTCTCTGGGGAGCCTCTTGCTTGGAAAAAAACAAGGGTGGCACATTGATGGAGATGTCTCTGTCCCAGGGATGGGGGAAGCTCCCAGCCAGGCTATGCAGCAGGGATCCCATTTCTCCCCCAAGAAACCCAGATGCCCAAAGAAGTCAATGGCTCTTACCTCCAAGAGGGAGCAGGGTCTTCCCTCTCAGCCTCTTTGAGAACTACCACTGCTTGGCTTCCTCGGACAAGGGACCTGTCCCCACTGCTCCCTAAGGTGGTTCAGCTTCTGACTGCACCCATCTGGGAGGCTGTCACACACCCCAGGGCCTAGAATACATGGGGGGAGGAGGCTCCTCTTTATCTCAGACTCGGAGAGCCCAGAGAAGGGCCAAAGGAAGAATAAAGGGCAGGAGATGAAGCTAGCCCTGAGCCTCTGTCCCATCCTCACCTCTTCAAATGTGGAGCTTCCTGAGCTTCAGTTGGGCAGACAGTCTGTAGCCCTGACCCAAAGGTCCTTCTGCGCCATATGGGGCAGGAAAATCTCTGCCTGGGAGCATGGGGAATGGGATGGGGGTGAGATCAAGGAAAGAGGGGAGGGATATGGGTGTGAGGGAAAGAGCTCCTACCCCAGATGAAGGAATTTGGGGGGGCCGAGGGAAGGACACAGCTCCACAGAGAGGGGAGAGAGTTTCTGTGAATGCCAGGGCCTCCATTTCCGCTTCCACTAGCCTGGCATTTACAGTGAGACAGAGCAGTACCTGCAGCAGGGAGCAGGACTTGCTGAACAGGGAGGGGAACCTTGAAGAGCGTCAGATGAGCCACAGCCCTTGCAGCGCCTCGGGCATCTGGTGCAAGTGCCGGATGATGTGAAGCTGGCACATGACCTTGGCTGTGACATCCTCGTGCTGCAGGGGAACGAGAACATGTCAGAGACTGAGAAACTCCCCAGGAATTAGGGAGGATGAAGGGCACCTGGAACCAGCACCATCATTTCCACCCAGCAGCTGCTCATGTCTGAGTGGTAGATTCACCCTCCTGACCCCCAGGATGGAGGCTTGCTGTCCTCTCTAGTGACCTCCAGTGCCAACCCCCCTCCTTGTCGGGTGAGCTCCTGCCACCTCCCCATCAGTGCCCGTGACAGCTGTTCCACCTCCAACCCACCTGGGGACACCGCTCAAGTTCGGAGAACCCTCTCTTCCACCCCTACCTCCATCCCCACCCAGGTAGGGCAGGGAGGGGGCTCTAAAAGGGTGGCGGGGGGCGGGAGGGATTCTGGCAGCAGTGAAGTGGGATGGGGAGAGCTTGAGACTTTCCCCAACACACCCCAGTGACAAAAGCTGAAACCATAGGATGGCAGCCCTGTTGAACGGGGCAGGTCAGCAGCCCCTGCCAACTGAATCCTCCCAATCTCTCGAGAGCAGGTCCAGCCCTACCAGCAGCAAGACCAGCTTCCCACGCCCATGTGCCTCAGTCAGTCACCATCACCAGTCAGTCCTTGGCCTCCCAGGCTGCCAGGGATGGGAGCAACTCTCGATGGTGGCTGGGGTGACATGGACACTAGGCCATGGGGAAATGGGTGCAGCTCTGTGGGGCAGGAAAGGTTCCCAGAGGGCACTTAGGGGACTCTCCTGTCCTTCGCAGGATTGATAGCAGAGCACCACATCCTAAGAAGAGAAGTCCATGAAGTCCAGAAGTCCCCACTAGGCTCCTTGCTACCAGGCCAGCGCATGGCGAGAGGATGGGAAGGAGGCCCTGGGCCCCACCCCAAGCTTCTGAGTCGATTGCAGCTGCTTACCGTGTCCCCCATCAGTTGCTGGGCTTCCCCCAGGAGGGAGTAGACGAGCACCAGCCCAGCCTGGCTGACACGCAGCAGGGGGTCGTGGATGGCCAGCAAAGCTGTCTGCACGAAGGATCTTCTCTGCCCGACGGAGAAGAATTTTCCAAAGACCTAAAACCAAGAGGACATGAGGCTCGAGCAGATTGCCCAGAGCCAGCCTCCAAGTCCTGGCGGTACAATGGCGTCTCATGCCCCAAAGGACGGGGAAGAGAGCTGCTGTGGCCAAGGCAGTTCATTCCCCAGGAGGCTTTCAGGCTCCCAGGGCTCAGGGAAGCCCCTTTATTAAAAGGTCACAGATGCTGAGGGACCAAAGCCTCCAGTGGCTCTTTCGGGAAGGCAATTTATGGCAGGGGCCAGGATGGGCTGGAAATGGATCTCTAATGTGTGTGAGCAGGCCCACTCTGCTGTGCAGGGCACAGAGACGACAGGGGACCCTGTCTTGCTTCCAGCAGAGAGATCTCCTGCACCTCAGCGGCTAGAGGAGTGTGCGTGTGTTGTTACGTGGGGAGGGGGTTGGAGCTGACAGACCAAAGGTCTCTTCCCCGAGCTAAGTGATTTCTCTAGTTGCTGGCTATGGCCTCTGCAACTCCTTGGTTTCTTTAAGGGGAATCCAACCTGCAGCCTGACAAGAACAAGGAGACTCATGGCCCAGTCCCAGTGTGGGACCTTTAGCACCAGCGTGTCCCACTGGTTGCTGGATGAGGAACTCTGAACTGGAAATAAGGAGCGGGCTCTTTTCCTGTCTCCAGGAGGCATCCACTGCAGGGAACCCAGCCAGCTACACTCCCTGAGCTGTGTCATGCCCTGGCACAGTGCCCTTACCTCCCCCACTCTGGCTGTATTCTTGTAGCCCAACAGCCTGCTGTCCTGGTGCCAGTCGTAGCACCAGAGATCTTCCGCCTCATGTATGGTCAGGCCTGGAAGAAAGAGAGAGAGAGAGACTTTTCTCCTCATTCTGGTTGCAGTTTCTGTGTCCTTCCAATCCCATTGGTGGCTCCACAGTGGAGTGGAGAAGAACAGAGGCAGAGAGAGACTTGTCCTCCAGCTGGGGTCAGTCTGAGAGAAATGGGCTGGGGTCCCATTATCAACCTGTGGTCACTCTCAGTCCCCTATTGGGTTCCGCGTCCCAGCTGGGTTCCTTACCCCTCTGTTGGAGCAGCAGTTGGTAGAGCCGGTAAGTCCCCTCCCTGGCCTGCCGGCTGATGTCCTTGTCTGGATCGCTGACAAATAGAGCCAGCTGGGCCACATGGTGCCCCATCCGAGGGAACTCGGCTGAGATCTAATGGAAGGGAGAGCAGAGGGGACTCCATCAGCATTTTCCTCTCAGCTCCCTGTCCGCCCTGGGCCAGAGGGCTCCTTCCCCTTAGCCCCTCTACAGGAGATGCAGGGGGAGAGGAGCTTGAGATCGAGCCTTCATTTGCTCTGCTGCCAAGGGAGCCCGGGATGCCAAGCAGGGGCTGGAGCATGGTCCCCTTAAAGGCCCAGGGACAACACTGAACCAGGACAAGAAGAACTTGACTCAAGCTAGCTCAGTCCTGCTCTGACTCTGCCTCCCCATGAAGAACCCTCCTAAGCCACAGCCCTGGCAGCAGCAGCAGATCCTGCAGCCCGCTGGAGCCAGCCCGCCTCCGCCTGGAGCCAGCAAGCTGGGCTCGGAGCTCACTTACGTCAAACTCAGGGAGGGTGACTGTGTATCTCAGCAGGGCTGTGCTGCTCCTGATGGCCCTGGCTCGCTCCTGCGACACCCTGGACACGACCCAGAGGTTGACATGCTGTGGGGAAAGGAGGCAGGTCAGACTCAGTGGCCAGCTGCTCCTGCTTTGCAAATGAGCCCCCCAAACCCCCAGCCCCAGGGGCCTGAGACATTCTGCGCAGGGGGGAATATCTGAGTCCTTGATGGCAGAGCTTTAGAAGGGGATTCTTTCCCCCAGGATGCAGCTTGTACCCTTCAGGTCACAACTTCTCCGCGTCTCTCTAGATTGGGACAATGTTCGGGGTCGGGGCTGGTCCCATCCTTCCAGAATTCCTGATTCCTGAACAGTTCACCAGAAAGAAGACTGAACCCTCGGCCCTTCCCTGCTACGCAAATCCTTGGGGGGATGTAGGGAGTGACTGAGAGCACAATCCCCCCAGGAATTTCAGAGCAGATCAGAGGGAAGGGCTGATTCCCTGGGGCCCTCCTGTTTCTCTAGGAAGGAGCATGTGCCTCTTCTCTGAGAACTAGCTCCCTAATCTCATGGGCTCTGTGTGTTGGAGGGGAGGGGGAAGGGTGGATTTTCAGACTCTCACTCCCCAAGACAGCCAGGAGCCCTGTGCTTAGTGCTCAGCAGAACCAGGCAGAGCTCTGGCTTGGAGTCCCAGCTCCTTACTCTGTTCCTCAAGAAGGAAGGACCTGACACTACATTGCACTGACCCACCAACCAAGGACGGCCCACTGGGGACCCAGCTAGGAGGACAGAGTAGAAAATGGATCTTCAAGTCTCTCCTTTCCAGTCCCCCAAAGAGTTACGGTGAAATGGGGCTCACCTCCAAGATGAAGTGGAGCCTGTCTGTGTCTGGGGACTCTGCCAGCAGGTTCCCCAGCATGGCATCCAGGACCTCTGGGATGACTTTGTGCAGAGTCTGCAAAGCATGGGTCAGACTTAGGGAACCTGGGCCTACACCTGCCACAGGATGGGAAGAGGGGTCTCTGGGAAGCACTGGGGAGACTCCCAAACACATCTCCCAGCCTCTCTCCTTCACATCCCACTGCAGGCAATTCGCAAGAATTGATGACCCCTGGACCTTTAATCCATGAGTTTAGCAGGTCTCTGCAGAGGGCCTTGTAGGCAGAAGAGTAGGAAACAGCCAAGTTGACATGGATGGAAGCTGGGCTTCTGGGCAAAACATGGCTTATGAAAGAAAGAAAGAAAGAAAGAAAGAAAGAAAGAAAGAAAGAAAGAAAGAAAGAAAGAAAGAAAGAAAGCAATCCCCCAGGGAGGCGTAATCTCTTCCCTGCTGGAGGGAAGGATCCAAGCCTGCAGCTTGTTCCATCTCCACTACCCCACCCTTAAAGATGGAGCTCCAGTGAATCAAGAGAGCAGGGACCAAGGACTACTCTGGAAGAGGAGGAGGATGGAGGAGGAGGAGGTACCTGGATGCTGGTGGTGTCCTTCTGCGTGCCCAGGGTGAAGACGGAGTGAAGGGCAGCTCGCAAGAGGTGGGTCTCTAGGGCTGACTCCAGGGCAGGTTTCATGGTGCTGGCAAGAGAGAGGAGCTGCTATTAGACTGTGCAGTACAGGGGTGGGACTGTCGCCAACACAGACACCAAGCCACAGGGATAGAGGCACAGGCTGGCGAGAATGGAAACTGAGGCACTTAGCTAGGGAATGACAAGGCCAAGGCGTCCCAGACAGACAGTGGCAGGACAGGAATAGCTGCTGTTCCCTGGAGCCTGCTGCCCCTCCTGTATCTGATCCCCGGAGTGAGCCCCTCCCCAAGGCCCCTGTCATGTTATGGGAGTGAAAAGAAGAGCCCCACCAGGAGAGAGTGACCCTTCCCACCCCACCATCTCTGCCAGAGGCGCCACTCTTGGGAGGTGACCTGGGAGGGACAGTGACGGTGACTCCCAGCCTTGGGCCTGAGCAGCACTGGGGTGAGGGGAGCCAGTGGGGTGGGGGGTGGGGCTGTCTCGGTACCAGAGGTTGCCCACTGCAGCCAGGGAGTGGGCGAGGACGGCGCTGGGTGACGAGTCATCGGGAAGCTCCTCGATGAGCTCCTGTGAGACGCGAAGGAGACAAAGGAGCGTGTGAGATTCAGGCCCGACTGACACCTCCCAATGACGAGATGACACAGCCAGTGCCCCACATGGCCAGCAGGATCCCCCACCACCTCCCGCTCCTCCAATTCCTTCCTGCCCATCAAACTTGTCCTCCTTCCCAGATTCCTGCAAAGCTCACTCCCAATCCCCTTCTCTCCCACTCCCTGTCAAAACTGCCCCCATTCAGCCCCATCCCGATGACCGAGCTGGGACCATGTGATTCCTTGGCCCCCACTCTCAGCTGTCCTCCAGCCCCACAATTCCCCCCCTGCCCACTACTGACCAATCTCACAATGTCTCCCTTCTCTTCTCCCAAGTCTTCAGCCCGAGGAATCGTTGTCCTCAGCTGCCCCCTCCAACACCACCCAGTCCCTACCCATGAGCCCGGCCATACCCCTGCCAAACCCATGTCTCTCTCCTCCCTCCAGCTGCCGTATGGCGTGTCTCACTCACCACAATTCTCTTCACCAGAGCCGCCTTGCAGCAGCGCGGCTCCAGCGTGTCCTCCCCTCTCTCCCGTGCAGCCAGACATGCGGGGTAGATGGCCTGAAGGAACAGGAGCTGCTGCCCCTCATCCTGTACCCACCGGGAGTGGGGTATAGCAAGAGACAACCTGTTAGCTAGGGACCTTCCTACCCCACCCAAACCAGCTCCAGGGCTCAGGCCTCAATGCGGGATTGTGGGGACCCGCCTATTGTCCAAATCCCCCACCACTCCTACACAAGCAGGATCAGGAAGTGGGACAGTGCCTGTGGGAGGAAACGACCTCAGCTGTTGTGGGACAAACACCCCCATCTTGGGGGTCCCACATCATGGGTGTAAAAGGTCCCCATTAGGGGTGGTGGATCAGGAGGGACAAGACCCTCGGCAGGGGCTGGGGATGCTGGGAAGGGACAGGGCAATCTTGCTTCCAGCCCAGGTGGGGAACATTTGTACCTTATCTCTGCACTGGAGCTGCTCTCGGATGACATTGAGAGCAGCTTCATCTTTGGCCATGTGCACCCCTTCCTCCTGCTCCGAATCCCAGGGAGTCCCTGCACCAGGGAGGGAAGAACAGGGGCATGGTGGGCAGAGCAGGATTCAAGACCCCCCTTCCCACCTCAGGCACCCAGGGCAGATCGAGCCCCAAACCTCCCTCTCAGGGATGCCTTCAGCCCCCAACAGCTGCCGAAGCCCAGAGCAGAGCCCCTCCTCCACTGGCCAGGACTCCAGGGCAGGTGCCTGTTCCCCCAGCCCCGGAGCAGCAAGGACCAAAGTGGCAGCAGCTCTTCACCCCCCCATCCCCAGGTCCCCGTGCGGAAGGGGCAGCTGTGTGACCGCTGCTGCTGTCCGTGGGGTTCCCGTGGCTCAGGCCAGACACCTGGGATGGGGACCCCCCCCCCCGTATCCCTGGGAGAGCGTCTGGGCCCAGGGTGTTCACATCCCGTCCTCACCCCTCCCTCAGCCCAGCCTGGCTCCTCACCTGGAACAAAGCAGTGGCCTCCATCGGCCTGGCTGCTGCCAGAGGCCCAGGTGCTGCCACTGTCCCATGCTGAGCTGCCCGTGCTGGGACAGGGACCTTCCCCCTCCTGGCCGGCGGGGGCTGGAAGGGCCTCAGAGACCGGGCAGGGCGATGCCTCCTGATGGGAATGAGGGCTGGGCTCCTGGGGCCGCTGCTGCCCACACAACAAGCCCCAGAGCCACCCTGCCCGGCGCCCCTCCTGGGCTCGGTCCTGTCTGCAAAACCGCAGCCTGGGCCAGCTCCATTGGGGCCTGGTCGGGGCCTCTCCCAGCTCGGCGCCTGCGCCAGGAGCTGGGTTCCTTTTCCAGAAGGCCGGGCACTTCCGCCGTCTGGCCTGGACGGGAGCTGCTTCCCCGCCAGCGGGGACGCAGGGCTTGCTCTGCCCCTTGGGAAGGTGGCAGCTGCTTCCCTCAGGCTCTGGGGCCACCTGCAGAGCCTTCCTCCGCAACATCCGCAGGAGCCTGGCCATCCTGGAACCGAGCGGGGACCAGGGGTGAGTCTGGGCTCAAGGCAGCCTTTCACTCCTGGGCCTTTTCCGTCCCTCCTCCTCCCTGCTCCAACCACAGCAGCCCCCTCTGCCCCCACAGGAGTGCAGGGAGTGCCATCTACACACACGGG
Source organism: Caretta caretta (assembly GCF_965140235.1). Lineage (NCBI taxonomy): Eukaryota > Metazoa > Chordata > Testudines > Cheloniidae > Caretta > Caretta caretta. The sequence goes on from NC_134219.1 coordinate 28,789,751, forward strand.
CAGGAGTTCATTGCATGATCTGCTCCCAACGTTCCCCCTCGTAATCCCTGCTGCTGCAATATCCAGGAAGTCTCATCCTTTTCCAGCAATGGGGTCAGTCCCAAAGACCATCGGTTCTTCTGGACAAGCAGTCCCCTCCTGTCGTCCCAGGCCACTCTCCCACCCAGGCTAGAGAAGGAACAGAAGCCAGGAGTCCGGACTTCTGCTGAGAAACCATTCCCCACGTCAAAGTCACAAAGACCCTAGGCACAGGAAGACCAGGGCCCTCCTCGTTCCCCCTTGATTTCCAGACTCAGCAGCTCACAGGGTCTGGCCCAGCTCAGAGACTCTCAGCCTGGGGAACAGTGTCCCACAAGGGAAGGGCTGGGAGCCCCATTGCTGGAACCTTTCCAAACACACTGGAGACGGCTCTGGAGAAGCCCCTGCCTGGCCTAAGAGTGAGGGGCTCTTGGGGGCTGTTTGCAAAGGAAATCCCCCTTTGGAGATAGTCTCTCCCCATTTCTGCCTCTCCCTAGACAGACAGGGGAAGCCACCGAGGAACCCGAATTCCACTCACTTGCTCTCAGTGATGGGATGATGGATGGCGGATGTTCAGGGTCAGCAGACGTCCCTCGCCCTCCTCCTCACTCTCCAAGCCCAAGGCAGGCTGGAGAGGGTGGTGACCTCAGGAGTTACCCTGCCCAGCCAGCAGGCAGGGTGATGACACGAGGGCGATCGACTAGCTGTGAAAACAAGAGTCTGTCTTATTGCCAAGGGACGGAGAAACTCAGCCAGCAGCAGGGGGGTGCCGAACACTGCCCTAGGGCGGAGGTGACAGCGCCTCCAGGATCCTGACATCCCAGCACTTTACACACCTTCCTGGAGCCTCCCAAACCCACTGAGCTGTAGCGACGGGACCCCAACTCGACTGACGGCAAACGGGCCTCAGCTAGGAGCACAGGGTCACACTGAGTGTCAGAGCCATGGATGGACCCCTTCACTAACCACTGCCGCACACTCCCTCCACAGCTGGCAATTGCAACCAGGCCCTAATGGCTGGTCCCCCTGCCTTTGAGAGGGAGGGTCACTCCTGCTTCCATTGCTGCCTCTTGATCTGTGGGACTTTGGGCAAGTTGCTCCCCCTCTCCATGGCTCTCTGGGACTCACATCCCTGAATGGGCTTTAAAAAAAACAATGGTTAAAGTTTGGCCCCAACTAGTTCTTGTTTCTCAAGACTAGCCATTTCAGCAAAGTTTAGAATTCTTGACATTCAACACCTGGAAACATCCCTTTCTCCTTCGCAGACGGCCTTAACATCTCTTATCTCACCCAGGCTCCCTGCTGCCTGGAGTTAGAGAATTGACCCTATTCCCACTGGACCTACCCAAGGTGTCACACAGCAAAGCGTGACAGAGCCAGAAAGAGAAGACAACAATCCTGACTCCTGTTCTAACTAACAGACAACAACCCCCCCGGAGGCAGGGATAAAGCCCAGGAAATAAGGTGTGAACATTTTCATGGAAACCGTTTTCTGTCTGAAAATCCATTCAGATGAAACCACTTTGTTTCTTGAAATCATAAGAAGTAGGATGAAAATTCTTTGCAAAAATATTTGTTTGCAAAACAAGAGCATCTCCTGTTTGTCACAGTGCATTCAACTGTCTCGTCGTACACAAAGGGGAGACACTATGATCTAGCAAAAAGAAAAAGGAGTAGTTGTGGCACCTTAGAGACTAACGAATTTATTTGAGCATAAGCTTTCATGAGTTCCAGCTCACTTCATCGGATGCATCTGTAGCTCACAACAGCTGTAGCTCACGAAAGCTTATGCTCAAATGAATTGGTTAGTCTCTAAGGTGCCACAAGTCCTCCTGTTCTTTTTTGCAAATACAGACTAACACGGCTGCTACTCTGAAACCAACTATGATCTAGAAAATTAGATGAGATGCTTCAGTCTGAACTAAGTAGTTGCTGCTCTTCACAATTTCAAAAGAATAAAATACAAATAAAAGAGAATATTAGGTCATAATCTGATATGGCTCAGTGTGATCGGACACTTCCTAGTCTGTACTGCTCCAAGTGACACTCTTCAGTGGATCCCCAGCATCCACCCATGGCGAGGTAGGTGGGAGAGCATTGTTATTCCTACTTGACAGAAGGAGAAACAAAGGCTGAGAAAGGAGCAGGGACTTGTCTTAGCTGATGCAGCCAAGTCAGCAGCAGAACTGCTCTCAAATGAGCTACAGACCAGCAATTGTTCATAGTAATTATGCAGCAAGTATCTGAGAAGAATTGGATTGTTCGAGAGGATATTGAACTGCTCCGAGACAATGAGTGGAGAGCAGCATCCACATTGGTCACACATATAACTGGTTGTGACTTATTTGCTTGGTCATAAAAGAGAACAACAAAGACCAGAGTTTCCTCCCTGTCAATAGCTCCCTCCTCAGCCAATCAAGGTTGAGACTTTGAGGGGTGGGAGGCTAAGGGTTCTCATCAAATAGCCCAAAGAATGGCCCTGGTCACCACCGAGGCGATCATTCTCGGAGCCCTATTCCAGTCTCACCTCTCTATGAGGGCCTCCCACAACCCCCCCGGCCCCCGCTCCACACACAGAGCTCCAGGTGGTGGGAGGAGAGCAGAGGAAAATGACAAAGGAAGCAAGAAGAGAAAGGTAGGAGGGACAGAGGAAAAGGGGGAAAAAAAGGAGAAAAACCAACGTCCCCAGTGATTCTAAGGGACAAAGTCCTAGGTCGGAAATAAAATACTTCCCCCACAATCTAATGTTTTCCTTTCCTAAAAATCAGCCGGCACCTCATGGATCAGACTGAAGAGGTTCCAAACCTCTCCGAGGCTCTTACCTTACCTTCTATACAGGGATGTCTGTTTTCGATCAAAACCACTACAAGAAAAGGAGAAAACTCCAAAGAGGGTCCTCCTTGCGCTCACAAATGTGAAAGTGAATGCTCTCTCAGTCCTCCAGGAGAGACCTCGAGAAGGAGACGTGCTGAAGCAAAGCCACAGGGATCTCCGAGCTTGCCCCTGTCCTGCACCCCTGTCCTGCCTGGCTGATGTCAAGATCTCTCTGTGAGATCATCGCCTCCCCGCCACCTTTGTCCAATAGGCTGAGGTCCTGCCAAAGGCCCTTGTGGTGTCACTGCCACACCCACCCCTCCCCTGCAGTGCTGATGTCCTGCCCCTGTCCAGCCACATTGGATGTTTCAGCTGCTTCCCCTGGATCACCCCACTCAATCACTCTTCCTTGTGGGGATGACACCGACTACACCGTATAACACAGAGCTTCTTCCCCAGGCCGCAATTAGGTTTTCACAAGTTAGTTGACTTTATGGCCAGAAGCAACCGTTAGAGCATTTAATCTCATCCCCTGCGTATCCTAAGGCCTCCTGTATATCAGAAGAGCTGGGCTTTTCTTTTACTCAAATGTTTTCCAGAAAGGCATCTAGTCTTTATTCGAAGAGATCAAGAGATGGAGAATCCATCATTTCTCTTGGCAGTTTGTGCCAATGACGAATCACCCTCTTACAAATCCGGGTCTTATTGTCATTATACTTTTTCTGATTTCTGCTTCCATCCATGGGGTCTTGTCATGCCTTTCTCTGCTACATAAAAGAGCCCTTTTATACTCAACATTTTCTCTCCATGAAGTCAAGCAACTCACCTCTCATTTGTCTTTTGTGTATACTAAACAGATTGAGCTTTTTCAATGTCTCATTAGAAGGCATCATCCCCATCACTCAATTACGAATCTTTTCTGTACCCTCTCCAATTGTTTTAACATAATATTCAAAATGTGGACACAAGAACTGGATTCAACATTCCAGCATCAGTCTCACCAATGCTCTTTCACTTCCCTTTCCATTCTCACTACTCTATCCAGCCAAGAATGGCTTTAACCTTTTTTAACACAGTTTCACATTGACAGACCGTGCTGAGCAGCTCGTCCTCTATGGCCCCGAAATCCTTTTCAGGGTCGCTGCTTTCCAGCGGATTGTCCCCCATTCTGTAGGGTGCCACCTGACTCCTTTGTTACTGAAGCTATGGGGTTGCATTTGGCTTGATTAAAACCTAATTATTTCGTAAGTATTTTAGAAGAACTAGCCCATTAGAGAGAGAATCGTGAATTACTCCAAGACAATGAATGGAGAAAAGCGGCAAGAGCAATCAAATACATGTTTGGTTATGGCCTATTTCCTTGGTCTTAAAAGAGAGTAACGACGACCTGAGTCTCCTCCCTCACAATAGCCCCAAGCTCCCCCAACCAGCATTGAGACTCTGAGAAGCAGAAAGCTGAGAGTCCTCACCAGATGTCCCGGGTCACCACCGGAGGGAGTCACTCTTAGAGCACCATTCCAGCCACATGTCTTTGGGAGCAACCCCCCATCCCCAACTCCACATGCACAGACAGGTCCTGGTGGTGAAAGGAAAGCAGGGGAAAAGGACAAAGATGCAAGAGAGGATGAGAAAAGAGGGAGAGACAGGAAAAGGGAAAACAAAAAGGAGAAACCCCAGTGTCCCCAGTAATTCTAAGGGACAAACTCCTAGGTCTGAATTAAAATGCTGCTCCCACAATCTAGTGTTTTCCTTTCCTAAAAATCAGCTGGCACCTGATTGATCAGACTGGTCAGGTTCCAAACCTCTCCGAGGCTCTTACCTTCTATACAGGAACGTCTGTTTTTGAGCAAAACCACCACAAGAAAAGGAGAAAACTCCGAAGAGGGTCCTCCTTGCGCTCACAAATGTGAAAGTGAATGCTCTCTCAGTCCTCCAGGAGAGACCTCGAGAAGGAGACGTGCTGAAGCAAAGCCACAGGGATCTCCGAGCTTGCCCCTGTCCTGCACCCCTGTCCTGCCTGGCTGATGTCAAGATCTCTCTGTGAGATCATCGCCTCCCCGCCACCTTTGTCCAATAGGCTGAGGTCCTGCCAAAGGCCCTTGTGATATCACTGCCACACCCACCCCTCCCTTGCAGTGCTGATGTCCTGCCCCTGTCCAGCTACATTGGATGTTTCAGCCGCTTCCCCTGGATCACCCCACGCAATGAGCGTTCATTGTGGCTCAAGTCGAACAAAGTAAAACATCAGAGGCTTCTCCCCGTGCTACGCTCAGTTTATTCATAAATTAGCAGACTTTATGGACAGAAGAGACAATTAGAGCATGTCATCTGACCCCCTGCATATCACATGCTTTCTGTAGAGCATAGGAGCTAGTTTTTGACTACACACATTCCAGAAAGGCATCTAGTCTTCATTAGAAGACATCAAGAGGTGGGGAATTCCCACCACTTCCCTTTCTAGTTTGTTCCTTTGGTGATTCATCCTCACGGTTCAATATGTGTGCCCTCTTTCTAATATGAATTGGTCTCTTTTGAGTTTCCAGCCACTGGGTCTTGTTATTCTTTTCTCTGCTAGATCAATGAGCCCTTTCATACCCAATATTTTCTCTCCATGAAGTCACTTCAACGACGTCACCTCCCGATCTTTTTTATCATCTAAACAGGCTGAGCTCTTTCAATCGCTTATTCGCAGGCATTTTTCTCCAGCCCTCAATATGTTTCATTGCTTTTTGCTGCCCCATCTCCAATATTTCCAAATCTTTTTTCAAAGGTGGATGCCAAAACTGCATGCAGGATTCCATGATCAGTCTTCCTCATGGTTTCAGAGTAACAGCCGTGTTAGTCTGTATTCGCAAAAAGAAAAGGAGTACTTGTGGCACCTTAGAGACTAACCAATTTATTTGAGCATAAGCTTTCGTGAGCTACAGCTCACTTCATCGGATGCATACTGTGGAAAGTGTAGAAGATCTTTTTATATACATACAAAGCATGAAAAAATACCTCCTCCCACCCCACTCTCCTGCTACTAATAGCTTATCTAAAGTGATCACTCTCCTTACAATGTGTATGATAATCAATTTGGGCCATTTCCAGCACAAATCCAGGTTTTCTCACACACACCCCCACCGCACACACACAAACCCACTCTCCTGCTGGGAATAGCTTATCTAAAGTGACCACTCTCCTTACAATGTGTATGATAATCAAGGTGGGCCATTTCCAGCACAAATCCAAATTTTTTCATGCTTTGTGTGTATATAAAAAGATCTTCTACACTTTCCACAGTATGCATCCAATGAAGTGAGCTGTAGCTCACAAAAGCTTATGCTCAAATAAATTGGTTAGTCTCTAAGGTGCCACAAGTACTCCTTTTCTTCCTCATGGTGTGTCACCTCCCTATGCTCCTCACTGCTCTTTTCATACATCTAATGATGGCTTTAGCCCTGTTCACCACAGCATCACCCTGGGTGCTCATGTTGAATGGCTTGCCTAGCATGGCCCCGAAATCCTCTTCACAGTCAGTGCTTTCCTGGATACACTTCCCCACTCTGTAGGTGTGGCCTGTATGCTTTGTCGCTAGCTATAGGACCCTTCCTTTGGTTCTTTTCCAACTTGTTTTCTTTGAATGGCTCCTCTTTATCAAGGGATCCGATTGCTCTGTGTCACTGCCCTCTCCTCATCATTAATTACCACTCTGCTACTATTTTATCACCCACCAACGTTAGCAGCAGTGATATTTTATTTGGGTTGCAGTTCATTGATATTTATTTTCAAGAATTAGTCCTTGAGAGCTTCTTCATATCCCTCGTGCCCATAACCTGCTCCACACAGCACAGTGAGAAAAGGCCGCCCAGCCCAGCTGTGCCCTAGGGGCTAAGCACAGAACAAATGTAGGAGCTTGTGTCATCCATAGCTTCTCAACAACATGTGGGGGTCATCAGCTTACAAAGACACTCTAGACCGGTAGTATAGACAGGCCCCAAATGTATCTAAGTGTCCCGCCTTGAAAAACAGAAGACAAAAAAACATAACCTTGAGTAGCTTTATTTTATAGTCGTGGAAACTGAGGCACACAGAAGCAAAGAGATTGGCTCATGGTCAAAAAGTCAGGAATAGAAAATGGCCAATCTGCTGATAGTCAGTCCTGGGCCCCAGCCGTGTTTGTCCTGGCCTCTCTGCTTCAGCTCCAGTAACAACCCGAGTGGAGGTTTTCTTCCTCTCCATGTCCTTTAACTTCACGTCACTGGAGAAGAAAGATTGTTTCTGACCAGCTGGCTCTAATGCTTAAAAACCTTCATTTTTTTCTTTCGCTAGGAGGATAACGCTGGACGTTTTCTCTCATCCACTTTCCTTTGGAATAATTTCAATCCAGTCCAAAGGATTTCCTTTTCCAGTGTGTCTTCAGCACCTTTCCTAGCAAACAGTTCCTGTTCGAGCACAGGTTTCCAGTTTCAGGCTGTCCCAGGGGGAGATGGCCATGAAAGGGGTAGTCGCTCAACTGAACCTATCCCCAGGTGAAGGGAATAAGTGCAGGGGTCACATGAGAAGGAGCAGCGTGTAACTAGGATCCAGGCCTGTTGGGCGACATAAGAACAGCCTGTGCTCAGCCAGGAGAGAGACCCGCAATGGGAGCAGGCCTGGGAGGGGCTTGGATAGTCCTTTCAAGTCAGTTTTGGTACACAGCAGGGGATGGAACAGCCAAGCTGCTAGGGTTGGGAGCTGGGCCTCCTGGCAGTGCCCAGGAACGAAAGCACAGCACCTGCCAGGAAGGGAGTCCCCACAGAGGGACACCGTAATCTCCCAGGGAGGGAAAAGGCTCTCACTGCCATTTCTTAACCTCATGGGGTGTTCTCCTGCTCTGCCAACCCCACCCCTATTTCAGCATCTCCAGGTGCCTGAGGAAGCAGGCACCAGAGGCCATCCTGCAGCTGGGACAGAGATGGAGGTTGATGACCTACCTGCCCGTGGTGACCATGGTGCAGGACAGCCCTCAGGACATGCGAATGCAGCTCCAGATCTGCAGAATGCACCTTCCCTTTGCTGGCACGAGACCTTGCAGGTTGCGGGAGGTGAGACAGGCACTAACTTTTGGTAACCCTCAGTGGGATCAGAGGGTAATGGTTTGTAGAAAGTGGTGTTGGAGAGCTTTACAAAAACTAGGCAAGCCATTTACAACACACACTTTGTTTCTCTACAAAAGAAAAAGGACACTAAACTATCTAAACTACTACATGCCACAAGGGGCCACAACAGTGGTTCCCTTAACCCACCCAGCAATATTGTTAATGTATCCAACTATACTCTTAGCCCAGCAGAAGAATCTGTCCTATCTCGGGGCCTCTCCTTCTGCCCCTCCACCCCCACGAATATGATACCGTTCTGTGGTGACCTAGAATCCTATTTTCGACGTCTCCGACTCAAGGAATATTTCTCACACCTCTGAACAATATACTAACCCACAGAGAGCTTCCTACCAAGACGACAAAAAGAAGGATTCTGGGTGGACTCCTCCTGAAGGTCGAAACAACAGACTGGACTTCTACAGAGAGTGCTTCTGCCGACGTGCACGGGCCGAAATTGTGGAAAAGCAACATCACTTGCCCCATAACCTCAGCCGTGCAGAACACAACTCCATCCACAGCCTCAGAAACAGCTCAGACATCATAATCAAAAAGGCTGACAAAGGAGGTGCTGTCATCATCATGAATAGGTCAGAATATAAACAAGAGGCTGCTAGGCAGGTCTCCAACACCACTTTCTACAAGCCATTACCCTCTGATCCCACTGCGGGTTACCAAAAGAAACTACACCATCTGCTCAAGAAACTCCCTGAAAAAGCACAAGAACAAATCCGCACAGACACACCCCTAGAACCCCGACCTGGGATATTCTATCTGCTACCCAAGATCCATAAACCTGGAAATCCTGGACGCCCCATCATCTCAGGCATTGGCACCCTGACAGCGCGATTGTCTGGCTATGTAGACTCTCTCCTCAGGCCCTATGCTACCAGCACTCCCAGCTATCTTCCAGACACCACTGACTTCCTGAGGAAACTACAATCCATCGGTGATCTTCCTGAAAACACCATCCTGGCCACTATGGATGTAGAAGCCCTCTACACCAACATTCCACACAAAGATGGACTACAAGCCGTCAAGAACAGTATCCCCCATAATGTCACGGCAAACCTGGTGGCTGGACTTTGTCCTCACGCATAACTCTTTCACATTTGGAGACAATGGATACCTTCAAGTCGGCCGGATTGCTATGGATACCCGCATGGCCCCACAGTATGCCCGCATTTTTATGGCTGACTTAGAATAACGCTTCCTCAGCTCTCGTCCCCTAATGCCCCTACTCTACTTGGGCTACATTGATGACACCTTCATCATCTGGACCCATGGAAAAGAAGCCCTTGAGGAATTCCACCATGATTTCAACAATTTGCGTCCCACCATCATCCTCAGCCTGGACCAGTCCACACAAGAGATCCACTTCCTGGACACTACGGTGCTAATAAGCGATGGTCACATAAACACCACCCTATACTGGAAACCTATTGACCGCTATACTTACCTACATGCCTCCAGCTTCCAACCAGGACACACCACACGATCCATTGTCTACAGCCAAACTCTACCATACAACCGCATTTGCTCCAACCCCTCAGGCAGAGACAAATATCTACAAGATCTCTGTCAAGCATTCTTACAACTACAATACACACCTGCTGAAGTGAAGAAACAGATTGACAGAGCCAGAAGAGTACCCAGAAGTTACCTACTACAGGACAGGCCCAACAAAGAAAATAACAGAACGCCACTAGCCATCATCTTCAGCCCCCAACTAAAACCTCTCCAATGCATCATCAAGGATCTACAACCTATCCTGAAGGACGCCCCATCACTCTCACAGATCTTTGGAGACAGGCCAGTCCTTGCGTACAGACAGCCCCCCAACCTGAAGCAAATACTCCCCAGCAACCACACACCACACAACAGAACCACTAACCCAGGATCCTATCCTTGCAACAAAGTCCGTTGCCAACTGTGTCCACATATCTATTCAGGGGACACCATCATAGGGCCTAATCACATCAGCCACACTATCAGAGGCTCGTTCACCTGCACATCTACCAATGTGATATATGCCATCATGTGCCAGCAATGCCCCTCTGCCATGTACATTGGCCAAACTGGACAGTCTCTACGTAAAAGAATAAATGGACACAAATCAGACGTCAAGTATTATAACATTCAAAAACCAGTCGGAGAACACTTCAATCTCTCTGGTCACTCGAACTCAGACCTAAAAGGGGCAATTCTTCAACAACAAAAAACTTCAAAAACAGACTCCAAGGAGAGACTGCTGAATTGGAATTAATTTTCAAACTGGATACAATTAATTTAGGCTTGAATAAAGACTGGGAGTGGATGTGTCATTACACAAAGTAAAACTATTTCCCCTTGTTTATTTCCCCCCCCCTACTGTTCTTGTCAACTGCTGGAAATGGCCCACCTTGATTATCACTACAAAAGGTTTTCTTCACCCTCCGCCCCCTCCCCCGCCCACCTCTGCTCTCCTGTTGGTCATAGCTCACCTTTCCTGATCACTCTTGTTACAGTCTCTATGGTAACACCAATTCTTTCATGTTCTTTATGTATATAAAATCTCCACACTGTATTTTCCATTGCATGCATCCGATGAAGTGAGCTGTAGCTCATGAAAGCTTACGCTCAAATGTCTTTGTTAGTCTCTAAGGTGCCACAAGTCCTCCTTTTCTTTTTGCGGATACAGACTAACATGGCTGCTACTCTGAAACAGTGTTAGTCTTGCAGATGCAGACTAACACGGCTGCTACTCTGCCATGCCTCCACCCACTTTAACCCAAAACAAACTCAGGTTTTGGGTCAAAGGGGGTAGAGGCATGGAAGAGAGTATATAGTGAACAAAAGATTGATTTTAAAAGTGTCAGAACAATATTGTGAAAACAGGAAATTCCTAGTCTTGACAATCTTTCACGAAAAACCCTTGCATTCCAAAAATAGTCACTTTTCTACAGACAATCCTTCCTTTGGAAAAGATTTTCAACCGTGTCTAGAAATCGCTCCCAGGTCAGTGTCTCTCTGAGCGTGGGCTGCACTCATTTGCCCTCCCCTTCCCCGGGGATGTGTATGAAGCACTAGTTAGAGGGGTACAGAGGAGGTATAAATAAAGATGATTAGGTCTTGACGAATACACATGTGGAGGGTGTGGGGGGAGAGAGACATGACTGATTGTATTGTCCTGAAGCAGTGCACAGCTTCCAAAGATTTGGTGAATGCTTCTCTGGGGGTCTGATTCTGCAAACCAACTTCCAGGAGCATCAGATGTGCATCTGACAAGGCCCTGCTCCCTCCTCATGTCCAGGCCTCTTGGCCAGTGGCTTGGCATGAGTAACTCTGATGCTGGACTGCCATTTTCCTACCCCTGCCTCTATGTGCATTGTGAGCAGCTACACTGCTGCACATCCAAGTGGCTAAAGAACAATCAACAGGCTTCACTCTTCTTCACTCTCTGGTCACGCAATTACAGACATGAAAGTTGCGATATTACAACAGAAAAACTTCAGAAACAGACTCCAACCAGAGACTGCTGAATTGCAATTAATTTGCAAATTGGATACAATTAACTTAGGCTTGAATAGAGACTGGGAGTGGTTGAGTCATTATGCAAGGTAACCTATTTCTCCTTGTTTATTCCTTCCCCCTCCCCACCACTGTTCCTCAGACATTCTTGTTAAACCCTGGATTTGTGCTGGAAATGGTCCACCTTGATTATCATACACATTGTAAGGAGAGTGATCACTTTAGGTAAGCTATTACCAGCAGGAGAGTGGGGTGGGGGAGAGAAAATCTTTTGAAGTGATAAACACCGATTTTTTCATGGTCTGTGTGTATAAAAACATCCTCACTGTATTTTCCACTTTATGCATCTGATGAAGTGAGCTGTAGCTCACGAAAGCTTATGCTCAAATAAATTGGTTAGTCTCTAAGGTGCCACAAGTCCTCCTTTTCTTTTTGCGAATACAGACGAACACGGCAGCTACTCTGAAACCTGACTACACAGAGTGCTGTCATTTGCACAAAGATAAAATGGAGAAATGTTGTGTGTGTGTTTAACCTCTTTCAAACAGTGGGCTCTTAAATGTTGCAAATAATTTCTAGCTCAACCAGAAGTTAGGGGCTTGAGGTAGGAGTCTCCCAGGCATTGTCTTCACTGCAAAAGTGTGTTTACACGGAGATAGCTAACTTGATGTAAAATCCGCGTGGAGACATAGAATAGAAACATAGAATATCAGGGTTGGAAGGGACCTCAGGTGGTCATCTAGTCAAACCCCCTGCTCAAAGCAGGACCAATCCCCAATTAAATCATCCCAGCCAGGGCTTTGTCAAGCCTGACCTTAAAAACTTCTAAGGAAGGAGATTCTACCACCTCCCTAGGTAACGCATTCCTGTGTTTCACCACCCTCCTAGTGAAAACATTTTTCCTAATATCCAACCTAAACCTCCCCCACTGCAACTTGAGACCATTACTCCTTGTCCTGTCCTCTTCTACCACTAAGAATAGTCTAGAACCATCCTCTCTGGAACCACCTCTCAGGTAGTTGAAAGCAGCTATCAAATCCCCCCTCATTCTTCTCTTCCGCAGACTAAACAATCCCAGTTCCCTCAGCCTCTCCTCATAAGTCATGTCTTCCAGACCCCTAATCATTTTTGTTGCCCTTCGCTGGACTCTTTCCAATTTATCCACATCCTTCTTGTCGTGTGGGGCTCAAAACTGGACACAGTACTCCAGATGAGGCCTCACCAATGTCGAATAGAGGGGGACAATCACGTCCCTCGATCTGCTCGCTATGCCCCTACTTACACATCCCAAAATGCCATTGGCCTTCTTGGCAACAAGGGCACACTGCTGACTCATATCCAGCTTCTTGTCCACTGTCACCCCTAGGTCCTTTTCCGCAGAACTGCTGCCTAGCCATTCGGTCCCTAGTCTGTAGCGGTGCATTGGGTTCTTCCATCCTAAGTGCAGGACCCTGCACTTATCCTTATTGAACCTCATCAGATTTCTTTTGGCCCAATCCTCCAATTTGTCTAGGTCCTTCTGTATCCTATCCCTCCCCTCCAGCGTATCTACCACTCCTCCCAGTTTAGTATCATCCGCAAATTTGCTGAGAGTGCAATCCACACCATCCTCCAGATCATTTATGAAGATATTGAACAAAACCGGCCCCCGGACCGACCCCTGGGGCACTCCACTTGATACCGGCTGCCAACTAGACATGGAACCATTGATCACTACCCGTTGAGCCCGACAATCTAGCCAGCTTTCTACCCACCTTTTAGTGCATTCTTCCAGCCCATACTTCCTTAACTTGCTGACAAGAATACTGTGGGAGACCGTGTCAAAAGCTTTGCTAAAGTCAAGATACAATACATCCACTGCTTTCCCTTCATCCACAGAACCAGTAATCTCATCATAACATGTAAGTTAAGTGTTCGTAACTTAACTTACATGTGTTTAGAAGGTGATTAGATTAGTCAGGCATGACCTTCCCTTGGTGAATCCATGGAATAAAGTCCTTATTTACTTTCTCCACACCAGTCCTGATTTTATAGACCTCTATCGTATCCCCCCTTAGTTGTCTCTTTCCCAAGCTTAAAAGTCCCAGTCTTATTAATTTCTCCTCATATGGAAGCTGTTCCATACCCCTAGTCATGTTTATTGCCATTTTCTGAAGCTTTTCCAATTCCAATATATCTTTTTTGAGATGGGGCGACCACATCTGCGCACAGTATTCAAGATGTGGGCATACCATGGATTTATATAGAGGCAATATGATATTTTGTGTCTTTTTATCTGTCCCTTTCTTAATGATTCCCAACATTCTGTTTGATTTTTTGACTGCCACTGCACATTGAGTGGATGTTTTCAGAGAACTATCCACAATGACTCCAAGAATTCTTTCTTGAGTTGTAACAGCTAATTTAGACCCCTAAAAAGTATGGCTCTGGTTTGGGAATCCCCCTCACATTCTCAGCCATGAAGACTGATGCAAAGAATTCATTTAGTTTCTCCGCAATGGCCTCATCATCCTTGAGTGCTCCTTTAGCATCTTGATTGTCCAATGGCCCCACTGGTTGTTTAGCAGGGTTCCTGCTTCGGATGTCCTTAAAAATTTTTTTGCTCTTAGTTTTTGACTCTTTGGCTGGCTGTTCTTCAAAATCTTTTTTGGCCTTTCTAATTATGTTTTTATGCTTCGTTTGTCAGAGTTTATGCTCTTTTCTATTCTCCTCATTAGGATTTAACTTCCACTTTTTAAAGGATGCCTTTTTGCCTTTCACTGCTTCTTTTACTTTGTTGTTTAGCCACAAGTGACACTTTTCTGGTTCTCCTACTATGTTTTTTAATTTGGGGTATACATTTAAGTTGAGCCTCCATTATGGTGTCTTTAAAATGTTTCCATGCAGGTTGCAGGGATTTCACTTTTGGCGCTGTACCTTTTAATTTCTGTTTCACTAACCTCCTCATTTTTGTGTAGTTCCCCTTTCTGAAATTAAATGCTATGGTGTTGGGCTGCTGTAGTGTTTTCCCCACCACAGGGATGTTAAACCTTTACTAGTGTGTCTTTAAGTGAGGTGTTTGGGAAAATCTCTGCTTGGTAAACAAAGGCTGTTGCACATCTTCCCCACATCGAGGGGGGAGAGAATTAATTAATGAGCTTGCATTGTACAGATCCTGTGCAGTGCAAGATGATATAATTCTGGGCTCATACTCCAACAGGGGTGCAAGGCTGGGGAGCTGGGAAAATGGAGGTTGTCTCCTGTTTGTCCTTGAGTGGCTTAGGTAAAGCACTGAGGTAACTCAGTTAGGTGTGTGGTGTCACCTGCTGTCATGTTGGGTGATAACAGGGCCTGGAGCGGCTGGCTGTGTATCACCAGTAGAGCAGTGTGAGAAAGGACAACTCAGCTGAATTGTTAGGAGGCACAACAGTTCCAACCACTCCCAGACTACACCCCGGGGAGTGACAACCTCTCACAGCGGGCAATGACCCTAACTCAGGCTGAGCAGAGGGAACCTTTTCCCAGTCCCTTCCCCAGCAACCCTCCCACCCTTTGCCCAGCCCCGTGCTGCCACGCTCTCCCTGCCAAAGTTACCGACTGGGTGTGGGAGACCTTTCCTTCTCCTGCTGCACCTCCCCCTGGCATTTTTCTGGCTCACTCAGCCTCTCTCCCTGGCAGCCAGGCCCAAATGTGGAGCAGAGGGGGCAGGACAGAGATGCTTCTCACGTTTGCTGCCTTTGTGTAGAGAGCCTGGCTGGGGAAGTGGTGGCTCGTCTCCTGTCTCACTGCCTGGGCCTGGCTGCCAGGAAGAGGAGGCTGGTTGCAGGACCACAGCCCAGCCTAGTGCTATTGTTTTCACAAGAGCCTCCAGGGCTGTAATGTTACCAGGGGGCTCGTTCCAGCTCAGCAAACAGCACAGGTCAGTTCCAGGAAGGGAAACGCCCAGTGCTGCTACAGGTGGGGCTTGTTTCTGAGCTCGGGAAAGTGAACCGTACCCTGTTACACTGTCCAGAGGGAGCCATGGCTGCAGGGAGCTCTGTGGAAAGTCTCCAGGATGAAGCTACTTGTCCCATCTGTCTGGAGTATTTCACAGAACCTGTCACTCTGGAGCGTGGGCACAATTTCTGCCGAGCCTGCACCACCCAGTGCTGGGGAGAATCAGACCCAGGCATCACCTGCCCTCAGTGCAGACAAGCTGTGCAACAGAGAAACCTCAGGCCAAACAGGCAGCTGGCGAATGTCCTAGAAATAGCCAAATGGCTGAGTTTCCAGGCAGCGAAGGGATCAGGAGTGTGTGTGGAACACCAGAAGGCTCTGACACTGTTCTGTGAAGAGGATCAAACCCCCATCTGTGTGGTTTGCCATCTGTCCCAGACTCACCGAGCTCACACTGTGGTCCCCATAAAGGAGGATAACCAGGAGTACAAGGTAGGGAATTGCTGTCAAGTTCAATGAGTAACAGCTTTGGATTTTTATGACAGGTGGAAGTTGCCTGTCAGAGGTGTGACTGCATTGTTCAACTCTGTAAGGCCTTCATTGTATGGGAGATGCTATAAACAATAAATGAGACAGCTGGGTGGCAGGAAGGGCAAACAATTAAGACTTGAAAAATTTCTAATGGGGGAAAGTTTTACCTGAGAAGCAGAATCCTTTTCAAACCCAGCTCCCACTGGTGAACTAAGGGAACTCTCTATGGAACAGAAGCTGTTAAATGATTAGTGAGGTTTAAATCACCTGCAGGCCTGTCTATGTGAGACTGTTGCCTTCAGACTGGAGAATATCAAGTTAAAAAGCTGATGTTGTCATTGCTGATTTGTATCTGAGCATTTATCATCATTGTTGTTATTTGCATCCCAGTAGCCACTACAGACCCCAGATGAGATTTGACCTTGATTTTGCTGGAACCTGCACAAAACAGTGTGAGGGACAATCCCGGCTCTGAGCAGGGATAATCTAATGTATAGGCTAATCTGAGAAGAAAAATGCAGAGTGGGATGGGAAATGGAGGGTCAGAGTGGGGAAATGAATTGCCTAAGGTCACCCAGCAGGAGAGTGACTGGGTGGGCAATAGGACCAAAGTCTTTCAAGGCCCACACCAGTGCCTGAACCATGAGACCATGCTGTTGTGGCCCTAGCAGCGATGAAGTCTGTTAGAAGGGGAAGACTCTTTGAGAAAAGTCTGAATCATAGAATATTAGGGTTGGAAGGGACCTCAGGAGCTCATCTAGTCCAACCCCCTGCTCAAAGCAGGACCAATCCCCAATTTTTGCCCCATATCCCTAAATGGCCCCCTCAAGGATTGAAGTCACAACCCTGGGTTTAGCAGGCCAAAGCTCAAACCACTGAGCTATCCCTCCCTCCAAGCCAGTAAGGAGATGAAGTTTCTCCTTGGGATTCTGAATTTCCATGAGGGGTTAAACTGAGATGCACTCTCACCCCTAAAAATAAAAATCAAACCACCCAAATAATTTCTGTTGATTCAGGATAAAATCCAGCTCTATTTGAAGATTCTGAAGGAAGAGAGAGAAAATTTCCAGGGATTTAAATTGAATAGAGAGAAGAAAAGCCAGGAGTATCTGGTAGGTTCCTGTTATTAACCTGCATTGACATGGGATGTGAGGTTGGTTTGTAGGCAGATTCCCTTGTGGCCTTAGGAAATGTTGGCTTTTATCTACTACTCCGTTACCACGGATGCTCTGTGTGTATGTGTGCACTCACCTCCATACAGATGGCCTGAAAAATCCTCTTCTCCATCTTCAGATTCTAAGCTTTCATTTCTGGTAATGAATTCTTGTACACCTTTTGTGGCTTTGACGAAAATCTTGCCAAAATGATCTGAATGTATCCAATGCACAGTTCTGTACCTGTCTGCACCTTTTGTTCAATTGATTCATTTTTTCTTTCCATACATCTGTGTCAACGTAGTTCTGTGTAGAGCTGAGTAAACAACAGGACTTTTCATTGACTGGAAATTGGGGAAAAAATGGTCAAACCAAAAATAATTTTAAAAAATTTAGCAAATCAGTGTTCCATTTTTTCTTGGGCAGAGTGTTTTGCTTCAATTTTGACCATGAAGAAGGACTTTTTAAAGCAAAAACTAATTTCAAATTGAATAATCAAAACATTTTCTTGATTTTTTTAATGATTTATTTATTTATCTGCTTATTTATTTCTTTATTTATCCATCCAAAAAAGGTGGGTGACATTGAGAAGAATTCATTAAATATTTCAGAGTCAATGAATCTGCCTTTTCCCTCCAAAAAAGTTTAGTGCAAAAAATGTCACTCAGATCTAGTGCTAAATCTTGCCTCCGGCGGCCTTGGATCTGCAATTTTAAAGGCTCCTGGTAACACGATATCCTAACCATGTCAGACATGAGAATATCCCTTTAAGAGATATAGGGGCCAAATGGGAAGGTGTGAGAAAATCCTCTTTCTACTAATCACAGGTCACAGGCAAGTGTTAGATGTCTTAGAATGTGCAAAGAAATTCTCCTCCTGCACACTCAGCACTCCATGAAAGGACCCCAGGCTCCATTCACATCCCAAACAAGCCCTTTCCCTATTTTCTTACAGAAACAGAGAGGCAGAAGATTTTATCTGAATTTCAGAAACTGCGGCAGTTCCTGGAGGAAAAAGAGCGACTCCTGCTGGCTGAGCTGGAAAAACAGGACAAGGAGATTGTGAAGATACAGAATGAAAATGTTACTAAACTCTCTGAGGAGATTTCCCATCTCAGTGAGCTGATCAGTGAGATGGAGGGGAAGTATCTGAAGCCAGTAAGCAAATTCCTGCAGGTGAGACAGAGTAAGAAATACCCCAGATCCCACCACAGGGACAGGACCATTCCCAAATTGTGGGCACTGGAGTCCAGCTGTCAGTGAATTCCTGAAATGTGCATTACAATTTTTCTATGACGAATTAGAGATATATAGATATGAGAGATGGAAAAGCCCCATTAGCTGAGATAACCCATGGTTCTGGGGCCAGACCAGAGCTTCTTTTTTCAAGATTTGCAAAATCCCTTCCCTGCAATCCTCAGTGTGTTTCAAGTGGGTCTCAGATTATTTTTCTCTCTTTTTCCCCTCTAGGATGTCAGAAGTACCTTGAGCAGGTACATGGCTCTTTCTCACTCCCACACACACTTCACATGCTGGGAAAGGACTTGGAAGCCATGTTAACCCCGCTTCTCTCCAGGGCTACATGGCAAAATGTGTGGGGCAGGTTCACATTTTGGATACAAACCTCTTTAATGAATTTAATCCTGATGTTCTCACTGTCTTTCTGTCTGGAATAGCTCACAACTGTGAATGCCAAATTCAGGTCAGATGCCAGAAAACAGGGCAGACACCCTAAACTGGTGGTATATTCTATAATTAGATTTCACCAAACCAGTAACGAACATGCACTCCTGGATCTCTGTATCAGTCTTACCATGGAGTCAAAGACAGTCCCCTTAGGATCTCCAGCCCTTCTTGGCACCCAGACAAACTGGGCTTTGTGATATTGGTCACTATACCAAATATCATATCACATTAGGTTACTCCCAACCACAATTGTCAGTTACTTACCCTGGTCAAATTTGTACTCTGGATCTCACCAAAGACAAAGCTGAAGTAAATTCACTAGTAAACTAAAGATTTATTAGCTAAGAAAAAGAACTGAGACTTATTGAGAGGTTTAAGCAGGTAAAATACATTAACAGGTGTCAAGGTTCCTCCCCCACTCTGAACTCTAGGGTACAGATGTGGGGACCTGCATGAAAAACCTCCTAAGCTTATCTTTACCAGCTTAGGTCAAAACTTCCCCAAGGTACAAAATATTACACCCGTTATCCTTGGAATGGCCGCTACCACCACCAAACTAATACTGGTTACTGGGGAAGAGCTGTTTGGACGCGTCCTTCCCCCCAAAATACTTCCCAAAACCTTGCACCCCACTTCCTGGACAAGGTTTGGTAAAAAGCCTCACCAATTTGCCTAGGTGACTACAGACCCAGACCCTTGGATCTTAAGGGCAATGAACAATCCTCCCAACACTTGCACCCCCCCTTTCCTGGGAAATGTTGGATAAAAAGCCTCACCAATTTGCATAGGTGACCACAGACCCAAACCCTTGGATCTGAGAACAATGAAAAAGCATTCCGTTTTTTACAAGAAGACTTTTAATAAAAAATAGAAGTAAATAGAAATAAAGAAATCCCCCCTGTAAAATCAGGATGGTAGATATCTTACAGGGTAATTAGATTCCAAAACATAGAGAACCCCTCTAGGCAAAACCTTAAGTTACAAAAAGATACACAGACAGAAATAGTTATTCTATTCAGCACAATTCTTTTCCCAGCCATTTAAAGAAATCATAATCTAACACATACCTAGCTAGATTACTTACTAAAAGTTCTAAGACTCCATTCCTGTTCTGTCCCTGGCAAGAGCAGCATATAGACAGACACAGACCCTTTGTTTCTCTCCCTCCTCCCAGCTTTTGAAAGTATCTTGTCTCCTCATTGGTCATTTTGGTCAGGTGCCAGCGAGGTTACCTTTAGCTTCTTAACCCTTTACAGGTGAGAGGAGCTTTCCCCTGGCCAGGAGGGATTTCAAAGGGGTTTACCCTTCCCTTTATATTTATGACAACAGGTGAGTCAAAGTTTATAATTCCAAGATGATAGCAGAGATGTAGTAGTCTGCTAGTTTTCCAAAAGTCTCTCAGGGATACCCAAAATCACTTTGGGGACCTCCTTCCACTCACTCAGTATTCTACCCTCTTCGAATCTAAAACAGTTCAGAGATACAGGATCATTCCCTGGAATCAGTCTTTACGGCTTCTTTCCACAAAAAGCAATCATCCAAGTGTTTTCATCACAGCATGCATTTTTCCTTTGTTGACTAAATGCAGACTGAGCCTGAAGATTTCCATTGTCGAATGCAATGACCCATGCTTTGAAGTCAGCATGCTTCTTCATTTCCTGTTCCAAGGCTCCAATCCTGTCTGATGGGCAATTAAATCACAGAGATATTACATTATGTATGTCCCTGTACTTAATTGACCCTAGATCAAAAGTGTGTGTTAGCATCAAGTTCATGAGAACTAATGGATTGTTACATGCTATTACCTAACAATATGCATTATGTATGAGATAGCAGAGAACAGGTTACAGGTGAGAAGACAATATCATTCACATTTCCTTTGAACTAGATTAATACTCAAATGAATTAGTACACTTAACATTTCTTTGATATTCACACAGAAGTGAATTGGCCTATGGCTTTGACCTGAGCTGGCCTGGTGGTGTCACACTGACCTTTTTTAGAGAAGACTCTGGAATTATCCATTCAGGGGGAAAGATTAACCTAAAGTATTTCTTAGAGATGTCACACAAACAACAGCCCCCCAACAGTTAAAAACACAGAACATAGGGAATACTTATAGGATGGGGGACTCTAATGTGGGAAGCAGTTACTCTGAAAAAGATTTGCGGATCATGGTGGATAATCAGCTGAACATGAGCGCCCAGTGTAATGCTGTGGCTAATTGGGCTAATCTTATCCTTAGCTGTCTAAACAAAGGAACATCAAGCAAGAGTAAGTAGGTTATATTACCTTTGTATTTAGCATTGGTGCAACCACTACTGGAATACTGTGTCCAGTTCTGGTGTACTCAATTCATGAAGGGTGTTGATAAACTGGAAAGGGTTCAGAGAAGAGCCATGAGAATGATTAAAAGATTGGAAAACATACCTTATAGTGAGAGACTTGAGCAGCTCAATCTATTTAACTCAAAGAGAAAGTGAAGGGGTCACACCTTATCACGCAAGAGAATGTGATCTACCTACCTGATCACACAAAAGAATGTGCTTAAGGAGCTGATAAGCCTACCTATAGTATATAGGAAAAGCATCTGCAATATCTTGGGAGACTAATCTGAGAGACATACAGTCACATTCCAGGGTGCAGTCCAGACCAGAGAAGGGTTGTGTCACTGCCTGCCCTGCAGCCTTGGGTCCCTCACAATGCTTTGCTGTTGTAGCTCCCCCACTGGGCTGCTCTCAACTAGCCTACCAGCATGCAGGACACACCCTGTTCTTAAAAAACTTCCCATGATGGGGATTCTACAAACTCCTTTGGAAGCCTATTCCAGAGCTTAAATGTCCTTATATTTAGAAAGTTTTTCATGCTATCTAACCTAAATCGCCCTTGCTGCAGATTAAGCCCATTACTTCTTGTCCTACCTTCAGTGGACATGGAGAACAGTTGATCACTGTCCTCTTTGTTTCAGAGTAACAGCCGTGTTAGTCTGTATTCGCAAAAAGAAAAGGAGTAACTTGTGGCACCTTAGAGACTAACCAATTTATTTGAGCATGAGCTTTCGTGAGCTACAGCTCACTTCATTTCCACGGTATGCATCCGATGAAGTGAGCTGTAGCTCACGCAAGCTCATGCTCAAATAAATTGGTTAGTCTCTAAGGTGCCACAAGTACTCCTTTTCTTTTTGTCCTCTTTGTAATGTCCCACCTCAGTCTTCCTTTCTCAAGACGAAATAGGCCCAGTTTTTTTAACATTTCCTCATAGGTTTTCTAAACCTTTTATCATTTTTGTTGCTCTCCTCTGAACTCTCTTCAATTTGTTCACATCCTTCCTAAATTGCAGAGTCCAGAATTGGACACAGTACTCCAGCTGAGGCCTCATCAGTGCTGAGTAGAGCGGGACAATTACCGCCCATATCTTACCTACGACACTCTTGATAATACATTGCAGAATGATATTAGCCTTTTTTGCAACTGCATCCCATTGTTGACTCATTCAACCTGTTATCCACTATAGCTCCCAGTTCCTTTTCAGCAGTACTACCATACAGTTTGTTATTCCCCATTTTGTATTTGTGGATTTAGTTTTTCCCTCCTAAGTAAAATACTTTGCATTTGTCTTTCTTGAATTTCAGATCCATTCTTTAATCTGTTAAGGTCATTTTGAATTCTAGTCCTGTCCTGCACAGTGCTTGTAATCCCTCCCAGGTGACATCCTCCACAGATTTTATAAGTACACTCTCCACTTCATTATCCAAGTCATTAATGAAAATATTGACTAGCATGGGACGTAGGACTGACCCCTCTGGGACTCCACTTGATACATCTCCCATTGTGACAGCCAGAGAGATAACTACTCTTTGAACTACTTTTTCAACCAGATGTATCCCTACCTTATAGTAATTTCATCTAGACCACATTTCCCTAGTTTGCTTATGAAAATGTCATGTGGAATGATGTCAGAGACTTACTAAAATCAAGATAAATCAAAGAAGGAAATTAAGTTGGATTGGAATGATTTGTTCTTAACAAATCCATGCTGGCTACTCTTCATAAACACTGATTTGCTAGGGGCTTACAAATTGATTGTATAATAATTTGTTTCAGTATCTTTCCAGGTATCGAAGTTAGGCTGACTGGTCTATAATTCCCTGCGTCTTCTTTGTTGTCATTTTTTTTTAAATAGATAATACACCTGCCCTTATCCAGTCCTCTGAGATCTCATCTGTCCTCTGAGAGTTCTTGAAGGTAATTGCTCATGGTTTCAAGATTGCTTCAGCTATTTCCCTAAGTACCCTAGGATGAATTTCATCAGGCCCTGCCAGCTTGAATACACTTATCTTAATATTCTTTAACCTGTTCTTTCCCTATTTGGGCTTGCATAACATGTACCCTGCAGAGGAAGATTGGGGCCTGCATAGTATAATCTATTTGCACTGCAATTTAGTGGCAGAGGCCCCAATCCTGCAAACACTCATGCACATAACTTTATGCTTACGAGTGGGCTCATTGACTTCAATGGCATTTTTCATGTGCATAAAATTAAGCAAATGTGTGCCTGTTTGCAGGATCGGGACCAGAGTTTGTAGTAATTTATACACTGGCTCTAATGTGGCTTAGAATCTCCATTGTGAAGAAGGTTCCTGGAACAGTTGTAAAAGAGCTTCTTGTGGCACAGTTCCTGTGGGAGATCCAGTATTTAGTAGCGATATCTTTGGCAAGGGGGTTAAATCCCACTCTTCCTCCTGCATAAGGCTGGGAAAATTCAAAACTCCTCTTTGTAATTATTCTTGCAGCAGGGAGAATGCTTCCCATACTTGTGTCCAAACCTAGGCCTTGAATCTAGAAGGTACTTGCACATATGATTGACTTAAAGCGTGTGAGTAGTCCCCTTGCATTTAGTGGGACTACTCTCATGATTAAAGTTAGGCATGAGTTTAAGAACTCCTATGAATCACAGCCCTAATGAACACTTGAGAACAGGCACAGCTCTCTGCACCAAATGAAAACAAACTACATTGACAAAGGGTGTTTCATGACTAACTTAAAAAAACAAAGCATTTTATTTGGAATTTATTAATTTGTTTTGTCTTTCAATAATTAAAGGGGACTGATTACCATTCAAAAAAAAAAAACAGATTGGCTATTCACCTTTGAAAGATGGTATTTGTAGTGCTATAATAGGAGACAAGAACTTGGAAAATAATGAAGAAGCATAAAAATGCAAATTACTGCAGCTAATTGGCTGTGTCTTCTTACGCCTTCTGAATTATTAAATTATGATAGAGTAAATCTGCCACATTTAAATATATAGTGACGAACATAGTTGTGTTCTGCGCTGTAGAGCAAGACTTATAATATGCTACTATTTGTTCCCTAATTTGATGGTAAACTGTTCTTTTTCTTTGCATTTGCAAGATACTTGCAATGTTCTAAAAATTTACACGGTATATGGAACTCTGATCATGCAAAATGGCACCATTACATTTCCTATTTCTAGTCCTGATTAAAAAGAAATGATGCAATTATTACAATAATGCTAACAACAGCTTGTGCTGTTGGTCCTAACATTTAATCTGAATGTATTGAGTCTAATCCTGTAGACTCTGATGTATATGACTATTTTACTCACATGAGTAATTCTGTTGACTTCAGTGGGGTTATTCAGATGCATAAATGATTGCAAGCTTGAGGCTGAGAAGGATAAAATTAAATAAATAGGCTTGGCTTGAATTATTTTTTTCTTTTAACTTCAACAGAATTTGCACAATAACCTTCCTAATAGCAATTCTCCAATTGTGATTTATATCCCATCCAAAATCTTCATATGAGGTACTAATAAAATGCTAAAAATATGACTTTGGGGCTGAAATTTCTCATGCTTAGTTTCAGCCCGGAAATGATTTTTTTTTTTTAAGTTTGAACAGAATAGGTTTTCAGCTATTTTTGAGTTTTGTGATTGTGAAATAAGTTTTGTTATACTGATTGTGTGTTACATATATAACAGAAGTGCATGATGCTTTATGAAACAAATTAGGATGAAACCCCTATCCTGAGAAGCTTATAAGTCCCAAGCCTGCAAACATTTGTTTGCACATTGACCTGCGTGGAACTACTTAAAGTTATGTTCTTGTCTAAGTGTTTGCAGGATCGGGGCTTGTGTTATGGCGACAGTAGGAGATGGCAAACACAAATGATGACTGGCATGTGAGGTAGGGGGAACAAAGGTGAAAAAATAAGTTCATGTGGTAACTTGTTTTAATTTTTCTCCACATTTTGTACTCAGAATACTCACAAATCTAACACTGATTGACATGGCCCTCATCACTAGTATCTGAGCGCCTCAACATTAATATATTTTATAGTCACAACAATGCGATGAGGTAGAGTGGTATTATCTCCATTTTACCAATGGAGAATTAAGACCCAGGGTAGGTTAAGTATCTTCCCCAAGATCACACAGGAAGTCAGTGGTTGAGCTGGGAACTGAACCAATGTCTCCTGAGGTCACTGGACTACCCTTGCTATCCAAGCAGCCTTGTTTGCACCATGGATGTGCATGGGATTCTCATGATATTTTCTAAGTTTAAAAAAAACCTGATTTTTTAAAAAAACATCGGCAACTCTAGCTGTCAGAGTCAAAGCCTAAGGGGCCACTAACTCATTCAGTCTGAATTGATCATAAACCTCCAACACCACTCAGAAACTGCACACTAAACCCAAGAACTGGAATTAGAAAATATTAAAGTTCACAGGAGACAAAACTATTGTCTGCCACAGGCAGAGAACAGAGGGAGCATGGTGCACCAGTGCCCCAGGTCCCTGTAAATGTTAGGGAAATGATTAAATGAGATATTCCCAGATAATCCTGGCAAGCAACCCATGCCCCATATTGCAAAAAGAGAGGCAAAAATCAGCTAGTGTAACTGCCAATTTGATATGGGGGAAAATTCCTTCTCAGTCCACAAAAGGCAATCAGTTAGACCTTGTGCCTGTGAACAAGAACCAACCAGACAGCAAAGCATGTGAGAAATAATTATCCACCCCACCTCAGAGCCCTGGCCCACCCTGTGCAGTGTCCCATCTCCAGCTGTGGACATCCCTCATGCTTCAGAGAAAGGAAACAACCATCCCCTCCCTCCCTCCTTCAGTATACATTTGGGGGAAAATCCCTTCCTGACCCTCGCAGGTGACCTACTGAAGGCCTGAAGCATGAGATTTAAGGAACATAAAACATGATCCAGAAGAGACCTTCAGGGCTGTTGAGCCCCGGTCACCCCCACCACAAGTAACCCAGTCATAAAGTCCCACTCAGACAAAAAATTGGAACTTATGGTAAACTCAAGAGTTTAGTGTGGAAGATGAGGATTGGCAGAAATATATTGAAAGACCGGGCTATTATTTTCTTGCAAATGAGATTATAGGATAGGACAAAAAGAAAGCAAATTTCCTCAATTTTGTGGCAGTAAAACCTACTCTCTCATAAAGAGTTTGTTAAAGCCTCAGAAACCAGGAGATAAAAGTTTAGGAGACCTGAAAAAGATCTTAACAGAGCACTACACAAAGCCAAACATTACTGTGGAACGTTTCAAGTTTCATAGTAGGATGAGAAGACAAGATGAAAGCATACCTGTGTATGTTGCAGAGCTGAAATGATTAATGGAATATTGTTCCTTCAGAAATGTCCTAGAGGATATGCTCTGGGACAGTTTTGTTTGTGGTATAAGTATTCAAAGACAATTGCTGGTGGAGATGAATTTAATCTGTCCCAAAGCAGTAGAACTGGTAACAGCAATGGAAGCAAACAGTGAAAAATTTGCAAGATTTGCACTTACAATGCAGGGGAACTCAAACTGACTCAGTTAAATGGGGAGTCTCTGTAAATTGAAGGCTTTAAATCAAGATTTGAGGACTTTGGTTATTCAGCCAGAGGTTGTATGTCACTGAGGTTCTGTGGCCTATGATATCCAGGAGGTAAGGCTAGATGGTCAGGATGGTCCCTTCTGGCCTTAAAGTCTATGAGTATAAAAAAGGCAAAGCAAGCTGAAAGAGACTCAGGCTCCAAAGGGTGTTTCTGCTGTGGAGAAGCTCATTTTTAATCTGTTTGTAAATTTAAAAAGGCCTAGTAACTCAAGATTGCACACTTAGTCAGAAAATGCAAAGGTGACTATCAAACAGTATCTCAAACTCAGGAGGGTAGACTCCAAATGTCCAGAGGAAAAGAACAAAAACAGAGGACTCTTTTCCTCAAGGGGGAGGAGGTACATACTATGTATTGTCTGAAAGGAAAGAAAGTCAGTCCTTATGAAGTAATGGTAGAGGTAAACAGTCAGTCAGTATCCCTTGGGGAGGGATAGCTCAGTGGTTTGAGCAGTGGCCTGCTAAACCCAGGGTTCTGAGCTCAATCCTTGAGAGGGCCATTTAGGGATCTGGGGCAAAAATTGGGGATTGGTCCTGCTTTGAGCAGGGGGTTGGATTAGATGACCTCTTGTGGTCCCTTCCAACCCTGATATTCTATGATTCTATGAGTACAAATGGAAATAAACAAAGGGACTTCAGCTAGTGTGATCAATGAATATACATATCAGCAGTGTAAAGCAGGACTGAGACCTCTAGTTAATGCAGGAGTGATCCTGCATACCTAAACCAGGAACCTGTCCTGGTGGTAGGTTCTGTGCTTGTCCCTGTAAAATATAAGAGCCAAAAGAAAAGGTTACCAGCCCTAATAAACTAGGGAGAAAGTCAGAATCAGTTAGGCAAAGATTGCTTGCAAGAACTGAATCTGAACTGGGAGGAAATTTTCAAATGAGACCCTAACAAAACACCAGCATTCTAGGAAGTCTTGAATGTTCACCCAGCTATTTTAAAAGAAGGGTCAGAGGCTCTGGATAGAGTAAGAGTCAGGATTTATGTCCAGGATGGGGTCAAACCAAAATTATTTAAAGCAAAACCAGTTTCTTATGCCCTCAGAAAAAAGACAGACTGAGTTAGACAGGCTGGGGGAAAGGGAATCATGTCACCCTCATTTCTGAATGTGCCACACCTATCACACCCAGGGTTAAACCAGATAAGACCATCCACAACTGTGTGGATTATAAAGCCATGGTGAATCAGGTCTCCAGGTTAGACAATTACTCCATTCCAAGGACAGAGGACTTACTGGCAGTGTTAGGTGGGGGTTGAAAAATTTAGTAAGTTAGAAATGTTGCAGGCTTACCAGAAGATGAGGCTGAAGGAGGACTGTAAAAAAAAAAAAAGAAAGAAAAAGAAAAAAAAGAAAAGAAAAGAAAAAAAGTACCACTATAAAACACTCAAGGGATTATATCAGTACCATCAATTACCATATGGAATATTAGCAGCACCTGGAATTTTCCAGAGGGCTGTAAAAAATTGTTGAACCCACATGTTGTAGTGAGGATCGATGACATCCTCATCATAGTTGGAAGTGATGCTGAGCATCTGTCAACACCGGAGAAGGTGCTTCACAGATTGTAGGCAACAGGACTTCACTTAAAACAAAGTAAGTGCTTTTTTGTAAGACCGGAAGTGATGCACCTGGGTAATAGGATGGATTAGAAGGGATTCATGGAGCTCCAGTCGGTATGGAAGAGCACATTCATTGCTCTCCACAGCCTGCCATCCACTAATATGCATTTCCATCTGGCATCTAGGGCCCCCGACTGACCACCCCCAGTAAAGGAACAAGTACATGAAAATATCTGGAATGTAAGTAAATAAATATTTGACTGCTGTGAGCTTTGCAAGTGGCCAAAAGACAAGGAGAACGGGAGACCCGACTATCTCCCTCTCCCCTTCGAGCAAGATGGCTGATGTGGGCACGGCAGACACATCAGATATCAAAGCCATAGCACAGCCGACTTACTTCAATTGACTCCTCTCTGGAAGCGCTGATAGGATGCATGAATGAAACAGAAGGGTGAATATCAACGGTGGAAATTCAGGTACAAGGGCTCTCTGCCCAGGTGCAGAGAAGCCTCACATACTAATCTTCTCTTAAATCAAAAGTGGCAGACATTGAGCAGAGGTCTTGCTGCAATGATTTGGGCATTATAGGAGTACCTGAAAGAAAGAGAAAGAATTTGTTTCCCATCTCCTTGCAGAAGTGCTCAGTCTGCTGGAGGATTTTAAATTTGATGTAGAGAGAGCACATAGGTCCCTCGCTCCTAAGCCCACCTCAAATGCCAAATCTCACACATAGATTGTCAATTTTCTCAGATTTACTGTAGAATAAAAATACTACAGCTAGTTTGTGGGGAAAAAAACTGTTTGGGGGAGACCATAAGAATGATTTTTCAAGATTGTGCAAAAGATGTGGTTGAACAGAGATCAGCCTTCAGAAGAGCAAGGGTACTTGCCAAGCACTGAGGGCTCAAATATTTTATGAAATTTACAGCTCAGTTCCCTGTCAAGGTGAGGAAGTGAATCTGTTCCAAGAGCCCCAAGAAGCAGAATGTTTTTAAATAGCCTGCAGTGAACTGAGTAGTTGTTCTGTTTTACAACAAGTTTACTTCTTATTTGTTATGTCTGCCCTACTCGGATACATAAGCTTGTCTAGTGACTGGGACGAACTTACTTGGGTTATCTTTTGCTGCAAGCTTTTACTCTCAACTTTTGGGACATGTAGATCAATTCTCAAATGGCTGAATGTGAAACACCCTAGCAGGGGAGTTGAGGGAATACCTCATCCCAAACTGATACCATCAGAATGATGTATGAGCAAGATTAAGTGCCTTTGTTTCTGTATTTGTGTTGGGGGAACTGATGAAACATTTGACAACATCATTATCAAGGCAGAACACCTTCTATGTGTTTTCGATTATATAAAGGTCTGTATATTAGCTAGGTACTGACATACACTAAAGGAATCACCAGAGTGTGGTGCAGCTCCTGTTGCTCTGTAGAAATTTGAAAGCTCTGTTTCCACTTTTTAAAATTGGTGCCAGTGGCAGATCCTGCTGTGTCACCTGTCTCACTGGGGGTTCTCAAATCCTGGCAGCTTTACATTCCACGTACTGGAATTGCAAGAGACAGCTTTCCTCCCTGCAAGATGTACGATATCTGGCAGCTCATATGCCTAACAGATGGGGACTATTCATACTTTTCCCCTCTCTGTGAGTTCATTTCAATTTACTTTTGATCTCTAGGGATGTGGTAAATTCTGTAACTGACTCCTCCATTGATGCAATTGCTGTCTCTGATGATGATCCTCTACTTCTTTGAAGAGCAACAGTTTTGGGCCAGAAAGAACCATGTAGATGAAGTTTGAATTCCTCACTTTTAGTACATCCCCATTTCAAAATTTTTATTGAAAAATAAATTAGCCTGTTCATGAAGACAAATGACCCCCAAACATCTTCTAACAGGCTCAAGCAGGGTGGCAGTACTTAAAATTAAAACACTTACTAACAGATCACTTTAGATTGGATGCACCAAGACTGCCAGAGGCTCCAGAACTATGGAGAAATTCTTCATAAACTCCCCAGGTCCACGTCCGCCATGCTTTTCAGAACCCAAAACCATGACTATGATCCAGAGACAGAGACTTGGGCCCAAAGGACCTGGTCTATACTAAAGGTTTCAATAGTGATCAGCCAACATGGATTCCAGGTACTGTCCTAGAGCAAACTGCCCCCTTGTCTTTTAAAGTCGGTTTAAGTGATGTTTGAGTCGTAAGATGGCATTGAATGATATCCGTTTACAGGGTGACATGTGGGTGCCAGAGCCTTTGCTCTTGGGTGATGAGTCTGGAGGAGCTGAAGCCAAGAGGATGCAGTTTTGCCAGGAATGCCGGAGAGCTCAAGAGGAGGGTATTTGCAAAACTGCTGGAGCAGGAGAGTGGAGGCAGTGGGCCTCTGCCCCTAGAGAAGGCCATGGCTGCCATGGAGAGGCACTACCCTGTGTAAAAGAGAACATTCCCAAGGTTTTTAGAAGACTAACTCAGGGCTGCAGATTGAAAGGTGAGCAATGTAGCTAAGTGGTCATCAAGGACTTAACTGGGTTACTCAGAGTATTATGGGTTGGAGCCACGCTCTATCCCCTCCCTTACCTCCTATTGAGTTAGTGGGTGTTTTACCCCACTCTTTTTGTGTATAGTTGAATAAAGCAGCATGTTCCCAGCCTGCAGTATTGGAAGTAAAGTGTGATTCTTGTGCTCAGAGTGGTTCTTTTTAGGGCTGTCAAGCAATTAAAAACATTGCAATTAATCACTCAATTAAAATTTTTCTATCACGATTAACCGTGGCATTAAACAATAATAGAATACCACCTATTTAATTTTTGGAGGCTTTTTACATTTTCAAATATATTGATTTCAATTATAACACAGAATACAAAGTGTACAGTGCTCACTTTATATTATTTTTAAAAACAAATATTTGCACTGTAAAAAAAGACCCAACTGTAACACATGATACTGTAGACCCAATTGTTTAATAGATCCAATACTGTTTACAGTATTATGTAAAGTTTACCCAAGTTTACATTTAAATTGTAATATAAAGTGAGCACTGTACACTTTATTTTCTGTATTGTAATTGAAATCAACATATTTGAAAATGTAGAAAAACATCCAAAAATATTTAATAAATTTCAATTGGTATTATATTGTTTGACAGTGTGATTAAATCTGCGATTAATCACAAATAATTTTTTAAATCACCATTAATTTGTGTGTTAATTGTGTGATTTATTTGAACGCATTAAACTAAGTTTTTCTCTCCTCTCAGATGTGAGCATTGCCATTTCTGTGCACATTTCCATCAGCTATCCTGCCTTCATGTTCATGTTCTATATTATCATCCTTATTGCAAACTGAGTCAAAGTAGTCATTTAGTTTTTGGA
Source organism: Caretta caretta (assembly GCF_965140235.1). Classification (NCBI taxonomy): domain Eukaryota; kingdom Metazoa; phylum Chordata; order Testudines; family Cheloniidae; genus Caretta; species Caretta caretta. Next base: position 28,821,355 of record NC_134219.1, read on the forward strand.
CAATGCCTAGATTTTCTCTTTCCCATCCACCTGGGCAGCCCAACCTCATAATTCCATATTGAAACTGTGGCCAATGGGAGCTGCGGGGGTGGCGCTTGCAGGCAGAAGCAGCGTGTGGAGCTACATACCCTTCCCCGGGGGACACAGGAGCATGTTGGCTGGTTCTGGGAGTGGTGTGGGGCCAGGGAAGGCAGGAAACCTGCCTTAGCCCCCCTGTGCCACCACCTGGGAGCTGTCTGAGGTAAGTGCCGCCTGGTGGGAGCCCACACCCTAATCCTGAGCCCCCTCCCAGAGCCTTCACCCCGCACCCCCTCCTGCACCCAAACTCTCTCCCAGAACTTGCATCTCTACCCCAGGCTCAGCCAGGAGCCCCCTCCCAATGAAAGTGAGTGAGGATGGGGGCGGGGGAAAACAAAGGGGCAGGGGTGGGGTAAATCCTGGGTTGCACTTAAATTCAAAAAGTGATCTTGTGAGTAAAAAGGTTGGAGACCACTGATTTATATAATTAGAAATCCTCTTACTAGGAGTTTTGTCTTCAGTGGGAGTTACAGGTATTCAGTACTTCTCATGTAGCCACATCATGCCACTGAATGTTACACAGAACTTCCCATTGATTTTATTGAGGTATTCTACTTCAAATATCCATGGCATATTATGGTCCAGGATCAGGTTCCAAGTTTGGAAATGGCATACTGAGCACGTGGCATAAATCATTTCGGCTACTTTTAAAATATTAATTATGCATTTAATCATTGTTAGATTAACACCAACAAAAGAAATGGAAAATACACCCTGAATATGAATCATGTGAATGAGAAAAAACAAAAAGGGAAGCAGAGCATACACCTGGGATCATTCTGCCAATAGGAGTCCATAGCTGATAATTAAAGCGAACCACAGAAATTTTAATTAAAGAGTGCCTTGCTATACTGGTAGAAGTGAGTCAGACTCAATCGGTAAAGAGAAAAAGAGCAGAAAAATATCAGGTGTCCATTTTTGAGGTAAATAACAAGGTTTTTTTTCTTAATTAAAAGGCCCATGGGAAATGCATCCATTTGTAATATGAAATTCCAACAAAATCCAGTAGCCTTACATAAGCAGGGCCTGAATGAGCTCTCCCCTGACATCTAGTGATGAACTGGGGAAAGACTTCAGGAGCAGATACTCCTACTCTGCCTAGGTGTTCACCAGACAGACCTGCTTTGCCAGAGTGATGAGTTTTGGGTTAAAATTCACTTCAGTATTGAGTGCAGGGGTAATAAAATTGTGATGCTTTGGGGTTTCACCCAGACCAGTAAGAGTTTGTGTCACCACCTGCCCAGTAACCCTGACTATTTCTGTGCTGTGCAGCTTCGGCTCAGCGCCCAAGTAGCCTGCTCACAGCACAGTGACCTCACCCAGCAGCTTCCAGCAACCAGCAACACACCAACTGCCCCTCCAGTCCCGAGTCACCCCAAAACCATCTCCCTGGTAGTATCCAGTCCCTCTCACTGAACCCTCACAGAAGTTATCCAGTTAGCTGCCTCCAAAGGGAAAGAATACACACCAGCCTGCTAGATTAGCTGAGGATTTTACCCTTTAGTTTAACATACAACACTGAGATAGTTTTGTAAAAGGTAAAACAAGTTTATTACCAATAGAACCTGGATTTAAGAGATACCAAGTAGAAAGAGTAGGGATAGAAGTGGTTACAAACAAGTAAAAATAAGGCTTCTAAGGCTAAAATCTAACTTACACTTTAGATTTTTATTCAAAGTAGTTTGCTCACCACAGTCATTCTTCCAGCATGACTGGCCAGTCTTTAGCCAGGATCCAACATGGAGCCTAAAACACTTCATTTCTTGGGCTTCTCAGGGGAACGATGACAAATGGCTTTCCCCCTCTACTTATATCTTCCAAAGTCCATTGACCCTGTTTCAAGAAGCAGGAAAGCATCCTTGGGGAGGTGGGTGCAGGGGTGCAGTCTCCATTCCCCACCAACATTGTTAAGTGGTTGTCTTCCCCCACTTACTGCCTGATGGCTTTGTCTAACCTTGCTCATAAATGTGCTTTTCATGGTCTTTGGTCATACCTTACGGAATTTACATTGGAGCCACACTCAAGCCTGTGAAGCATTCCTTTGCCTAGGACAGGCTGTGCTTAGGTACTGCATGCCAAACACATTTGAGGAACATATTTCCAGCACACATCTATAATTCTTTATACACTTCCGGTACATACATCATGCGCTAATATTAATGGCCAGTATATTACCAGTTTGCATGTGACACCTTCCATGGCATGTTATAGATACAGATGACAACAGAGAGTTGGGGCAATGTGCTAGGCCTGATGAGCATTATAGGGTATCCTCTGCAAGTGAGCATTGAGGGGCTCCCTAGGACACAGAAATGTTATCCTGATTGTATAAGTAAAGGTACTTAACATGCCCTGGTTGAACCTAAATTTAACCTCACTCACTAAGCAGGGGGTAAGGGTGCTGTGTTCTGAGGTTCCACTATTTAGCCCAGTTCTTAATGATTGGAGTGCTTAATGATTGCACCAGGTAGCAAAGCAGTGGGGTTGGGGACAGGTGTTCCTACCTGGGGGTGTAGGCTCTTTAAATAGAGTCATAGACACCATTTTAACCTCCCCCTCTGTTTAAAGACAAAGCTGATCATACTCATTTAAGAGTCTTTTTTTCTGCTCAGTGATGACTAGAGCTGAAGTCACTGGTGACCGGGTCTGGAGGCTAAGTCTTTGACTTGGTATGAGGTAAAATTGGTTAATCTCTAAGGTGCCACAAGTACTCCTTTTCTTTTTGTGATGACCTAAAATGGAGTTCAACAGCTATCAGAAAGTACAGTTGGTGCCACTTAGTTTTGAAACAAAAACAAGCCTCTCCCCTACTTTAAAAGTTCTCAGGTCTCTGCTGTTGGAAAGGGAAAATAGTGCTGTACCCTGTATGCTGCAGTTGGCTTCTTCTTTATCTTTGCTCTTGAGGCTTTATATACAATTTTTAAAAATAGAGTCAGAATACCTCTTGATATTAACCTATTAATAGATCTACCCCTTGCGTTCTCATTCTCCAGTGGGGGCTTGACCAGGCACAGAATGACAAGTGGGAAATATGGAATTTATTCCAAGACCTGTCTATCACTATAATATCTGCTCACCTGGAATTTGCTTTTATCTTCACTAAAAAGGAGAAGACTAACAGATGTATTTATGCAGCAGTGGTTAATGAAAGGGAGAAAAGACAATCATCATCTCTGGCTCCATGGAGAGCTATAACGTGTACAGGGAGCAATCTCTCATTTATCAACAGACCAAAATGTAAAGGCGAGAGTCTGCAGCAAATTAGGTTAAATACAAAGAAAAAAAGAGTATAAATATTAGTCATGCAGGGGATATTGCAGAATCAACATCACTGACTATTCAAGTTTAGTCTTCATAACCATCTTCTGAGGATGATTAAGGATTAATTAAATAACTCCTATCACAATGCAGGTAGATGGACTGGAGAACTCCTGAGGGGCTAGATCCTGAGGCTCAGAACTTCTCACAATCAGGTGACAGAAGACCCACTCAGCCCAAATTATCATATTATTCTGCCTATGCCTGAGTCAACTGAATGTAAGCCAATTGCAAAGTGAGATTCCAGTGGTGAAAACAAAAACAAAACTTAAACCCCCACCCCAGCAACATGCTTTAGCCCAGGGGTTCTCAAGCCTGTTTTTGCTGGAACCCCCTTTGAAAATGTTTCGGGTTGTGATGACATCCCCTACCACCATGCCACCCTTGCTTCTATGCCGCTGCTGGTGGCGGCGCCTTCAGAGCTTGGTGCCCAGCCCAGCAGCTGCTGCTCTCTGGCTGCCCAGCTCTGAAGGCCGCCCAGAAGAAAGGGTGGCAATACTGTGATCCCCCTACAATAGGTTTGTGACCACCTTTTGGGTCAGGACTCCCAGTTTGAAAAACACTGCTTTAGCCCTTACATTTATATTTATTAATTTACATTTCTCTAATTCATGAGTGTAAAACTGGTATAAATCAGGCCCCCGGAGCCCTGGAATTCCACTTGACTTGCAGTAAGAGGTTTTTAAACTTAATGTTATTCAGTGAAATTCACACTAAAAGCAATGAAGTCTCCTGCAAGACAGTGGAAATGTATGGCTCAAGGACTATAGGTTTCAAAAGGGAATCTGCCCTAGAAATTCTTTTGAAGTGAAGCCAGAGGATAATTAGCAATGTCTCTCATACCCCTGTTGGAATGCAGCAATCTTCTACTTCCAAAACCTCCAAACACACTCTAAAAGACTCTACTACAATGACCACGTTATTTGGGATGAGCTGCAGAACTCACTCACACCTTCACCATGTGTGTAAGCTGGCCATCTAGAAAAGCCTTTATGCCATCTCACCATGTATTCTCTCTAAATATACCTTTGTTACAGTGAATATATAGAGAGTGGTACTTTCAAGAAAAAAAGAAATACATTTGGTTTGAATTCTTACACTGCTCTTCAGTGGTAGAGACAGAACAGTAAGCAGCCTAAAGCAATGTTATGTTAGTGCAAGAGTGTCCTCCAGTGGTGACAGTACTATGTAACTCAAAGGATGCCTACTATAGAAGGATCCAACATGGCTGTCTCCTGAATGTAACATGGATCATGCCTGTCACAATGGTGAGGCTGAATGAACATAAAATACAGGGTCGGATTCTTCATTGCATTTTGTGTAGTCATTTACCCCTATGCAAAGTGACCTCAAATTGGGTATAAACCACCACCATTTTCATTTTGTGGTATTGTATATCTATTTTACATTAACTTTTCACAGGGGTAATTTCCTATACAAGGAACAAAGCAATAGAGAACAACATCTATATTTTTACTTATTGACTTTAAAAAAAAATCTCTTATCTGTGCTTCACTTCTGAGGGGGATGCAAGTAGAATTTTGCAAAAAACCCACTGCAGTCTATAGAACATAATATCCAAATCTATACTGGCCTCCTGGTCCTTTCTGGAGATTGCACAGCTGTGCACAGATGGGACCTCATCACCACAAAGATAAGAATCTCTCTACCTGGAATGTTGAAAGGAATACAAAGAATAAACTATGGGGAAAGATTTTTCTCTCTATTCTCCTCACCCTCCATTTCCTTTCCACTATCATTTAACTTTGTGGGTGATGGGAGTTTCCCTTTTAAAATGTTACAAAGGCTGCCAAAACTTACAATTCTCTTCATCGCCAGCTGGCTTCTTGTGCCAAACCACAGCTTTCCACCTCTTTCCCCACTCTCCTCTTTCCTAAATTTGTACTAGTGAAACGAGATCCCTAAATCAACTCCTTAATTCAGGTCCAGTTTAGGTTTATTGTTCCCAATTGTGAAAAAACCTATTGACAGCAGCCAGGGTAAAGGAAAACTACGAGGTTCTCTTTGGAGTTTATGAATTCTTCTGTTAGGGGGAAGTTCAGGGTTTGGCCTGCCCTTCACTTGTGTTTAAGGTGTCCTCATCTACTTTCAAGCAACTGTTTGCTTTCATGAGCTCAAGTAAAAGGGGAATCTTACATCCTGGGGCTCTGATTTTAGGGGGGCTATGTTAGCCACCAACAGCTATATTGAAGTAGCTTCTAGGTCTTGCTTTTAAGTGTTAGGGTTTCACACAGGTAATGTGGGATATGGACATGTAAGGTAAACTCAAATCAAACAAGAAAATTGATAGTTTTCATCTGTCAGCTGAGGGTTGTGAGTCTGTACAATTACATTATTCAAGTTTAAGGGTATTTTCCTGTATTAAAAGCAATGTTATCCAGATGACTGAAGGAGATATTGATAAAATTGCATAAACCCTCTCTCTTGTTTTGCTGAGATATCTTGAATTTGACAATCCAGGTCATTCCGGTTATCTCATAAATGTCTCAGTTTTGTGACTGAAGACTTACTTGCAGGAGCCACCATCTATCAAGGGGAAAAAATGCTTCTATTGTGATGTGCAGGTCCTCAGCTGATGTAAATTGTCTTGAAGTCAATGGAACTAGACAGTTGACACCAGCTGTTTATACTGAAATATACCTCTGATGTTCATGTGAACTTATCAGGAGGCATTTTCTGGCTTTCAAACTAGGTTTAGATAAATCCCTAGGTTTATTTTGATAAAGTAAATGCCTTTAAACGGGTTGTCAAGGTTCCTCCCCCACTCTGAACTCTAGGGTACAGATGTGGGGACCTGCATGAAAAACCTCCTAAGCTTATCTTTACCAGCTTAGGTCAAAACTTCCCCAAGGTACAAAATATTACACCCGTTATCCTTGGAATGGCCGCTACCACCACCAAACAATTACTGGTTACTGGGGAAGAGCTGTTTGGACGCGTCTGTCCCCCCAAAATACTTCCCAAAACCTTGCACCCCACTTCCTGGACAAGGTTTGGTAAAAAGCCTCACCAATTTGCCTAGGTGACTACAGACCCAGACCCTTGGATCTTAAGAACAATGGACAATCCTCCCAACACTTGCACCCCCCCTTTCCTGGGAAATGTTGGATAAAAAGCCTCACCAATTTGCATAGGTGACCACAGACCCAAACCCTTGGATCTGAGAACAATGAAAAAGCATTCAGTTTTTACAAGAAGACTTTTAATAAAAAAATAGAAGTAAATAGAAATAAAGAAATCCCCCCTGTAAAATCAGGATGGTAGATATCTTACAGGGTAATTAGATTCAAAACATAGAGAACCCCTCTAGGCAAAACCTTAAGTTACAAAAAAGATATACAGACAGAAATAGTTATTCTATTCAGCACAATTCTTTTCTCAGCCATTTAAAGAAATCATAATCTAACACATACCTAGCTAGATTACTTACTAAAAGTTCTAAGACTCCATTCCTGTTCTGTCTCTGGCAAGAGCAGCACACAGACAGACACAGACCCTTTGTTCCTCTCCCTCGTCCCAGCTTTTGAAAGTATCTTGTCTCCTCATTGGTCATTTTGGTCAGGTGCCAGCGAGGTTACCTTTAGCTTCTTAACCCTTTACAGGTGAGAGGAGCTTTCCCCTGGCCAGGAGGGATTTCAAAGGGGTTTACCCTTCCCTTTATATTTATGACACGCCCCCCAAATCTCAGCTAGGGTGAAACACTGGCTGGGATTTCTTCCTGGAGCTCTAGGAACAACAGAGTTAATGAGACACATGCATCTCTAAATATACTACCAAGTACATAAAGACTAACAATATTTTCCACATCTCAAGGACGATTTTAACCAGTTGATTCTGGGAAACTTTCACGGGAGAGTGCATCAGCCACTTTGTTAGAAGCTCCTGAGATGTGTTGGATGTCGAAATCAAAATCTTGGAGAGCTAAACTCCACCGAAGAAGTTTTTTGTTAGTTTCTTTGACGGTGTGAAGCCACTTTAGTGCAGCATGGTCAGTTTGCAGGTGGAAACGCCGTCCCCAAACATATGGGCGTAGCTTTTCCAGAGCGTAGACAATGGCATAACATTCTTTTTCAGTGACTGACCAGTTGCTTTCCCTCTCAGACAGTTTTTTGCTGAGGAACACTACAGGGTGGAATTCTTGATCAGGTCCTTTCTGCATTAAAACTGCTCCCACACCACGCTCGGATGCATCTGTGGTTACTAGGAACGGTTTGTCAAAGTCTGGGGCCCTTAGTACAGGGTCAGACATGAGTGTCGCTTTAAGCTTGTTAAAGGCCTTCTGACACTTTCCGGTCCACTGAACAGCATTTGGCTGTTTCTTTTTGGTTAGGTCTGTCAGTGGGGCAGCGATTTGGCTGTAGTGCGGTACAAAGCGTCTGTAATAACCGGCCAAGCCTAAGAAGGATTGAACCTGTTTCTTTGACTTTGGGACAGGCCACTTTTGGATAGCATCCACTTTGGCCTGTAGGGGGCTGATAGTTCCTTGACCCACCTGGTGTCCAAGGTAAGTCACTCTGTTTAGGCCTATTTGACACTTCTTAGCCTTAACAGTTAGTCCTGCCTCCCTTATGCGCTCAAGGACTTTTTGTAGATGTTCCAGGTGGTCTGCCCAGGAATCCGAAAATATGGCCACGTCGTCAAGGTAGGCGACTGCATATTCTCCTAATCCCGCTAGGAGACCATCTACAAGTCTTTGGAAAGTGGCGGGTGCATTTCGCAGCCCGAAAGGGAGTACATTAAATTCATACAGCCCGAGATGTGTGATGAAGGCTGACCTTTCCTTGGCAGATTCATCTAGCGGTACCTGCCAGTACCCCTTGGTTAAGTCCAAGGTAGAGATGAACTGGGCCCGTCCCAGTTTCTCTAATAGTTCATCTGTGCGTGGCATTGGATAGTTGTCTGGGCGAGTTACAGCATTTAGCTTACGGTAGTCCACGCAAAAACGTATTTCCCCATCTGGTTTGGGAACTAGAACCACTGGAGATGCCCATGCACTTTCAGAGGGGCGGATTACCCCCATCTGTAACATATCCTGGATCTCCCGTTCTATAGCAGTTTTAGCTTGAGGAGACACCCGGTAAGGTTGGACCCTAATTGGGTGAGCATTACCTGTGTCAATGGAGTGGTATGCCCGTTCAGTCAGTCCTGGGGTGGCTGAGAACGTTGGCGCGTAGCTAGTGCACAGCTCCTGGATCTGCTGTCGCTGCATACGCCCAAGGGTCATGGAGAGGTTCACCTCTTCCACACCACCAGCACATTTCCCTTCGTAGTAAACACCTTCAGGCCACTCAGCGTCGTCTCCTCCCTGGGCTGTAAACTGACAAACCTTTAATTCTCTGGAATAAAAGGGCTTTAGAGAATTAATATGGTACACCTTAGGCTTTTGGTTGGAGGTGGGGAATGCTATGAGATAATTAACAGCTCCCAGGCGCTCCTGGACCGTGAATGGCCCTTCCCACGATGCTTCCATTTTATGGGCCTGGAGCGCCCTTAAGACCATGACCTGGTCTCCTACTTTGAAGGAACGCTCTCTGGCATGTTTATCATACCAGGCTTTTTGTTCTTTTTGAGCATCCGGTAAGTTTTCTCTAGCAAGGGCTAAAGAGGTTCGGAGGCTGTTTTGTAGGTTGGTTACAAAGTCCAGAATGTTAGTTCCTGGAGAAGGTGTAAATCCCTCCCATTGCTGCTTCACCAACTGCAATGGCCCCTTAACCTCACGGCCATATACAAGTTCAAATGGGGAAAACCCTAAACTGGGATGTGGTACAGCTCTGTAGGCAAAGAGCAACTGCTGCAACACTAGGTCCCAATCATTGGAGTGCTCATTTACAAATTTACGTATCATGGCCCCCAAAGTTCCATTAAACTTCTCCACCATGCCATTTGTTTGATGGTGGTAAGGAGTGGCAACCAAGTGATTTACCCCATGAGCTTCCCAAAGGTTTTTCATAGTTCCTGCCAGGAAATTAGTCCCTGCATCTGTGAGGATGTCGGAGGGCCAACCTACCCTGGCAAAAATGTCTGCTAGTGCCTGGCACACACTTATAGCCCTGGTGTTGCTCAGAGCTACTGCTTCCGGCCATCGGGTGGCAAAATCCATGAAAGTCAGTATGTACTGCTTTCCTCTGGGTGTCTTTTTCGGAAAAGGACCCAGAATATCCACAGCTACTCGCTGAAATGGAACTTCAATGATGGGGAGTGGCTGGAGAGGGGCTTTGACCTGGTCTTGGGGTTTTCCCACTCTTTGGCACACCTCACAAGACTGGACATAGGTAGAAACATCCTTGCCCATTCCCTCCCAGTGGAATGACCCCCCCAAACGGTCTTTGGTCCTGTTCACCCCAGCATGGCCACTAGGGTGATCATGGGCTAAGCTCAAGAGCTTGGCCCGGTATTTAGTTGGAACTACCAACTGTCTCTGAGGATGCCAGTCTTCCTGGTGTCCACCAGAAAGAGTTTCCTTGTATAAAAGTCCTCTTTCTACAACAAACCTGGATCGATTAGAAGAGCTGAGAGGCGGTGGGTTGCTCCGTGCCGCCGTCCAAGCTCTCTGGAGGCTTTCATCTGCTTCCTGTTCGGTCTGGAACTGTTCCCTTGATGCTGGGGACATCAGTTCCTCATGGGATTGTGGACCTAGGCTTGGTCCCTCTGGAAGCGATATAGGGGATGGAGCTGTTTCTGTTGACTGTGAACCGCTCTCCGCTGGTGCACTATGTTGGGATTCAGGCTCCGGCTGAGCCTCTTGGGTCGGGTTATCGGCTGCTGCCAGTTCAGGTTCGGTGGGGCCCTCTGTTGTTGAGGTTGCAAGTACTGGATTCAGTGCTGACACGGGGTCTGGTGTTGGTTGTTCGGCTGGTTCCGGTTCTGGGACTGGTTCCGTCTGGGTCTCTGGGACTGGATCCACTACTGCTGTTGCAGACATTGGCCTGGGGTCCAGGTCCATCACCTCTGACTGGGTCCTGATAGAAGTTTCCGGAACAGAGCTAGGCCTCACGGCTTGTTTAGCCTGGCTGCGGGTGACCATTCCCACCCTCTTGGCCTGCTTCACATGATTGGCCAAGTCTTCCCCCAACAGCATGGGGATGGGATAATCATCATAGACTGCAAAAGTCCACATTCCTGACCAGCCCTTGTACTGGACAGGCAACTTGGCTGTAGGCAAATTGAAAGAGTTGGACTTGAAGGGTTGAATCGTCACTTGGATCTCTGGGTTGACTAAATTGGGGTCCACTAAGGAAGCATGGATAGCTGACACTTGTGCTCCGGTGTCCCTCCACGCGGTGACCTTCTTCCCACCCACACTCACAGTTTCCCTCCGCTCCAAGGGTATCTGGGAGGTATCTGGGCCTGTGGACCTCTGGTGTGATTCCGGTGCAATGAACTGTAATCTGTTGGGGTTCTTGGGGCAGTTGGCCTTTACATGCCCCAGCTCGTTACACTTAAAACATCGTCCAGCTGACGGGTCACTGGGGCGAGGAGGGTTGCTGGAGAATGGGGTGGTGGGACAATAAGGGGTCTGGAGGGTTCTTTGGGAGGTAGGTGGGGCTTTGGGCGGCCCCCGGTAATAGGGTGTGGTCTGGGGTGGTCCCTTCTGGTCTCCGCTCCAACTGCGACCAGTTTTCTTCTTCTCTGCCACCTCCACCCATCTGGCTCCAATCTCTCCTGCCTCAATTACAGTTTTGGGTTTCCCATCTAGGATGTATCTTTCTATTTCCTCAGGAACACCCTCTAAGAATTGTTCCATTTGCATTAGGAAGGGCAAATTTACTGGAGATTCAACACTTGCTCCCGATATCCAGGCATCCCAATGTTTCACAATGTGGTAGGCATGTCGGGTAAATGACACGTCTGGTTTCCACCTTAGGGCTCTGAACCTCCGACGAGACTGCTCGGGTGTTATCCCCATTCTGACTCTTGCCTTGGATTTAAACAGTTCATACTTGTTCATGTGTTCTTTAGGCATTTCAGCTGCCACCTCAGCTAAGGGTCCACTGAGCTGCGGCCTCAGCTCTACCATGTATTGGTCAGCAGAGATGTTGTACCCAAGGCAGGCCCTTTCGAAGTTCTCTAAGAAGGCCTCAGTATCATCACCTGCCTTGTAGGTGGGGAACTTTCTGGGATGGGAAGTGGTACCTGGAGAAGGATTGCTAGGGTTTGTTGGTATATTCTGCTGGGCCTTTATCTTCTCCATCTCCTCCACATACTTCCTCTCTTTTTCCTTCTCCTCCAGTTCTTTGTCCCTCGCTTCCATAGCTCTCCTGTGAGCAGCCGCTTGGTGTTGTTCTGCTTCTCTCGCTGCCTCCCTTTCTTGTTCCTTCTTCAGCTGCATGAGTTCTATCTGTCTTTCATGTTCCCTTTGTCTTTCCTCAGCCTGAAATTTGGCTAATTCCAGCTGTAGTCGAGCTGAGGATTTGGTCATTCTAACCTCTCTGTTTTTAACTAACTTTACACCCGAGGTTTAGAAATAAACAAACAAAACTTGGCTGTAAAATTTTGCTGTGCTGCAATAGAATACCTATTCTCTGATAGTGATTGTCAGCCTACAGAAAAAGACAATTCCCTTGTCTCTGCTCTGGGCCCAAATTAAAGCAAAAAACCTCCAACTGCTTGGAAACCTGCTTACCCAGCCCAAAGAAAAAGCAAATGGGTAGAACACACACCCCCTATTTACTTTTAGGAAGAAAAGAAAAAAAAAAAAAAAAAAAACAATGGGTTGGAAGACTGTGAATTTCCCTGCAGGAGTTAAGTACCCTGCCTCCAGGCAAAAAAACCTGCAATTCACAAGATAATCCCCTTTTGTCTCTGCTTGGCCAAAGTTTCAAAGCTGCTTTCTGGACTTTCTTTCCAAAGAAAAAAAAATTTCCTTTTTAAACTCTGTATTTCTAGTTCAAAAAATCTCAACTGGATCTCAAATGATTTCAGGTTAATCCCACCACTGTGCCACCATGTCAAGGTTCCTCCCCCACTCTGAACTCTAGGGTACAGATGTGGGGACCTGCATGAAAAACCTCCTAAGCTTATCTTTACCAGCTTAGGTCAAAACTTCCCCAAGGTACAAAATATTACACCCGTTATCCTTGGAATGGCCGCTACCACCACCAAACAATTACTGGTTACTGGGGAAGAGCTGTTTGGACGCGTCTGTCCCCCCAAAATACTTCCCAAAACCTTGCACCCCACTTCCTGGACAAGGTTTGGTAAAAAGCCTCACCAATTTGCCTAGGTGACTACAGACCCAGACCCTTGGATCTGAGAACAATGAAAAAGCATTCAGTTTTTACAAGAAGACTTTTAATAAAAAAATAGAAGTAAATAGAAATAAAGAAATCCCCCCTGTAAAATCAGGATGGTAGATATCTTACAGGGTAATTAGATTCAAAACAGAGAACCCCTCTAGGCAAAACCTTAAGTTACAAAAAAGATATACAGACAGAAATAGTTATTCTATTCAGCACAATTCTTTTCTCAGCCATTTAAAGAAATCATAATCTAACACATACCTAGCTAGATTACTTACTAAAAGTTCTAAGACTCCATTCCTGTTCTGTCTCTGGCAAGAGCAGCACACAGACAGACACAGACCCTTTGTTCCTCTCCCTCGTCCCAGCTTTTGAAAGTATCTTGTCTCCTCATTGGTCATTTTGGTCAGGTGCCAGCGAGGTTACCTTTAGCTTCTTAACCCTTTACAGGTGAGAGGAGCTTTCCCCGGCCAGGAGGGATTTCAAAGGGGTTTACCCTTCCCTTTATATTTATGACACGGGTCATTTCCGCTTTCATTACATATTTTAGATGCATCAGAACCAATCTAATAAAATGGGCTAGATTCCTTGAAGGCTGCAAGAACAAGGTGAGTGTCACCAAAAATGGGATATATTAATAATGATTATTAATGTGCAACACCACATTTTTAGTATTGAGTTAAAGTGCATAATCTTTCATCCAGTTTTGGGAACAGCTAAAATGCATATTGGAGTAACAAGTTATTTAAAATAGGGAAGTGAAACTGTTCCATTGACTTTGGTACAGAACCATGCTAGACACTGTCTGTTGAACCAAGACATAGGCCCCAACGTAAACCAAACAATTTACTGGAATAATGGACATTAACCTAATGATTTACTGGAATACTTAATTGGGAATATTAGGATGGGCTTCTGAAGATATTTATCATGTCTAGCCCCAGAAATGTTACAAATGCTCATGACTGGTGAAATATTGAGATGTGCTCACTGGGCCTGCCAATTGGGGAGACCCATAACTGTTAGGAAAATGGGCTGCATTTGATTGTGTCAAATGACTTGAAATTGAGTTCAATGTTGATTCATCGAGGGACCCTGGAGGAGGTGCAAGTGGGAGGAGCAACAGATCCCCATAGAGAATGACTGCTTCCAATGCAAAACACTGCATCCGAAACCAGAATTCTAGGATCTGGTCTACAGCCACACTAGTACTTCTGAGCCAACTCACACCTAAGTTTGAGAAAGAAATTGGAGATAGGACATAAAAGGCTGTCCAACTTGCAAGGACCAAACGATCTATGAAGCATTTAACATTCCATCTCTCAGAGGCCTGTTTCAAGAGAACTCCCCTGCCAAGATCCAGGAACAACACAGAGTTATACATATCATTGCGGAAGAAACTTGAACTGTCCTTCCCTATCTGAAGACCTAGTCACTGCCAGCTGTCAAACTGAGCTGGGGAATCCAGCTCCATAAGGCATCTACCTAATAAGTACGAGAGACATTGTTAATTCATTTTCTTTTGAGTAATGGCTCAATTAATTGAAGTTAAGTGTTTTCCAGATGTATTCCTGTGAATATTTATAAGAAAGATTTATTTAGATCACCAATGCCATAACTGGACTTTGTGTGATAAGTGTCAGCAATGACTATTGTACTCTGGGAGAGGTAGTTTTGAATTGAATTGGCATCTTCAGTAAATAAGTTATTGGCTGGAAACCTCAGTTCTTCAACTTGTTGCTTGTGGGCAGATTCTGGAGCCCACATGGAGCCCCACTGACGTCAGTGGGGCACAGGTCAGCCCATGTGCACCAAATTGCAGAATGAAGACCTAAGCTTCTTTGGAGTTATTTGTCTGACTTGGCGCAAAGAAGGGCCATAGCTTGGAACTGGCATATTAAAAGAGGACTTGTATTAAGGATCCATGATTTTATATTGATATTGAAATTACTGACCTGAATAGGTTATGTTTTAGCTGCAATAAGGTACTGCTATCTCAAAAGGTTTGTGATAAAATGTTTATGGAGTCTACATAAAGTTTAGTACTTCATATTCCATTCATTATTTTAAAACTCTATAAACACTCATTTAACTATTTTTATTTTCCATTCTTTAACTTAGCACTGTAATATTTTGTTTTATAAGATTTATAAATTTAGAAGAATTTTTGAGTCTGTACTTTAGATTGGATTAACCAAACAAACAGCCATGAAAATTAGGATATGGATAATTGGTTAATTCAAGTTACTTAACCGATGTGTGTCTAATCCCATATGTAGTCTATTGGTCTTATCTGGGTAAGATGGAATTTAAAAAATAATTTAAAACAGCTACTGCTATTCACTTTGAAACTGAAAGTGTTTATAACAGCTATTAAATTTCTGTATTTATAGAAAAAACACTTGATAAATATCAAACTATACATTTATAAATATGCCAGTCTTACAGAACTATAGAAATATGGCAAATGCCACAAAAACTATTCATTAAAGTTCAAAAATAATGAATAGGCATATCCTGTCACCAAAATTGAGTGACAGATTAACGAATCCAGGCAAACAGCTCAATTTATTTGTAATACTGTATATTTTCACTGAACACCTACTCACAACACATTTGTGTAGGATGCATATTTGAAGACATGAGTCTAGCAAAGAATAACTTGCAGAGTAATAAACCTATTGGATTGACCATTGGTCCATCTAGTCTTGTATCCTGTCTCTAGCAAAGTCTAGAACTTAATGCTTCTGAATAAGGTGCAAAAAAACCCATAGTGGACAATTATGGGATAAGCTACCTTCTGAAATTTCTTCATAAGACCCATCAGTTAGATGTTTTATTCTCAGGAGGTAGAAGAGTTTCTCTTAAAAATAACCTTACATAATGCAATTATAGATGCTTCCATTGCCAATGTATTTATTTTTATTTGTTTCATATAAGCTGATAAAAAGGACATATCTAAGACTCTGGGCACCTTAGCACATTAGCTATATAATACAGTTGTCAAGGTTCCTTCCCCACTCTGAACTCTAGGGTACAGATGTTGGGACCTGCATGAAATACCCCCTAAGCTTATTCTTACCAGCTTAGGTTAAAAACTTCCCCAAGATACAAACTTTGCCTTGTCCTTGAACCATATGCTGCCATCACCAAGTGTTTTAAACAAAGAACAGGGAAAGAACCCACTTGGAGACATCTTCCCCCAAAATATCCCTCCAAGCCCTACACCCCCTTTCCTGGGGAAGGCTTGATAAGAATCATTACCAATTTGTACAGGTGAACACAGATCCAAACCCTTGGATCTTAAGAACAATGACAAATCAATTAAAGAAAAGGTAAAAGAATTACCTCTGTAAAAATCAGGATGCTAAATACCTTACAGGGTAATCAGATTCAAAACAGAGAATCCCTCTAGGCAAAACCTTAAGTTACAAAAGAGACAAAAACAGGAATATACATTCCATCCAGCACAGCTTATTTTATCAGCCATTAAACAAAAGAAAATCTAATGCATTTTCTAGCTAGATTACATACTAACTTTCCAGGAGTTGTAAGGCTGCATTCCTGATCTGTTCCCGGCAAAAGCATCACACAGATGGACCAAAACCTTTGTCCCCCTCCTCCAGATTTGAAAGAATCTTGTCCCCTCATTGGCCATTTTGGGTCAGGTGCCAGTGGGATTATCTTAGCTTCTTAACCCTTTACAGATGAAAGGGTTTAGCCTCTAGCCAGGAGGGATTTTATAGCACTGTATACAGAAAGGTGGTTACCCTTCTCTTTATATTTGTGACAACAGTAATCCCAGCATCATCAAAATAACCATTCCAACAGGAACTCAGCCATTCAGAGCTTACAAGGAGTGGGACTCCCCTCTACCCCTTGAGTATTATGGGGTAACATATACCTCTGAATGTTATTGAAACTCTTGGTCTTATGATATCTAGTGGCAATGAGTTTTACAGTTTAGTTATGCATGGTGTAAAAAAGTATTTCCTTTGATAAAGTTACATTTATCCCCTTACAATTTCATTGAGTGTCCCTTGTTCTGTTAGAGAGGAGTCAAATAAAAGCACTCTATCTTCTCTGTACATTTAATTATTTTATACCTCTATCATATCCACTTATTCATGTAAAATAATTTTTAATTTAAATCCAGATTTTCAAGCTCTCTTCCTGTTGAAATCTTTCTAAGCTTCTAATCATTTATGTTGCTCATCTCTGAGCCTCCCCACACCATTTCTGATTTTTTTTAAGACAGGGTGATGAGAAATGAATATAATGGGTGAAATCCTGGCCCAGTTGAAATCAATGGGAAGTCTATTATTGACTTCAATGGGACCAGGATTTCATTCATTTGTTCAAGGGGGTGTACTAATGATTTGTAAAACAGTATTACCATAGCTTCAGTATTATGTTCCTTATGAATTCTTACATTGTGTTTGCTGTTTCAGCAGCCCTTGCACATTGAGCAGATGTTTTAGTCTAGCTGTTCACACCACCACTTTGGTCTTTTTCCAGAGTGGTTGAAATGAAGGTAGAACCCAGTAATTATTTAAATTATTCTTTCCAATGTGAACTACCTTGCATTTGTTAACATAGAATTTTAGCTTCTATCATGCTGTCCTTTAATTTAGCTTGGTTAGGTCCCTCTGAAGTTTCTCAGTCTTCTCTAACCTGAATCATTTTGGGTCATCTGAACATTTTTCACCTCACTTTTAACCTTCTTTTCCAGATCATTAACATATTAAGCACCATTTTTAGTGCAGAATCTCGGGGCATCTCTGTTAATCTTTGGACAAATTGAAAATTGATCATTTAATCCTACTCTGTTTTTTTATCTTAGCATCTGCACAATATTTCACCTCTCATTCTGTAATTCCTTAGTATTTTCTCATGCAGGTGAGGCACTGTGTCAAAGGCTTTTTGAAAGTTCAAATAAGAAAATAACAGAACGCCACTAGCGGTCACCTTCAGCCCCCAACTAAAACCCCTCCAACGCATTATTAAGGATCTACAACCTATCCTAAAGGATGACCCAACACTCTCACAAGTCTTGGGAGACAGGCCAGTCCTTGCCTACAGACAGCCCTGCAACCTGAAGCAAATACTCACCAACAACCACATACCACAGAACAGAACCACTAACCCAGGAACTTATCCTTGCAACAAAGCCCGTTGCCAATTGTGCCCACATATCTATTCAGGGGACACCATCACAGGGCCTAATAACATCAGCCACACTATCAGAGGCTCGTTCACCTGCACATCCACCAATGTGATATATGCCATCATGTGCCAGCAATGCCCCTCTGCCATGTACATTGGTCAAACTGGACAGTCTCTACGTAAAAGAATAAATGGACACAAATCAGATGTCAAGAATTATAACATTCATAAACCAGTCGGAGAACACTTCAATCTCTCTGGTCACGCAATCACAGACATGAAGGTCGCTATCTTAAAACAAAAAAACTTCAAATCCAGACTCCAGTGAGAAACTGCTGAATTGGAATTCATTTGCAAATTGGATACTATTAATTTAGGCTTAAATAGAGACTGGGAGTGGCTAAGTCATTATGCAAGGTAGCCTGTTTCCTCTTGTTTTTTCCTACCCCCCCCCCCCCCGCCCCCCGATGTTCTGGTTTAACTTGGATTTAAACTTGGAGAGTGGTCAGTTTAGATGAGCTATTACCAGCAGGAGAGTGAGTTTGTGTGTGTATGGGGGTGGGGGGGATGTGAGAAAACCTGGATCTATGCAGGAAATAGCCCGACTTGATTATGTAAAAAGTTGTCACTTTGGATGGGCTAGCACCAGCAGGAGAGTGAATTTGTGGGGGGGGGGGGGTGGAGGGTGAGAAAACCTGGATTTGTGCTGGAAATGGCCCACCTGTTGATCACTTTAGATAAGCTATTACCAGCAGGACAGTGGGGTGGGAGGAGGTATTGTTTCATATTCTCTGTGTGTATATAAAGTCTGCTGCAGTTTCCACGGTATACATCTGATGAAGTGAGCTGTAGCTCACGAAAGCTCATGCTCAAATAAATTGGTTAGTCTCTAAGGTGCCACAAGTACTCCTTTTCTTTTTGCGAATACAGACTAACACGGCTGTTCCTCTGAAACCTGTCAGATTTCTGTTGCCAGCTCAGCTATAGACAAAGATGTGAGGATACTTTTTATCCAGAGTGTTTGGAAGAAGTCCTTTGTTATTCTCCCTGCAACAATTGCAGTGAAACCGTAGCCCAGGGTGGGACAAGGAAGGAACTGTTTATCCTGGAGAGGGTCAAGATACCGTTTAGCAGGGCTTTCACAGGGCAAGAGATTATTTAGCCTGTGAGGGAATCGCTGAGCTTTGTTTCAGTGGTGAAAGAGACTGTTGAGCCTGGAGAGAGCTGAAGGACTATTGAGCTGAGGGAAGGGAAAATTTGAAACAGTCTCAAGGTTATGAACATTTACATTTCGCTACTGCTATTTTTAAAAATATCTACTGAAACCTAGCATGTTGAAGGCTGTGAAAGGTCTTGGGTTTGAATGAGTCTGAATTCTGAAGCATTCAACGGCTAAAGCGAGTGCAAAAGAGGAGAGGAGATCGACTGCTGGCGGAGACGTGGCCCTAAGCTAGGAAATGAGAGTCCCGCTGCCAGCTCGCCCACAGGCAAGGGGCTGAGCACACTCTGCTTATAAAACCGACACACCATGGAGAGAAACGTGGCTGTCAACGACTTTTCAAAGCCCATCGCGGAGCAAAGAAAGAGCAGCGCCTCCCAGGCCCAATATAAAACTCTCTTCTCCACCTCGGTAAAAGTCACAAAAATACCATTGTTACTCAAAAAACCAAAACAGACCACAACCACTCTCCAAACACAAATGTCCCAATTAAAAATGTAATCAAACTCCGGAAAGACGCTTCTGCCTGGTCTCAGAGAACGGCAGAGGAACAGCGTCCACTTGCAGAGAAAAGAACAAACTTAAAAAAATGCCTCACACATGTTATCTTTAACTCTCACTATACTTACTTCTATAGCCATCAAATTCCTTGTTCCACAGCAAACATCATGTGAGAACCAAGACTAATCAGGAGACTAATCACGCTTTTATGTGGATTGGCTGTTTTGCCCCCAACTCTTCAAAGGTTGTGACCCTACACTGGTTATTTAAAGAAATGAGATTCATAGTGGGGTTTTCAAGAGCACCTACGTACCTAATCCCCATTGGGTGTGAGGTGCCCAGGCACTTTTGAAAACCCCACTAACTGTATCAGTTTTATAAAAAACACTTGAATATAAAAATCAAGAAAACATATCACTAAAACCAAGCTATTATTAATGTTAAACTGAAGTAAAAACGGAACATTACAAAAACTGAATTAAAATCAAATTGGCAAATTAGTCTCAAGATTTGCTTGAAATTAAATAATCATATAAATAAAAGTCATAAAATTAATCCACTTAATACCAAATGTAATCAACATAATCAATTCTAAAGAGGATTTTAAGTAGGTAGCTGTCTGTTTAGTTATAAAACCCAACTAAAGAATTTTACCGAAGTTAATCAAATCTATGATTTACAGCTGGTCACAGGATTGATACTGAAAACAAGTTATCTAATGTCTAAGGCCTGGTCTACACTACATGGTTAGGTCAACATCAGCTGCCTTGCATCAACTTAGCTGTGGAAGTGTCTTCACTTAAATTTGGCTCCCATTGATGTAAGTGCCTCTCTGCACTGATTTAGTAACATCACCTCCCCAAGTGGCGTAGAGCTCCAGTTGATGTAATTAGGTCAACAGAGACAGTGTAGACACTGCGTTGCTTACATTGACTATTACTGGCTTTCAGGAGCTGTCCCACAATGCCCCACATTGGCAATACAATCAATACCAGCACTCCTAGTGAGGACACGCACCACCGACACAAGGAGCCAAGTGTATGCACACACACGTGATTTAAAAGTGCAGGGGGTGTATGCTGATGTAAATTAGGTTGGCATAATTTTGTAGTGTAGACATGGCCTAAGGCACATCCTCAGAGCCAATTATAAAGCTTCCTTAGAATTCTATTCTTGTGAGATGGGTAACCCTTTCCTCCCTCTTCCCATCAGCGATATTATGGTCTAGACTTTAGCAGACTACTTAAGCAGAAGTTAGACAACTCTTATTTACCAGAAATTAGAGATGACGATCTCAAGTCTCTTAAGACAAACAACCACAGAACACACTTTAGTGAATAATTTTGAGACAATATTTTAAGCTACTAAACAGAGAACTTTCTGTCACCTTTCTGAGGTGGACTTTATGGCTATTCATACCCACACATGTACACAACCACGCTTTCAAACCCTAATGTTAAAAAGAATATAAAAAGGCTGCTATGTCTCCCAGCTACAAAAATATTCAGAAAAGAAAAACAAAATACTTAACAGAAGCTTTGCAAACTCTTCAACTGATGTCTGACACATCCCCTCAAAATATAATAAATTCAATTACATGAGACTACTTTTGAATAAGCTGGTACTGTCTTATCTGTGTGAAAGTTCTTAAGAGGACATTGTGTTATCAGTTTAAGGAAAGTTCAACTTTAAAAATATTTGACTGAAAAAAAACAAACAAAAACAAAACACCCTAACAGTCACTCAACATTCATCCATCAGTAAAATTAAAAATAAGTTCAAAAAAATAATCAATTTCATCACTTCAGTTTCCTCAGAAAGAATAGAGTAAATGCCTCATTTCTATTTTAGAACTGGGCTATAAGTCAAACAGCTTGTCTTCTGCAATCTTCATTTTGAAGGATAAAAGTTATTGTAAAGCCTCTGAAGATGAAACCCATCTAAAACATAAATACCTTTATATGAAATTTAAGGTAACTATACCCATGAAGCTATTCTTCTCACAACTGTATTCCAGTCCTGTGATTTTTCCATTTTGTAGTTTCAGGAACTCTATTTTTTATCCCCTTGATCAGAAAGTTTGTATGTGTCAGAGTCATTGTCAGAGGACCAGGAAAAAACAAAAATAATCCTGATTCTTGTTTGCAGAATAATAATTCTACATACCACTTCAAATATAGATGGAATTTTTTATCAAAGGTGTACAACACAATTTTAAAATTTATTTTATTCTGTGACTGGATGATTTTTGTGTATCAATGGATTGAGGTGTCAACACACCTAACGTTGGGAGTACGTAACACCCACCCACACCATGCTTAGTTATACTTCTGGCCACAAGCTTTCTGTTTGACGTTGGGCAAGTTATTTAGCATATTTGACTCAGTGTCCTCTCGCTGTATAACAAGAATATTGACTTATCCACAGCCGTACTTTAAAGCTTACTTTGTTAATATTTGCAAATCCCTCTGAAATCCTCTGATTCAAGATGCTATACAAGTACAACATTCAAAGTAATGAATTCAAAAATATTAGATGATAAATTTATCTTAGTGAGGATATGTGTAATGTTTCTTTAAAACTGTAGCAGGAAGCCAGAAGGAAAGGGCCCTGGAGAAGTTTGTAGGAAAAGCTCTACAGTGAGCCAGAAAGACAGAATAGTTTCAGGGAACAACAGTCTAATAAAGTTCCCTTTTCAGTGTTAAAAAAGATGTACTTTACCATTTTCACATGACAATGCCTCAGTTAAGGTCAAGCCTGTAAAAGGCAAGCCTACCTTCAAGGAAATAATATAACTAACATTAATTATATGAACATTTTACATTAAATATTTCAACTTGCTTAATTTCATTTAAGATTGAATCAGAACTAGCGTGGGGTAGAACATTGGACAGTTTCAAACTCTAGCACATCTCAAATTCAGGATTGCCTCAAACTCTGGATCATTTAAATAACTTCTCCAGTGGGAGAGCACCTGAAACTGGAACACATAAAAAAACCTCTGAGATTATTACAATCTATGGACCAGTTCAAATTTGGGACCAGCTCAAAATCCAGGCCATCAATTTGAAACTTCATTACTTTAAAAGTACTGAACTGATTTTCTTCACATTTGGCTTGTTTTGTAGATATAATTGAAAAAACAAGCAAGGCTGAAGGTAATAAGTACTACACTGTGATTTACTGTATGCAAGTATAAGAAATTTCAGCTGTGTATCATATTAAATTTTAAAATAACTAGAATTCTATAAGGGACAATACTTAAATATAAGTGAGGGGAAGGAGTTAAATTTGAGACTTAAGCTCATCATTTCTTGATTATATTTCTCCTGTTGCAGAATTACAGGCAGTTCAGAGAAGAGTGACAAATGATAATAAAGCACCTGGAAAAACCTCATCTGTGGAGCCACAGATTGAAAAGATTGGGATGGTTTATTTAGAAAGGAAATATGAGAAAAGTATAATACAATGAATGGTTTAGAGAAGGTACATTTGGGAACTTCTGTTCTCCCAGTCTCATTACTCAGGAACACAGAGCCATTCACTGCAATTAAAGGACATGAAATTTAAAACTGATAAAAGGAAATACTTTTTCACACAATGTTTGATTAAACAGTGGAACTTTCAAAGATTAAAAAAGATCTTACAGAAAAATGCATCGCTCTTTCCCTCAAGTGTGGATTCTTCACCCCCTCATCTGCAAAAGTTACACTGGTCCATGATTAAGGATGGGCCTTACACAGCTGTAATTCCCATGGATGAGGCAGATCAAAGCACAGTGCAGAGGTCAGAGTTCATGTAAGGATCTGATAGCCTGGAGATCCAATCCAAGGGGACAGTTCAGCAAGGCAGCAGAAGGGTCCAAGTAGCAACAAGCAGGCAATGGCTTGTTGGTCAGACAAGGACAGGAAGGAAGCAGGAAGTTTATATAGGGTCACTAGCCAATCAAGGTCAAGATCATGTGGCCAATCAGGGAGCAGGCTGCAAAACTCTGGATGTTGACCCACTCAACTCTGTAAAGTCCCCTATAGCCTGGTGCATGGCTGTGGTGTGATGGGTAAGGCTGTTTTCTGAGCTTCTAAAGGGCTTTGGTTTGAGACTAGATTCCTGACAACAGCCCCATTCCAGTGATAGATTAAGGTCCAATATCTTATATGTCTTCTTGGATAGAAATGTGAGTTCAGCCCTTAGACAGAGGATATTATGGCTTTTCCAAAGGAACACATAACACTTTCTTCCACTTCTCTGAACATACCTGGACTTACAAAGTATATCATTTAAATGCATAGAATAGCTACTTTAAGTTATTTTCAGAGATTTCTAAAATGTATTAGAAATTGTATTACAATTTTTTATTAAGGTACATTTCTGCTCTTCCGCTGATCACTGTACAGTTGGATTTGTCATACAAAAGCAATCTGGCTTTTTAGACAGGGGGATACAAAAAATAATCCTCTCTTTTTAAACAACTCTCTAAAATACTTTTCCTGTTAAGTATGTGGCGTAGAATCAACCCTGGTTATATGCATCTATATTATATCATATGTACACACAAAACAGGACAAAGTTCATATAACATCAACATCTTACTATATCCACCCATATCTTTCTTTTTCCATAAATGTGACTATTCAGTTGTAAAAGTGAGATGTTCCTGTATTTGCTAATTTAACTTTCCTTTTCTGTTTTTGATGTAACTAACAACCAACCTCTCTACTTTAAGCAGACTTTTACTCAAAAAAGTAGACATGCCAGTAATTCCATGCACTCCAGGAGGATTTTACTCATGTTTCCAATTTACATGGAAGATGCTCAGATACTACACTGATGGGCAACTGTGCAAACCCTACAATGGACAGAGAGATAGATATAATAATTAACCAGATCATCTGTCCACCTTCTGGAAATGTATAGTTATTATTAGTGTAATACTCTTTCCCAAAGTGACATAAAGGGGTTGCTGATTAATAAAAAAGGCAACACATTGAAAAGAAATATGTTTTAACATTTTTCGAAACCTAACAACAACAAAAAGGTATCTTGTAAGGCTTTCATTTTCTAATTACTACTGATTTGAGACTCTTTTTCTGTAATTATATTTATGTAACCTGTTTTAATAACTGCTAAATCACAATAGCAGCTGCCTCCTATGACTGTGAAGACTACTTAGAATGCTTTCTTTCCATCAAAACAATAATTCCAATAATTTTAATCACCAGATTTCTGCAGATGTTTATTGCAATACAAGTGCCTGATGCATTGAAGTGAATGGCAGAACTCCTATTGACTTCTGTAGGAGCAAGATTGGGCCCTTGATTTTCACTATTGAGATATTTCTTCCGCCATTCAGTTTAAGGAGCATTTCAAGACAAGCATCCTTTGATCAAACTGTTTTGAATCTTTCCCAGAATTACAAGTGAAGCAAGTCTGGTCATCTCATACTTCATTTTATCCCATGCTATATAGATGGTTCTCAGATCCTTCTGATCATATTTTAAAGAATGACAAAAGATTCTCACAACAGTTTTTCTCAATATCCCTTTAAGAAAAGTTTACACACCAAATTCATGAACATCTTCTTGTTTGGGTCATAGAATCATAGAATATCAGGGTTGGAAGGGACCTCAGGAGGTCATCTAGTCCAACCCCCTGCTCAAAGCAGGACCATTCCCCAATTAAATCATCCCAGCCACGGCTTTGTCAAGCCTGACCTTAAAAACTTCTAAGGAAGGAGATTCTACCACCTCCCTAGGCAACGCATTCCAGTGTTTCACCACACTCCTAGTGAAAATTTTTTTCCTAATATCCAACCTAAACCTCCCCCACTGCAACTTGAGACCATTACTCCTTGTCCTGTCCTCTTCTACCACTGAGAATAGTCTAGAACCATCCTCTCTGGAACCACCTCTCAGTTAATTGAGAGCAGCTATCAAATCCCCCCTCATTCTTCTCTTCTGCAGACTAAACAATCCCAGTTCCCTCAGCCTCTTCTCATAAGTCATGTGTTCCAGACCCCTAATCATTTTTGTTGCCCTTCGCTGGACTCTCTCCAATTTATCCACATCCTTCTTGTAGTGTGGGGCCCAAAACTGGACACAGTACTCCAGATGAGGACTCACCAATGTCGAATAGAGGGGGATGATCACGTCCCTCGATCTGCTCGCTATGCCCCTACTTATACATCCCAAAATGCCATTGGCCTTCTTGGCAACAAGGGCACACTGCTGACTCATGTCCAGCTTCTCGTCCACTGTCACCCCTAGGTCCTTTTCCGCAGAACTGCTGCCTAGCCATTCGGTCCCTAGTCTGTAGCGGTGCATTGGGTTCTTCCGTCCTAAGTGCAGGACCCTGCACTTGTCCTTGTTGAATCTCATCAGATTTCTTTTGGCCCAATCCTCCAACTTGTCTAGGTCCCTCTGTATCCTATCCCTGCCTTCCAGCGTATCTACCACTCCTCCTAGTTTAGTATCATCCGCAAATTTGCTGAGAGTGCAATCCACACCATCCTCCAGATCATTTATGAAGATATTGAACAAAACCGGCCCCAGAACCGACCCCTGGGGCACTCTACTTGACACCGGCTGCCAACTAGACATGGAGCCATTGATCACTACCCGTTGAGTGGCCTCCACTTAAACAGAAGAGGTACTAGCCTACTGGGTTGAAGATCATTAAGGCTTGACAGGTGAGCTTTATATTAATTAGGGAGGGAAGGAGAAGATCTGCATCACTCAAATAGTCTAGCATGTACTTCCAACTTGCACAAGAACAAAAGATAATCATTCTGCAACATGGGATAAGAATAGAAAAAAAGGTTTAATGTATTTGTAATTGCAAATTGTATGAGTGATAAGCAAGAAGAAGATAGAAGCGATATGCAAATAGACAATCACTAACCCAGATATTTGTGGGGTAGCACTTGCACATGTCTGTCCTGCAGAGAAGGACTGTTGATGTGAACTCGGACATAAGAA
The DNA here is from genome assembly GCF_965140235.1 of Caretta caretta. Lineage (NCBI taxonomy): Eukaryota > Metazoa > Chordata > Testudines > Cheloniidae > Caretta > Caretta caretta. The sequence goes on from NC_134219.1 coordinate 28,847,871, forward strand.
GAGCCTTGCACTCAGAGGGAGAAGGCTGTACAATGCCAATCATTGTGCAGGACAAATGTAAAAACTTTTAGGTCCTGAACAAGATACCGATGTATTCAGGAGGAAGAGGAACGCTTTGCACAGAACCAAGAGAAGTTATTTAAATACAGTTAAGCATTCTAGACTCCATTATCCAGAGACAAGCACAGTTACATTTCCATATGTGAGCATGTTTTCAGGACCACGGGTTACCTTACAAACCTAGCAAAGCAGACTGCTTGCTGTAGCAGGCAAAACCATGGCTAACTCCAGAACCAGCACCAAAGAACAGATTTATTTCAGCATAGGCATAAAGTCCCAAACCACAGTGATCAGCTGAGGGTGACCAGCCAGTGAGCTGACCAAGTATTTACAGACAAGGATATATGCAGCAAAGGCAAAGACAAGTCTCAGTATGCTCTTTTATACCCAAGATACTACCAGACTTTTATCAACACCCCTTGCTTCTGACTTGTTACATAATAATGAATGCTCTGTGACCAAATATAAGATTCCACATTACACCCTAAATTATAAAACTTGTTTATCTACTTATTACAATGAAAAGAACTATCAATCTTAATATTTGACAGGGATTTTCTTGGTTTATTTTGATTATATTTGGCTGGGTCACCGTGACATTTCGTTGTAACTTCATCCTTGTTCTGTACCGAAATATCAGGAACATTTAAAGAGTTGATCAACAGGATACATAGTAAGCCAAATGGCCATGTTTCACCTAATCACTGTCTCACCTCCTTACACTATATAAGAGAGCCCCTGTTGGAAACTTTCCTGCAAGAAATCTAGCCTGGATTTCATATGGAACCATTCTAGGCTGATAAATCTATGTTTTATTCTTGCACCAGTGTTCAGCTGACCTGACACTCCAACAGGCTGTCATTTGAGGACACTCCGAGACTCTCATCCCACTCCAGTTCCCACTGGGGCTCTATAGGAGGGGAAAATGATGGTCATTTGGAAGTTTTGGTAACTTAATGTGTTTCTGGGGTTTGGAAAACGAGGGCTACATTTCCTGTTTGATCCCTGAAAGAGGGGGTAGTCCAAACTCTGTCAGGGAGAGGGCTGATCATGAAATAACTTAGTGGGAGGCATTTAAAATGAGGTCTGATTTTAGAGAAATAATATATATAAACTATGCCTACTCAGTGGGATGATCTGGCCCCAGGCAGGGAGGCTAAAGCAACCAGAGATTAAGGAGTCTGCTTCAGCCTGGACCAACACAAGTGGGTCTTTTAGCTCAAGCAGAAGAGATTCATGTATTAAGATCCAGTGGTCCCATGTTTGATCCCAGCTCCTGATAACCAACTCAGGGGTGCTGGTGACACTTCAGGATGACTTACGGAAATAAGTGTGTATTTTAAAAGTTCTTTGCAAAATATCTACAGCACCTGCGTAAGGAGGGAGACAGGCAACACAGTGGTGCAGGAAGAGGAGAGTTCTGACCAAAGACAATAGCAAAACTGGCTCTTATCAATTACCATGGAATCTTTGGGGTCTGATTATCATTTGCACTAAAGGTTCTTTATACTGTAAAGGAGATACATAAAGTGGGTGTAAGTGTACACTAGTATAAATGAGAATTAGGCCCTTTGATGGCTACTCAGAGCAGACTGGACTTTTACTGGGGCATAGGGGGATGCATTTCCCCTTCAAGAATAAGTCACATAGAACTCAGTTAATCTCCTTCAGCAGGAAGAATGAAGGGCAATAAAATTAATGAGGGGTATGTAACAGCTTCCCTATAAGGGTAGATTAAAAAGACTGGGATTGTTCAGCTTGGAAAAGAAACAACTAATCACCAGCGATGTGGAGAAAGTGAATAAGGCAATGTTATTTACACCTTCACGTAATATAAGAACTAGGAATCGCCCAATGAAATTAATAGGCTACAGGTTTAAAACAAACAAAAGAAGTACTTCTTCACACAGTGAACCTGCAGAAGTTATTACCTGGGGATGTTGTGAAGGCCAAAAGTATAATTGGGCTAAAAAAAAAAAGCGTTAAATAAGTTCATGGAGGATAGGTCCATGAATGGCAATTAGCAAAGATGGTCAGGGATGCAACACCATGCTCTGGATGTCCCTAAGCCTCTAATTGCCAGATGCTGGGACTGGACAACAGGGGAAGGACCACTAGATAATTGCCCTGTTCTGTTCATTCCCTCTCAAGCATCTGACATTGGCCACTGTCGGAAGACAGGATACTGGGTTCGATGGACCATTGGTCTGACCCAGTATGGCTGTTCTTAAGTTCTAAGGCTAGAGTTTATCATAAGGTGGGATTTAAACCAATGGCACCAGGTGTTTCCAACCTGAGGTTTAAATAACTGTAAGCCATCCTCCAACTATGAGATGGCTCCCTTCATGTGGTGGGAATGGAGCACAGAACCTCATTTTTTTGGGCTGCAGTCTAAGAAACAGTCCAATCAATTTTATTATGCACAGCCAATTCACTTCTAGTGTGGGAACCTGCTTGCCAACTTTTGGCCTGATGTGAATAAAAATGGCAGCATTATAAAAAGAAAAACCCTCAAAAAGGCATTTCTTAATAGTAATGCTGAAAGAACCTAGGACACTTAAATATAACTACCCTGTTGGGCACTATTATTAAGAGTGAGATAAAACAGACCTTTAGAAAAAAAAGTAGGACGTAAAAGCGTCTTTATAGGAAATTATTATTACAAAATACATACAGAATGTAACCTAAGAGATTTTGGAACACAAAATCCTATTTATTTTTCTTCTTCAAGGGTTCAAAGAAAGGCACCTGAAGATGGCAATTGAAAAGCTCTCCCCAGGAGTTAAAATAAACAGCACAGCTATTGTTCTGAGGCAGATTATATACTTGAACTGCCTATGACTTTCTTCAAAAGTAAACTCCATTGTGTGTTGTTGTGGAAACTGTTCAGCTTCCGATGGGGCAGAGAGGTAAGGTATCAGGCAGCTGCAGCTTTCAGTATAGCACAATTACAATTGAAATAAAAGCTGCTTTGTCTTACTTTGATCATTAAAAATTAAGATTAATGCATTCCCTCACTGATCAGTGACAGACACATTTTGAACATAAATGCAAAAATAAAAATGTTCTACCAGTTTATCCAGAGCACAAAATTAAGACAGGAAGATTCATTGGAGGCTCAGAAATAGAGGTATTTCAAACTTGTTTTTAAAAAATATGTATTTCCCAAATGACATGCTTCTACAAGATTAACATTGGTATAAAGTGGCTGTGTGTGTATTATTGCTATAATTAATTACTTTAGTAGCATTAAGTATGGTTTATTTATTTATAATGTGTGTATATATACAGAGTGTAGGTAAAAAGAAAAGGAGTACTTGTGGCACCTTAGAGACTAACCAATTTATTTGAGCATAAGCTTTCATGAGCTACAGCTCACTTCATTGGATGCATCCGATGAAGTGAGCTGTAGCTCACAAAAGCTTATGCTCAGATAAATTGGTTAGTCTCTAAGGTGCCACAAGTCCTCCTTTTCTTTTTGCGAATACAGACTAACACGGCTGTTACTCTGAAACCTGTCAGAGTGTAGGTAGCAGCTAGTGCTAAGGCTGCATAATGGTTTCAATTATATGCCCCTGTTTTCACAGACTGGTAAGTTATTAAAATAATTTACCTATTCAGAATGTACTTTTCATACTTGGTCTCTGTCCAAACACTATATTTTCTGGAAAGTCTCAGCAAAATCCTTTCATTGTCTTTTTAAATTAGGTGAGGAGGAAAACAAATACACCATCCTCATTTAAAGAAAATGGACTACACCAAATACTTTGAAACCTGAAGCATGGCATTAATGTGGCTTTTTGGTAGGTTTGGGGAAAAAATGAATGATCAAAGTTATGATAATTTGAAATAGGCATCATGAGCATACAGAGTATTAAACTGTGTTAGAGGTGTTAGATTACAGCCTCTTGAACCACCAGCTTGATGCCAAGGAGCTATAACCTAACCTATAAAACCTGGCCTATCTGAAAATGCTCTGCATAGGGGTACTCCATTCTGGCACATAGGCACAACAGACAGGCCCTGAGCCTCCATCCCCTCCTCTGCTGGCCTAGGGAGCTTGTTAGAAGCTGGGAGCGGATGAGTCCATTAAGGAACCTGTATCAGTGGCATAAGTAGCAGTGCCTGGAAACAGCTCTAAGTGGCTTTGCAGCCAGAGCCCCGACAAGCAGGAACTGGGTCCCTGACACCCACCTCTCTCATACTGAAATATTGCTTAGCCATGGGAGAGAACCAAGCCCATACACTCGCACTGTCAGACAGGTACACTTTTCAGTGTAGGTCAATATCCTGTTTAAGGTATCTGTCCTGCTGTCCATTTCTACACCCTGCAAGTCCACTTGTGCCTGTACCCTCCAATCAAAAATTGTCTATTTGAATATATCAGCAGCATGTTACATATTCAATTTTAATTTCCCCAGCTATAGGGCTTTGAACCACAGAAAGCATGGGTGTCTCCAGGACAACTGTTGTTCTGCACCTATGGTGGGACAAAAGTAAAATCTTTATGTTAATTTTTAGATCTGTCAGCCACCTTTGACCTCAAGGTTTAGTTGAATCAGCTACATTCCCTATTAGGGGCAGACAGGTTCACTTTTAAGGGGGTTCCACTTTTCCCTTTCAGACAGGTCCCAGAAGATGGAATTATTCATCAGTCCAAAGGGCACTCGTGTGTGGAGTTCTGTAGGGGGCCTCTTCTGTCCCCATCTTATTGTCTGCTGGGGGGAAACTACAGCTTGGATAGTAATACCATCAGAACGTTTGGTACACAACTCTCTCTTCTTACATTAAACATGAGTGACAGTGTCTCTGATTTCCTTGTACTTGTCTGAGAATGAATTGAATGAAGCTCAGTCTGGACATAATTGAGGGAATGCTGGTGGTGAATGCTCTAGTTAAAGCTGAGATGTTGTTTCCCATCTATCGGCTTCTTCTCTTCTTCCCCCGCCCCAAATGTAGCAATCTGCATCTCATCCATATAATATTGGTCCCAATTTAGCTTTCTAACTAAAAATAAATAAAGGGACAAAAACTGAATGGTCCCAGTTGCAACATCCTCATTAACATTGCATTATATTTTCCCCTTGAACAGCCTCAGAGAGCACAATCAGTAGGGCTGGTCACAGGACAAGGTACCACTCAACCTGAGAAAAGCCAGTACAAACTGGGCCTGTGTTACTAACATATCTGTTTAGCTATGATGTTTCTATGCAGCTGCATGGATGATATCCTCCATGGAAGTCCTCTCCTTATTGATCCTTCTTGATGAAGCCAAGATGTGGGTCAGAAAGTAACATTACTGTCACTGCCTCCTGAGACAAAGATGCATTAAGGGACAGAAATGTCCTCTTCTTGCCAACAAATAAGCAAACAACAAAATAAAACTTTAACCATGCTTTAAAAGCTGTTCAGGGATATAGCCACGATCGATAATAGTTTACAAAAATGTAATGTGCAGGTGAATGAAGCAAAAGGCAGGCTATCCATATGGGAGGGGAAGATTCAGCTAACTCACAAGGCTTGACAAAATTCTCAGAAATTTCAATAAATGCAAAAAGTTATTGTTCTGGAAAACAGGTCAAGAATGAAAATAGAAGTTTTCAGTTTACCATGGGAAGCTTAAAAGGATCATCTCTTTGAATTTATTTGGCCTGTTCACTCGGTCATATTAGTACTTGCACATAGGAATAGAGTTGTATATGGATAATGTGATCATCCACAATTACATTAGCTGGATAATATAAGGTTTCAAAGGGATATAAACCCCCAAGTTTCAGAGCATAAGGCAACATGAATTGATGGGAGTTAGGAAGGAACTTCTGTTTTGGGGAAGTTATTCCATAATTGCTCATTTCAGGAATTTCTTGTATCTTCCTCTGAAACATCTACTGCTTACTGTCAAAGGTTGTATATTGGACTAGAAGGATTGTTGGGCCAGGCCTCAGGAGATCTGGTTTCCAGTTCCTGGCTCTGCCACAAACTTATTTTGGGAAAGTTACTTAATCTCTGTGTCTCAGTTCCCCCATCTGTAAAATGGGGACAATATGTCTTCTCTACTTAGTCTGTAAGCTTTTAGGGGCAGGAACTTTAAATATGCATGCGTACAGCACTTAACACAATGGGGGCCTAGTCTCAGTTTGGGCCTAAAGATGCCAACGTAATTCAAATAAATAGCTTCCTTCAGAGAAAAAAAAGCAGCAAAGTCACTGTCTTTAGACTCCCAGCAAAGAGAGACCTCAACGTGTGATGATGAAAAATTCAGAGAAGAGAAAAATAGGATCAAAACCAGGTGATTTTCAGGTAAATGTCACTTACCTAGGTGTTCAAGGGCATTTCCACTATTAATGAAATTGAGTTGTGTGTGGGTGGAAGTGGGGTGGGGGGACAGAAGGGAAGGTACACAGGGACTATCTGGATCTTGAGTACTGAAGAGGAGGATTCAAGTCTTCTCTGATTAGGCTTGCTGCTCAATGGAGGAGGTGAGGAGCAGTTGGGGGAAAGGCTTCAGGATCTTTAACTTTGTGGATCCAAAAGCTCAAACATGGGCTGCATGGGGAGGCACAAAACCTGAAACAGCAGCTGTGGCCCAGCTGTGGGGAGATGAGGGACATCCGCCTATATCTCTACCCCTAGCCCAGTTACTCAGGACTGGTGCAGGGAAGGGTGGGTTTCCACTGTGAACGCCCATACTCTTGAGACAACTCTTCGTGTGTTCTATGAGGCAGCGGCATGTTCTGTTTCTTTTTTTAAACTTTCCTATCTTTTTCAATTTTTTCTCAGTTGTATTCATTCACATCACGTAGGACACATCTTCCCTTCTTTCCTTCCTGGGAGGGAAGTGGCCACCGGAAAAAAAAAATCACTCTGGGAATCTCATGAGAACAGGCTTTCCCCAGACGATTTCCCATCTCTTCATGGTTCCAGCTTTATCACAAGTGTTACAGGGTAGATTCTGCGTCCTTTACTAATGCTGTATAGTACCTTACTCTATGAGTTAGCCCCACTGATTTCAACCCACAGAGCATGGTACTGCTGAATGTTAGTAAGAGTTATGGAATCTGGCCCTATCAAAACAGTTTCTTTCATGATAATGCAGATCCCCAGGTGGCATAAATCTCATAGCTCCTTTCAAGTCACTGAAGCTATGACAATTTATACCTGCTGAGGATCCTCCCAGTGATATTTTAACCATGTAAGTACAGAAGCTGATAAATGGCACAAAACTGTGTTTGGTCAAGAAATGGGTGAGAGTTCATGGAAGTTCTTATTTATTAGAACATTTTTGCCCATTCCTAACAGAGTACAGCACATTCTTTTGTTAGGGGGCTTATTCCTTCACCCACTTACTTCCCTGGTCCTTCTCGCATGAACAGAGAGCAACAATACCCGAAGTCCAAAGGTGCAAACAATTCGATGTTTATTGGGGTGAACTTCCAGCAAGCATGATTCCAGTTTCCTTCCTTAGTATCCTCCTTCCCAGCTCTGACACCACAGAGCCTTACACCTGTGCCCCTGTTCCCATTCCTACCCTTAGCCAAACATGATTCCAACTTCCTTACTCCCATTCCCTGTTCCCATTTCCCCCTTTAGCAAAACATGATTCCAATTTCCTTACCCCCATTCCCTGTTCCCATCTTCCCCTTTAGCAAAACATGATTCCAATTTTCTTACCCCCATTCCCTGTTCCCATCTCACACACCCACATGCCCACCCCCTCCCACCCATGCCCACTCACTTCCTCATTGACTACAGATTATATAGTAAAACTTGAGTTCTGCTTAGCTATACGTTAACCAATCATTTTCCTGAAATTTAACTAACCAATCCTAACATATTGTAACATGATTATGTAACCAATTATATCCCACCACCTCAATTAGTTTACACCCAGCAAAATTAATTATACAGCAGACAGGAACAATCACAGAACCAGACAGAGATTATACAGACAAACAACAGCAAAGTGGGAACTATAATGACAAAACAATACAGAAGTGAGGATTTCACATCCCAGCTATTGACAAGTGAGTTCTTGCCAGACAGGATGCTATCAAACTAAGTTTCCTTTTACATTTTCTAGGCACTTCCCTTTCTCTGGAGGTGATAGGAATACAATCCTGTCCTGATAGTGCCTAACAGCCCAATAGCACCTTATTTCAATGTGACTAGTTTGGAATGTGAGGATGTGACCGTTCGCTTCCCAGCTTATGGCTGCCTCTGCTGCTTAGCCAAAGGCCTGAGCCTAAGCACAGGGCCACAAACTGTCACAGTAAGAGAAGGCCCTTACACTGGCAGACAGTGATTTTGATTCTTTCTTTTATACCTCTATCACTAGCCAAGTGATGAGAATACACCTAAATTCTTAGAGTATAGGTCTTTACAGACAGGCCTGAATATCTATATCCTAACATCTTTCAGTATTAACTAACACTGGCTACAACTCCTGTCTATTGCTTCTCCCTAAACCTGCTTTTTTCCTATTTGACTAAAATGGAACATGGCAGATTCTAGAGTCAGATTTGCAGCACTGTTAACCATCCTGGCAACAACGTCTTGTCAAGTCCAGTCAAGAATCCAGCTGAAGCAGCTCAGTGGTGCTAAAACAGCTTCCCTTGATCTCTGTCACTAGTTCCCCTGCCGAACACTCCTTTGGAAGACAGGAGTTCACTCACATAGTTTACTATACATCAGTGATTTTCAACCTGTGGTCCGCGGACCCCTAGACCTCTGCAGACTATGTCTAAGATTCCCAAGGGGTTCACACCTCAATTTGAAAATTTTTAGGGGTCGGCAAATGAAAAAAGGTTGAAAACCACTGCTGTACATTATGCGCTCAACCGTGCTTTTGGGCTCTGGGTAAGGGGTGGAGCACAAACGGCTTCACCTCAGGAGCAGCGCTGCAACTCAGACCCACCACTACAGGAAGAGTTTCCTCCCTGCTTCTACCTTGGCTTATAGTTGTTGGCTTATGTCAACAGCAAGTTAGGATATCCCCTTCACCAGCTCATCTATGCTGACCTCACATCAGGTAGGGGATGGCGAGAACCAAGTTGTTAGCTCTCCCCACTTATCTGCCCTAGGGGGGTGAGGGAAGGACAGCAATTATGTAAACCATGTCCTAATCTACCCTAAATTATCTTAATATTGAAAATGACACAAACAATTCAGAGTTAGTGGGCCAAATTCTGTCCTTAGTGATGCCCATTCAACTCATTAATATGCAAAAAGTTCAATCCCATAGTGCTACAAAGGAACTTTTCAATATAGTGCTCTATACTTTGAAGGGGTAAACACAATTATGCAGACAAAGTTGTGAATTTAATTCATATTTTTAAGTAATTGAAGATGAAATGCAGTTATTAAAATTCCTGCTAAATAGCTCTGCCTGCAACACATTACTAGGAATTTTAGCTAATAAATAAGATATTTTGCATTTTGAAAACACTGTTTCTTTGATTTATCATAAAATTTCCAAGCAGTAGCACATCTTTATATGTTTAGCACACAGCGCTAGACTTAGGTAGTTATGGCACTTATATATAACAATAAGACAATTCAAAATGGCATATTGGTTATTCTTCTTATTCTAATTATTGAATAAAAGCTGAATTGGTCATTTTTCCCATCTGTACTGGAAAATGTGTAGTCTTGTTCATAAAACGATGCAATTTGCAAGGGGGAGGGGGAATCAAGCTGCATACAAGCTTAGTCCTCAAGGTGTTTTCAGCTTTCCTGTTTATTTCTGCAATTCAGAATTATGCAGGAAGTCCTACAAATGGTGCAGCATGGAAATAATTGAATTGAAACAGAATAATTGAAACAGAAGATGTTTGGGGTGAAGTGCGTGGAATGGCTGACTGATACAGTTGGTGCCCATATATCAATAATCAGACTTCCTTCAGATTAACATTCATGTAAAAAAAAAAAAAAGCCAAACATAAAATGGCTTTGTCCAGCCTAAACTTAAATAGAAGTAAAATACTAAGGCCAGCTTGCCTTAACCAAGCTCTCACTGGATCTTTTAACAGTAAAACTGGTCCAGAAAAGGGTTGATTTTTTAAAATTTCTCACAGAATTAAAAAACAACAACAACCCCACATTCCATGAATGTTTTGTTTTTTCCAACAAAGTCTAAACCGTAACATGTATACTTTTGTTTTTAACCCCTCTCCTTCATTCTTTCTCCACCCTTTTGCAGTGGTGAAAGAAGGAAGGGAAAATAAGAGAGAAAAAAGCAAGACACAAAAAACCCCAAACGCATTACTAAAATATAGTAGAATATATGACTTATTTTAAGATCCAATAAGTAGGAAGATCATTCAAATTGCAATAACTCCAGTAAATTTAATAGGGAATTCTCTTTTATACATTCCCCTCAGGAGGGAATAAAGACACCTAACTGCAACCTTGCTAAAGTCTCCCAGCTACCCAGAGTAGAATAAATTTCTTAAAATTTGAGTAAAGTCCTAAACGAAACGACATCTTCCACATGGAGTAAAACCCTCATGCTGGAGCAGGGTTCGGCCTCAGAGCTTACAATCTACATTGCCTTGGGACTAGAGCAAGCTTCTACCTAGATTGATTTATCAGATTACACTGCACTTCAGGGATAGAGCAAGCAATATATTTCCTTAGTTTTACCCCAAATAGGTCCTGGCCAATCAGCCCTCTCCATTTGACCCACACTCAAGTTTTAACACAGATTCTCAGTGTAACTCTTTCAAAACCAAGTTTCTGGGTTTGTACACTCCGTGTGAAGTCACAAGAGGGACAAAGGGAACCAAATCACTCCATTTGCACAGATTTGACTCACTTTTCCAGACAGTGCCTTCATAGACAAGGTTGAAGTTACCTTTCCATTACAAGCTTGATATAATTTCACCAAAAATAACTCAACTCATCTTGAAGTTTCATATATGTAGTCTTATGTCAGGGTACTTTTTTGGTGAAAACATTGAGGCAAATTAGACAAGGCATTTTGAAGTTATGAAAGTTAAAAATAAAAGTGATGTTTGAGCTTCCTAAAAAGTTTCCTAATGTTTTTGTCTCTTACTATCTCAAAAAGGACACGTCCTAGAACTTTAATTTCATATTAATCTGTTGGCCTTGGAAAGGCCTGTATCCCCTTTGATTATTTATGGAAAGCTAGTGGCTAGATTTTTGGCATGATCAGATAAGATGAATGCAAAACTTCAAAGTCCCATGGTACCTTTCTGGTTCTATGAGGCACAGTAATAAACAAACAAACACCACCACCTACATGCTTTCAGACGCCACGTGGACTTCAGGAACTTCCTGTTAGAAGCTCTGTTTTACTCTGAGTGCTAGTTGGCTTAAAACTTAGTTGTAGTAACCCAGTCAGTTACTAGATACGCAAGTGTGTGAGTGCAGCGTGAAGATGGTGGCAGATGGTCATCATGATCTAGGTTAAATAGTATAGGGGGCAAGGAAAACAAGAGATAGGTTGTTATGACTCTTTTCCTTCTGGTTTGGGTTGCTCTCTGTCAAGGCAAGCCAGGAAGACGTCAGAGTCAGAGTTTGTGGGATTGGCCCATTCAGTTTCTTGTTTTCTTTACCCATAGCTTTACATTGGATTTTTTCCCTAATAGAAGTGGATTTCTTAGTGGATGTTACCTGATCTCAAAAGCAATTGCGAGTACATGGGTTTCCAGGACTACGGTGCTTTATTTGGTCTAAGTCATTGGAAACCACCAGTTTGCATCCTCTTTCCACTTTGCAGTTCACCTGGCTTTTCTCCTTTGCCTTCTCCAAAACTTACTCATGGCTTGGGAGGTTTTATATTGTTTTCTTTGCTTTGTTAAAATACAAGACACAACAAACAAGTAACAAGAGGAAGGGGGTGGAAAGAGAATAGGGCAACAATAACAGGATCATCACACATTTACATAGGCTAAATATAGGCACAGCCTGATGGCTCCACATTGTTTAAACATATTTTTCAAAATAAATAAATCAACTATCCCCGACCACCCCTCAGTCCAGTCATCATTAGATGATTGACTTATGGGCGACATCACAGCAAAAATGAGGAGTGAGGAGAGATTTGAAGGAGAGGGTGGTAGCCTTATGAATTAGTTCAGGGAGTACATACACAAGGGGTGCTGGGGAAAAAAGCACTGAGTCATTGGTGGGAGAAATGGACATATGGGGGTTCAAGACAGGCACCATTGCAGGAGTGAAAAGAACCTGGGGAGATCTGAAAGGAGATAAGATGGATGCAGCTGTATGCTAAAACCTCTTGGGTCTACTACAAGAAAATTTAACGTGACATGTAGGTACTCCATTTGTATAACCCATACATTTTACATCAGCTTTGAAAGATATGTCTTGATGAAGCAGGACATTCTGCTGTAACAGTACTGAGAAATTATGACATGCTGTTTCCCTGCAACTTTTCAAAAGTGCTTGCTGATAATTTCCTAACCCAGTACCACCAAACACGTTTGACACTTTAACTTGAATTAAGTAGATACAGAAATAGAAAGGAAGCTTGCATTTGCAACAACCTTTCCAGTACTTTTCTAAGAATCTGAGTGAACAGTGTTTGAATTCACATTGTTTAAAAGTATTTTTCAAAATAAATAAATCCACTATCCTCGACCATCCCTCAGTCCAGTCACCAGAAAACAATTTTAATTGAAAGCAGCGCAGCCTGTTATTATTTTCAGTATAAGACTTTCCATCAGCTTTACTTGTTTTTCTATTTTTAGTTCTGAACATATTTTTTGATGCATATTTTACAGTGGGTCACCATTTTTCACTTTTTTTGTTGAAAAATGTTACACCCTCCCAAAAAAAGCCCCAACACTCCAAAATATTTCACACCAAATTATTACCATTAGCATTTGGCTGCAACTTTTGGTGAACACTGTAATGGAAAGGTGAATGAAAATGGGTCCATTTTGAACCCCCGGCAATAATGAAAGTGTGTGGGGGGGAAGTCCCTGAGGCACATTGCCTCCCAGCTCTGTTTTGGGCGAGGTTCAGTTTAGACATTGACCCTTGCTTGGGGTGATGCAAAAGAGCACAATCTCAGTCCTAGAAGAAGTTGAGTTCAATTGTGTTTCCTCCCCCATACAGATGAGTAAGGGGAGGAGGCTGCAGGGAGCTCCTATGCAAGTGCTGGGCACAGCTGTAGTCTCTCTACCTACGTTAATACAAGGAATACTGAGGGCTAATGGAGCTAGCTCCAAAAGATGACCAAGAATGATGAGGGAAAGGTGGGACTACAGCTCTGTCCATTTCTCATATGGGCCAGCCAAGCTGAGAAGCAGTGGAGATGTAATAGCAACTATGCTCCTCCTACAAGCTGGGAAGCTTCCCGAGGCAATGTGTCTTCTGGAGGTTCAATGCCTTCCAGAATGCCATCTTTGCACTGTCCCAAAAGAAGTCCTATGCCGAGAAAAAACAGAGCTGTCAGTGTTTATTATCAGTTATTTAAGAACCATTTATCAAACTGTGGTTAAAAACTATTTAAAAGAAAGAAAATATTCAGCTTTATATATGAAAATTGGTTTGCATATTTCACAACAGTAAATGCCCTGAGTATGCAAGGAGCCATGAAGAGAAGAAATCTAATTATGCTTGTTGGACCTTATTTAGTTTAGCTTTCAGCTCATATTCAAGTTATTATAGCTAGAGCACAAACTCCATTATTTCCTGTTTTATGCTGTGGGAGATTTTTTAAGGGCTGTTTGTTAATTTCAATAATAGTAAAAAAAGGGGAAAAAGAACCTTGAAGAAAAAAACAACAACAACAAAAAACGAGAGGGTTAAACTTACTTGGGAGATAATTTGCATTACAACCACATTCCGATTCTCATCATCACACCAAGAATCATTAATGGGTTTAGCTTAATGTCAAATTGGCCCATCTCAAATCTGTGACATTTTCTAGGTAGCAACTCTCTGCTTCTCAGTCTCTAGCACTGTATGGTACAGCATCCTAGTATCTATTCCAACACTGCACTCATTGTCTAAGACAACTCACTAATTCAGTAACTCAGTGATTAATCAATAGGTTTCTGAGTTTGAAGACAGAAGTTTAGAGTGGAGGGGTTGTAATCGAGGTCTTCAGCTTCTGTTCCTCCTTTCTGGGATAGTAGGAAGTGTTTGTGGCAAATTAAAAATGAAGCTCAATTAGTACACAAGTCAACAAGTCCAGCCCTTAATTGAGGATTTTACCCAAGTTAGGACTGAGTAACAACTGAATAAGAACTTAAGGATTTCATAGAATCATAGAATCATAGAATATCAGGGTTGGAAGGGACCCCTGAAGGTCATCTAGTCCAACCCCCTGCTCGAAGCAGGACCAATTCCCAGTTAAATCATCCCAGCCAGGGCTTTGTCAAGCCTGACCTTAAAAACCTCTAAGGAAGGAGATTCTACCACCTCCCTAGGTAACGCATTCCAGTGTTTCACCACCCTCTTAGTGAAAAAGTTTTTCCTAATATCCAATCTAAACCTCCCCCACTGCAACTTGAGACCATTACTCCTCGTTCTGTCATCTGATACCATTGAGAACAGTCTAGAGCCATCCTCTTTGGAACCCCCTTTCAGGTAGTTGAAAGCAGCTATCAAATCCCCCCTCATTCTTCTCTTCTGCAGGCTAAACAATCCCAGCTCCCTCAGCCTCTCCTCATAAGTCATGTGTTCTAGACCCCTAATCATTTTTGTTGCCCTTCGCTGGACTCTCTCCAATTTATCCACATCCTTCTTGTAGTGTGGGGCCCAAAACTGGACACAGTACTCCAGATGAGGCCTCACCAATGTCGAATAGAGGGGAACGATCACGTCCCTCGATCTGCTCGCTATGCCCCTACTTATACATCCCAAAATGCCATTGGCCTTCTTGGCAACAAGGGCACACTGCTGACTCATATCCAGCTTCTCGTCCACTGTCACCCCTAGGTCCTTTTCCGCAGAACTGCTGCCTAGCCATTCGGTCCCTAGTCTGTAGCGGTGCATTGGATTCTTCCGTCCTAAGTGCAGGACCCTGCACTTATCCTTATTGAACCTCATCAGATTTCTTTTGGCCCAATCCTCCAATTTGTCTAGGTCCTTCTGTATCCTATCCCTGCCCTCCAGCGTATCTACCACTCCTCCCAGTTTAGTATCATCCGCAAATTTGCTGAGAGTGCAATCCACACCATCCTCCAGATCATTTATGAAGATATTGAACAAAACCGGCCCCAGGACCGACCCTTGGGGCACTCCACTTGATACCGGCTGCCAACTAGACATGGAGCCATTGATCACTACCCGTTGAGCCCGACAATCTAGCCAGCTTTCTACCCACCTTATAGTGCATTCATCCAGCCCATACTTCCTTAACTTGCTGACAAGAATACTGTGGGAGACCGTGTCAAAAGCTTTGCTAAAGTCAAGAAACAATACATCCACTGCTTTCCCTTCATCCACAGAACCAGTAATCTCATCATAAAAGGCGATTAGATTAGTCAGGCATGACCTTCCCTTGGTGAATCCATGCTGGCTGTTCCTGATCACTTTCCTCTCATGCAAGTGCTTCAGGATTGATTCTTTGAGGACCTGCTCCATGATTTTTCCAGGGACTGAAATAATTCCCCAGATGAAAAATACCTAAAACCAGAGTTAAGGGTGAGTATTTCTTGGTAATTTAAGAACAAAAACATTACAGGAACATTGTAATTATCTCAAAAATCAAGCTTTAGAAACCTAGGAATTCAGATTTAAGGTAAAACTTAAAAGATATCCAAGGTATGAAAATGCACAGTTAAGGCACTCAGTAACCTTAACTCTGCCTCTCTGCCTATAGTGATGCTATGGAACTACCATACAGTTATAATCAGTACATAATAGTGTTTGTAGTTCCAGATTAGATTAGGCTGACTTTTAAAGACATTAGATTTTTTTCATTTTTGGTTTCCTCACCAAAACAACTAACCCTCCCAACTTTTCCTCTGAGAGAGGTAACTATTGTCTCCATTTCATGGAGGGGCGACACTGAAGTACAGAGATGGTAAATGATTTGCTGAAGGTCACACAGCAAGTCAGTGGCAGGGCTGAAACTAAATCTCAGATCGCCTTACTTCCAGTTGCTCTGAGCAGTAGGCCTCTATAGGATGTAGTTCAACACAGGTCACTGGAAGCAGCCTTACACTTCTGTTAGCAGTAGTGCGACCATACCAATAGAGAAGAGCCCATAAAAGAAGAGTAGGGAAAGGGGAAGTGAAGTAAAAGATCCTATTTTAATTTTCTTTACCATATATAACCTATTATAAAGATCCTATTATAAAGATCCTAAAGATCTTTATCCTAGGATAAAGATCCTATTATAAAGATCCTATTTTAATTTTCTTTACCATATATAACCTTCCAAAATTAGTCTGGTGTTTCTAGATAGTATAAGACAGTTTGGATAAATGCTTAGTTTAGGTTATAAGAGGTCTAGGGTATAATCTATTTTTTTCTAATTGCTTAAACTCCTACACTGGCCTTTTTTTTTTTTTATGTGTTGAGCGAAAATGAAGGTTTCCATTTGCCATTAAGAAGATGACATATTAAAATGGAGGTTTGATAAAACATACAAATAATATTAAAAATGAGAAACATTTGAGTGAGTAAAATATAAAAAGAAGGTTACGAGGTGGAATAACCTGTTTTGGCAAATACTTCATTTCAGCATAAAAATGCACACGAAGGAAACTGATTTTGATGCAGTAGATTTGATTTCAACCCATCAGTCCTCAAACACTGTAATTTAAAGTAATACAAACAAAATAATTCATTACTTAAGTCAGAATACTCGGGTGCTGAAAAAATGCCTTTTTAAATTACTTTTCTACAACCTATTTCCTATGAATTATTCATTTAGTTTATGGGAAGACAGTGTTTACCACACATTTCCTGCCAAATTGTGCTTTTCTCTCAATGTTTAAAAACTTCAGGGAGCTCTACATTGCATATAATGGTGCAGTGGGCGGCCTTAAAAAGGAAGCCTTTTCCATACTGCATTTTGTGTTGAACTGCAGGAGAGCTTGTTAAGCTCCATTCAGCAAATGCTATTTGGGATTGTGTAGTAATCGGTAGGTTGTGCTCATATGAATATCCCAGTATTGCCACTGTGTGTGGTGTTGGGTGGGTTATACAGGACCCTAAGATACAAACTAGGATGGTGTTGCCATGCCGACTGGATCTGATTACTGAGGTGGAGCTAGCTGCTATGTGGTCTTACTACATTTTGGGCATCTACTGAATACAGACAATCTCTGAAATGAAGTATTTTTTCCATGTAACACTGTCTCTTTCAAGTAAGTGTTAAGAATTCCACCAGGCAGATGGGTTTATTTTATACTTCTGAACTGAGAAGTTGTGCAGAAAATGACGAAGGAATGTGCAATGCAAGTAGGGAATAAGCAGATTGGCATGTTTAACCATTTCCTTGCTTTTCCTTGGCGGGCTGTGTTAGAAGTTGAACGGAGCACAATGAATCAAAAATGCCTTCCGTGCTGCACCATACTAACAGAGGGTGCTTAATGTCAACTCATCAGAGGCCCCAATATCATCCCTCCAAGTGGATTAATAAAACTCACTTGAATCTAGACACAGCATCTTATCTTCCTTTGTTACCTGGGAGTAAGCAGTGCAGACCCCAAATGCATCGGTGCCAATCAGTCATAATATGAAGTCCAAGAAACAGCTGGAAGTACAGTACATCCAGCTATCCTCCTTCCACCATTTTGCTTAGCTGAGTTAAAAAACACAATTGCTGTCTTAGACTGATTGGAGCTTGGTTCTGAGACTATGTCTAAACTGCACACTCTGCTTAGGTCTTTGGGACCAGGGCATGTGGACTCAGTGTTTCCAAGCTCCTGCTTGAGTGTCCACACTGCACTGCAAACCCAGGTTTACAATTCCTGGACCCAGGTCTCACAGCAATGCTAACGCATCCATTCTGCACTATGCAGCCCTTCTGATTTGGATCTGTGGCTTGACCGGCATCCACACCGTAAAATGCCAGGGCTTGGACCTGAGTGAGATTCAGGCTTTAACCCACACCCCCTAGCAGAGTACTAGGATCTGCATGCTTGCTGACCCAAGTCAGACTGTTTTCTATGTGGATGGGAGAAAGGGGTGTCTGGGGTATGGATGCATCAGAGGTGAAGCTGCTGGCACTAGGGTGGTCAGATGCCTGGCTTTTGATTGGAAAGTCCAGTCAAAAAGGGGACCTGATCTGAAACCCAAAGTCCGGTCACTGCAGGTGGGAGAGGTGGGGAGATGCCAAGTCACCACCTGCACCAGCCCCTACTCAGCCAGGGCCACCTCCTACCTGCATCGGGCAGCTGCAGCTCCCAGCCCCCACTCTGCAGGTGAGTCCCTCCCAACCTATGTAGGGAATGACAGAGGGAGGGGGAAAGAGGAGCAAATGGGGGGGAGGGGCCTCAGGGGGCAGGGCAGGGGCGGGGCCTCAGCAGGAAAGAGGCAGGGAGGGGGGGTTCCAGCAGTCCTGCTTGAGTGTCCAGTTTTTAAATATTACAAAGTTGGCAATCCTAGCTGGCACAGGCCTTGGCACAACACTGCCCGCACCTGCACTCGGCATTGGTGCATGTCTGAGTACCACTGGACGGATGTGGATTTGGCAGCACATATTTGCCAGAGCTACCAGGTGTGAGCCAGGAACACAATATGGATAGTGAGTCTGATTCCTTCAGAAAATCCACCCAGCTTTTGGTTTTGTTTGACCCCAAAACATTAGGTTTTTGCTGTTTCTAAGCAAACCATGTCTAAAATAAATCAGACAGTCATTATCATTGCTACAGCTTGCTAAATGTGAAACCTGAAGGCCATCTCAAGGCTCATGTGATCCAAGGAACGTTGGCCTCTGTGGCCAATCCCTGATCAGTTCCTATCGAGGAGGTTCATAACACAGCTATTTGGAGTTCTCTGCACACCTTGACAAAGCATTTCTTGGGCTCATCCTTAGGAGAGGGGTCAATGCAGTGGTGTAAATAGTGGCATTCATTGGTCAAATTCATTGGTGTAAATTGGTCAGAAAACAGTTGCAAATAATAAATGAATGTAACTTGCACTGGTCTGGCTTTCATGAGTTGTGTAAAATGAATAATTTACACCCTGCAGGAGGCAGGAAAAACAACTAACACTTAGCAGGAGGGTGCAAAAGACGGTAGCCAGGGCTTACTTTATCTTTCATCCCCTGTTAGTACCTGTCTTGTTGCTTCTCTCTTTCTGCCCCCTTGACATTTGATTTTTGAATATCAACGCCAACCAATTGCATAACCAATGCAAGTTTTACCTATTTTCTAACCAGCTTACACTCAGCAGATAATCGTTTGTCAGCATACAACCATCCATTCATGGCAGGATTCAGGAAATAGGAGTAATTCAACTTTTCCTCTCCTTTAATTTTCAATATGGGATAGGACATAGCTTTATTTTACTCTGTGTTTGTATTGTTTTTGAGGCTCTCTTTCTTTCAGTGAAGACATTAAAACCTCATTGAAAATCATATTATCTCTTTCCATATAAAAGTGAGATATTGACACTATGTGGAAGGTGTGTTTTTACATTCTATTACCTCCTGTTGCTGCTTACAGTACCTCTTGTAGTGTTGCATTTTTATTGTTTCAAAGACTTCTCTGGAATATTTTAGTACCCAAGACTGGGTATCTGTTCTGGAAGGATGTCTCTGGACAAGAGACAAATTACTGGTAACTGTTATTTTGTGAATATATACACCACAACAGATCGTCACTCACTAACCTGCCTCCAGAGTTGTGTCTGTTTCCTTTAGTCTGATTTTATAATATCTAATATTTTTTCTCTTTCCTTCTCCCTCTCTCCCTCCACCCCACTTCCAACTCCTTCCTTGTGCTCTGTGGTTTCCTCACAATAACTTTTACATCTCCTAAACAGTCATTATTATAAACCAGCCTCTCAAAATTAAATAACTTCTATCCTGGGAGTTGTACTCATGCAGAATGAAAGGGAAAATGTGTTCCACATTTTGTAGCGAGGAATCTCATTTTTCTTGTATTTCATAATCCTTTTCTGTTCTTTTTCACGCTTTTACTCGTCCTTTTCATTCTACTGTCTGTAGTTATCATCACACTTCATTGTGATTAATATAGTCTCAAAACTCTAGTGTTATTGCATCTGAACACTTGGTAACTTCTTTGATGAGAACATGTAGCTGATTTGTTTTTACACTGGCATACTTTCCTGGCATGAGTTTTTTGTGCTCTCTAGAAAGTTAAAAAACAATGTTGTTTTTAATTTGCAAAAATTGAAAAATAGAGTTCAACTGACTGATTTTAAAAGCATTATTTGAGCTCAGAATAGGCAGCAGTGATCACCATATTCCTAAACCCCAGAGTAACTTTGGGAAATATGAACATCGAGGAAAGATATTTAAGATTAAATGTGAGTGTATAGGTAGGGGCAAGAGAAGGCAGCATGGTACAGTGAAGAGTGTGAAGTATTGGGATTCAAGATTCTCGACTCTGCCACTGGGGTGACCTTGGGCAAGTCACTTTGCTCCTCTGTGCCCCCATCTGGCAGCGGGGGTTTGTCAGCCCTGGCAGGCAGGGAACCCAGGAGAAGGAACACTGATTTCAAAAAACCTCAGGCCTGGCTCACCAGTTTGTAAAAGTTGTGCCAATCACACATGCTCTGTGGGTCTGCACTGACGACGCCAGCTAATAGGACAAGGAGAAGCAAGCATTTAAGATAAAATGGACTATGCAGCATTGTGTTTTTGCTATCTGTAAAGCACAACAAACATATTACAAATATGGGGTGTATAACGTAGTAATCTTAACCTCTTTGCTAAAGTGATATTTTGCAAAAGAGCTGGTTTTCCCCCCACTTAATCTGGGAAACTATCTGAATAATTATTTCGCATAAAGTACAGACATCTGCAAGTGGTTTAGTTGACTTGCTTTTAATCAATAAACTGTCCAGCTGGGATCTCAATATGTATACTTCTTGAATGGCAAGGAATTATCCCTGGGTGTGGGTTTGTTAGTGGGTTAATAATGTAAGTATTTGTAATTTTGTAAATATAATATAATTTTAGGTGTGTGCCTCATGCCTCAACAGATGCAAAGTATGCTAATATTGGTTGAGCAAAAGTACATTCCAGAATGTGCCATTGCATTCATAGCATGTTTTATTGCAAAAAGAATACGAGTGATTTCTGACTGTTGATAATGAATTTATGGATTATTAATCCACCAAAAATCTCAATCAAATGGTATGTAAAATATCATCATACCAAAAGTGTGTAAATAAAAATCAGGGAGTGATTCACTGCTGTGTTAGTTCAGTTTTATGCAGGACTCCATTGAAGTCAGTGGAGTTACTTCAGTGTAAAGCTGGTGTAACTCAGGAATTTAGTTTATACTTTCAGGGATAACTATATAGGGCCAGGTATGCTTCAGCTTGTACAAACAGCTCCAGTGAGG
Source organism: Caretta caretta (assembly GCF_965140235.1). Taxonomy (NCBI): domain Eukaryota; kingdom Metazoa; phylum Chordata; order Testudines; family Cheloniidae; genus Caretta; species Caretta caretta. Next base: position 28,869,416 of record NC_134219.1, read on the forward strand.
CAAAGCAGCCAAGCGATCTAGGGAATCTAGCCCACTGTCTGTAACCAGATAGGGACCACGTGAAAATGCTTCATGTTTGTGAGGCAATTGTAAATGACAATTCTAAAAAATACTTCCCCACCCATTTCTCTCCTCTCCGTTTCCCCCATCTCTTCCTCCTCTCTCTGGTGGTCTCCTCTCTCATATTTTTCTCTCCCTCCTCGCTTCTTTCATCCTGCAGTGGCTTGAGCAGAACTTCAGAATAGCCACTAGTGCCAACCCCACTCCTTTCAACCGAAAAGAGTCAGAGCTCCACAGAACAAGCAACTCAGGCTGCTGGTGCTGGCCGCATCCTGTGCTGGTCAGCACAGTGACAGCAGGGCTTGAAAGAAAATCTGCTGGCATCACTTGGCATTAGCTTGGCTTCAGAGAAAATTCCATCCCTCCGTTGATTGTGTAGCGGAGCTTCAAAGCAGAGCAGGCTTAGTGTTGAGCTACATTTCCTTCGAAGCTTGATCAACTGAGCAGAGCAGAGTGGGACTAACAGCATTTAAGAGGCTTGTATAATTTCATAACCTTTAATAACCTTTACATCTATGCAGCGAACACTAGCATGAGAGAAAGGGGTTAAATCAAAGCAATCTCTACCTAGGGGAGCTTCCCTAGAACTGTGGAGAAGCAAAGAGTAATAATTACTATGAAGACCACCCATGGATCATGCTTTGTGGATCCAAATGAGATATTATGGTGATAGGCACTTACATGTTGGGGTTACAGGTGCTACAGACAAATTGTAGAGGAGTTAAAAATAATAATTAATCTTCTATTTCAGGGTGAAATATGGAGGTCCAATGAATTCTGCCCCTTCCTATGCATCACATTGCATAACTGAAAAGGTGCATTTCTCCCTGCAATTCCTAGACCTCTGATGCAGCGGGTATTGGCCTCAGCTGGAAGCAGGGTGATGCACTAGATATAGCAATTTCTGTGTTCCCTGAGATAGTTCTGTTTTGGATTCTACTGCTATTTGATTGCATTCAAAGAAGAATTTGTAGTTGAACTGATATAGAAAGAAAACGGGCATAGAATACACAATAACTCACTCTGTCAAGGATTTGGCATAGCATTCAAGGGAAACCAACTATGATTTACGTCAATACAGAACAGATAATTTCCTATTGATTGACTGCCAGATCCTTGATAAAATAATGAGTTAGGCTCAATGCCAGTCATTCCTGGGCAGTGGCAGGCCAGTGTTTCTATTATGCATGCCCTTGACAAGGGTTCTCTCAAAATTTGCAAGTAATTTGAGTTTATAAATTCTCTTTTCAAATACAAACTCAAGTAAACTAAAGTAGAGATTACTTGTACTTGAATTTAATTTTTGTTTTAATATGTGCACTCGTATAAGCATTTGTGTCCAGTTCTGATAGTGAACATGCACATCAGAGTTTTTATGTTTGTTTTTGAACCAAGTGATTCTGCTTGGTAGGGTTTCCTCAGAGGAGATAGGGGAACATCCCATATTCATTTTAGTTTTCAAAGGAACTTAACTCATGGGGTCAGATTCTGAGAGTCTAGCAGTAAGTGGCACATCTGACTTTGTTCCCAAATCCTTCGTCCCAGTAGCTGGGCTGGATGCTAGCTAGCTCCATGGCAGACTGGGCAGGGCCAGCTCTAAAGTTTTTGCTGCCGCAAGCAGTGAAAAAAACTGCTGCCACAGATGGCAAAGGGGAGAATCATAGAATCATAGAATATAAGGGTTGGAAGGGATCCCAGAAGGTCATCTAGTCCAACCCCCTGCTCGAAGCAGGACCAATTCCCAGTTAAATCATCCCAGCCAGGGCTTTGTCAAGCCTGACCTTAAAAACCTCTAAGGAAGGAGATTCTACCACCTCCCTAGGTAACGCATTCCAGTGTTTCACCACCCTCTTAGTGAAAAAGTTTTTCCTAATATCCAATCTAAACCTCCCCCACTGCAGCTTGAGACCATTACTCCTCGTTCTGTCATCTGATACCATTGAGAACAGTCTAGAGCCATCCTCTTTGGAACCCCCTTTCAGGTAGTTGAAAGCAGCTATCAAATCCCCCCTCATTCTTCTCTTCTGCAGGCTAAACAATCCCAGCTCCCTCAGCCTCTCCTCATAAGTCATGTGTTCTAGACCCCTAATCATTTTTGTTGCCCTTCGCTGGACTCTCTCCAATTTATCCACATCCTTCTTGAAGTGTGGGGCCCAAAACTGGACACAGTACTCCAGATGAGGCCTCACCAATGTCGAATAGAGGGGAATGATCACGTCCCTCGATCTGCTCGCTATGCCCCTACTTATACATCCCAAAATGCCATTGGCCTTCTTGGCAACAAGGGCACACTGCTGACTCATATCCAGCTTCTCGTCCACTGTCACCCCTAGGTCCTTTTCCGCAGAACTGCTGCCTAGCCATTCGGTCCCTAGTCTGTAGCTGTGCATTGGGTTCTTCCGTCCTAAGTGCAGGACCCTGCACTTATCCTTATTGAACCTCATCAGATTTCTTTTGGCCCAATCCTCCAATTTGTCTAGGTCCTTCTGTATCCTATCCCTCCCCTCCAGCGTATCTACCACTCCTCCCAGTTTAGTATCATCCGCAAATTTGCTGAGAGTGCAATCCACACCATCCTCCAGATCATTTATGAAGATATTGAACAAAACCGGCCCCAGGACCGACCCTTGGGGCACTCCACTTGATACCGGCTGCCAACTAGACATGGAGCCATTGATAACTACCCGTTGAGCCCGACAATCTAGCCAGCTTTCTACCCACCTTGTAGTGCATTCATCCAGCCCATACTTCCTTAACTTGCTGACAAGAATACTGTGGGAGACCGTGTCAGAAGCTTTGCTAAAGTCAAGAAACAAGAGAAAGTCAAGAGAAGCTGCTGCCAAATTGCCACTGCAGACGGCAGGACTGAGGAGCTGCTGCCAAATAGCCGCCGCGGCAGAAACTCTGCTGCCCCTTTCTAACTGCCGCCCCAAGCACCAGCTTGGAACACTGGTGCCTGGAGCTGGCCCTGAGACTGGGGCAAAAGTGTTTTCCATACTCAGGCAATGAAGTAGCTGCTGGACCTTTCTATTACTGCAGCTCTGAAAACGCACTAGCCACAGTGGTCCAAAAACACTTCATTCCTCTGAGGGTGGCTGTGAAGAACATGGACATTATATATACTAATTTTTTGAATGTTTTGTATCTCTGTCTAGCTCTGTGAGTTTGTTGATAATCCTGCAGGAACCACACACAACACTAGTAGATAGAATTCAATTTCCTGGTGTTCAGAGGGCCCATACCAGCAATCCATTCTGTGAAGAGCACCTCCAGTACCCTCTGGAGACGTGCGTAAGTGAATTTGGTGCCCTGCTCAAAACCCCAGGAGATCTTTAGTCAGAAACACGAAGCAAAGAGACTTTCAAATGGTTAAAAAGACAACCTGAGACTTAAGAGGGGAGAGATGCTGTCTGGGATGTCCAAGGAGCAGTAGTTACAAGGGAACGCATCTCACCCAGCCCAGTGACGGGGTTAAGTGGAACCTACTTAAACCGTCAAGGAAAGGCTAAGTTAGGTCAAGCAAAATGCATATAGGCTTTTTGTGATTTTTAAACCCTGTTCTCTCATTGCAATGTACCTTTGGATTAATGAACAAATGTGTTTGTTTGGAAGAAGCTTGAATCAGACACTGATGACAAGCTCCCAAAGGGATAGTTATTGAAGGTTCAAAATACAGCTGGATGTGTGGAATTATCATGGTTGGGAAACAAGGGGACTGCAGTAAGAAACCCAGTCTAATAGCAGAGTGAACTGCAGAATTCTACCCTGAGAAAAAGACAGGCCTAGATCTGTCACTTGAAGGGGTGTACTCAAGAGATACTGCAAAGGCATCTAAAGCATAGCTCACCCTCTGAGTGTGACAGTGGGGAACAGAAGGATCCACGTAAAAGAGGATCCTCAGGCACACCCTTAGCCCACTGCTTCTTTTCCCTTTTAGCACACATAGGGAGCTACTGCTGAGCAGAGCTAAGGTCTGCACACACGCGGCATGGCTCTCCATATCCTATCCCCTATTCAACAGGGCTGATTGATTCTGTTCCCAGGTGTCCCTTCTGCATCCATGGAGGAAAGGGCAGGATTTGACCCCCTAGGGATTATGCTGTTGACTTGAGTGGGAGCAGGACTCAATCCTAGAGCATCATTAATGGTTGCCTGAATTTCACACGCCAGCAACATAACTGTTTGCAAAACTGCCTGCTCTATACATAAGCTGGTGAAGCACGAACCTGCAAAACCCACATAAAAATCATAGCCAGGACCACTACTTCATTGCCACATAAAACCATGCTGAGAGGCCAGAAAGAACAGGAAATGTACTCTAATTCACTCACTCCTGCATAAAGACATCGCCTGTTAGGCTTACAACTCTGGGTGCATATATAAACAATGTACAAAAATACAACTGGCCTGGTTCCCATATCAGAACAGTTCTCCCCACTATGCCCATAATCCCATTTATAAGAAGCCTGGGATATGAGATAAGCTTTGCACCATGCCCCACAGCTCAATGCATTCAGGCTCTGTTGGACTAAGGAATAGATTGAGTCCCTTCACTGATGGTCCCACCAATGAAAATTCTCTTTCATCAGCACCCCAGTGCTAAACCTGTGGTGTTGTTATCTCAAAGGCCTCAGCAGATCTCACCTATGGTTGTATCACACAGAATGAGAGGTAGTCTCAATGCACCAATATTAAAACCATCAGAGACATATAGGTTAAACCTGTTTGGCATGTTTGGTTCAAACATTGCTTCACACATTCATCTTTTCTCACCACTTCTGCACGTGAAGGTTTTCATAAGACAATACCATAGTTCTTCTAAGAGAAACAGCCGTTGTCTCCCAAGACAATACAGCAGTATTTTTCAATTTGTACTATATAGGCCCAAATTCTGCTCTCACTTACACTGGTGTAAATTTGGATAGCGATCAATGAGTTATTTTGGATTCACTCCCATATAATGGGGAGCAGAATTTGATTTGATGTGTTGCTTTGGGGAATGACTAAGAGGAAGCATGATTTAGAAGTATTTGTGCAAAAGGGCTTCAACTAAACAGGAAAAATGTTTGTTTGAAAAACAGGAGTTGAAACAACAGGAGACAGGGCCCCCCCCATCCCGGGAAAGTGGGACACTGGGCCCCCCCAGCCCGGGAAAGGGAGGAAAGGGAGACATAGGGCCCCCCCAGCCTCGAAAAGGGGGGGAAGGGAGAGGGGGGACACAAGGCCCCCCCCAGCCCGGGAAAGGGGGGGAAGGGGGAGACAGGGCCCCCCCCAGCCCGGGAAATTGGGACACAGGGCCCCTCCCAGCCAGGAAAGGGGGGGAAGGGGGACACAGGGCCCCCCCAGTCCGAGAAAGGGGGGAAGGGGGACACAGGGCCCCCCTCCCCAGCCCGGGAAAGGGGGGGAAGGGAGACATAGCGCCCCCCCCAGCCTCGAAAAGGGGGGGAAGGGAGAGGGGGGACACAGGGCCTCCACCAGCACGGGAAAGGGGGGAAGGAAGGGAAGGACACAGGCCCCCCCCAGCCCGGGAAAGGGGGGAAGGGAGGGGGGGACACAGGCCGCCCCCAGCTCAGGAAATGGGGGGAAGGGTAAGGGGGGAAACAGGGCCCCCCCCAGTCCGGAAAAGGGGGGGAAGGGAGATGGGAGACAGAGGGCCCCCCCAGCCCGGGAAAGGGGGGAAGGGGGACACAGGGCCCCCCCAGCCCGGGAAAGGGGGGGAAGGGAGAGGGGGGACACAGGGCCCCCCCGCAGCCCGGGAAAGGGGGGCAGGTAAAGGGGAGACAGAGGGCCCCCACATCCCGGGAAAGGGGGGGAAGGGGCACACAGGGCCTCCCCCACAGCCCGGGAAAGGGGGGGAAGGGAAAGGGGGACAGAGGGCTCCCCCCAGTCCGGGAAAGGGTGGAAAGGGGGACAGAGGGTCCCCCCATCCCAGGAAAGGGGGGAAGGCAGACAGAGGGCCCCCCCAAGCCCGGGAAATGGGGGAAGGGGGACACAGGGCCCCCCCCAGCCTGGGAAAGGGGGGGAAGGGGGACACAGGGCCCCCCCTGCCCGGGAAAGGGGGGGAAGGGAGAGGGGGAACGCAGGCCTCCCCCAGCTCGGGAAAGGGGGGGAAGGGGGACACAGGGCCCCCCCCCAGCCCGGGAAAGTTTGCGAAGGGGGACAAAGGGCCCCCCCAGCCCGGGAAAGGGAGGGAAGGGGAACACAGACCCCACACCGAGCCCGGGAAAGAGGGGGAAGGGGGAAGAGGGACACAGGCCCCCCCCCAGCCTGGGAAAGGCGGGGAAGGGGGACACAGGGCCCCCCCAGCCCGGGAAAGTTTGACACAGGGCCCCCCCCAGCCAGGAAAGGGGGGGAAGGGGGACAAAGGGCCCCCCCAGCCGGGAAATGGGGGAAAGGGGGACACAGGGCCCCCCTCCCCAGCCCAGGAAAGGGGGGGAAGGGGGACACAGGGCCCCCCTCCCCAGCCCAGGAAAGAGGGGGAAGTGAGAGGAGGGACACAGGGCCCCCCCCAGCCTCGGAAAGGGGGGGAAGGGAGAGGGGGGACAGAGGGCCCCCCCAAGCCCAGGAAAGGAGGGGAAGGGGGAAAGAGGCCCCCCCAGCCCGGAAAAGGGGGCAAGGTGGACAGAGGGCCCCCCAGCCCGGGAAAGGGGGGCAAGGGGTACAAAGGGCCCCCCCCAGCCCGGGAAAGAAGAGAAGGGAGAGGGGGGACACAGGGCCCCCCCCAGCCCGGGAAAAGGGGGCAGGTAAAGGGGAGACAGAGGGCCCCCCCAGCCCGTGAAAGGGGGGGGAAGGGGCACACAGGGCCTCCCCCCAGCCAGGGAAAGGGGGGGAAGGAGGACAGAGGGCCCCCCCTAGCCCAGCAAAGGGTGGAAAGGGGGACAGAGGTCCCCCCCCAGCCCAGGAAAGGGGGGAAGGGAGAGGGGGGACAGAGGGCACCCCCCCAGCCCAGGAAAGGGGGGAAGGGAGAGGGGGGACACAGGGCACCCCCCCAGCAAGGGAAAGGGGGGGAAGGGAGAGGGGGGACACAGGGCCCCCCCAGCCCGGTAAATGGGGGAAGGGGACAGAGGGCCCCCCCAGCCCGGGAAAGGGGGGGAAGGGAAAGGGGGGACAGAGGGACCCCCCCAAGCCCGGGAAAGGGGAGCAAGGGGGACACAGGGCCCCCCCCAGCCTGGGAAAGGGAGAGAAGGGAGATGGGGGACAGGGGGCCCCCCCCAGCCCGGGAAAGGGGGGGAAGGGAAAGGGGGGACAGAGGGACCCCCCAAGCCCGGGAAACGGGGGAAGGGAGACAGAGGGCCCCCCCAGCCCGGGAAAGGGAGGGATGGGGGACACAGGGCCCCCCCCAGCCTGGGAAAGGGGGGGAAGGGGGAAGGGGGACACAGGGCCCCCACAGCCCGGGAAAGGGGGTGAAGGGAGATAGGGAACAGGGCCCCCCCCAGCCCGGGAAAGGGGGGAAAGGGAGGGGGGACACAGGGCCCCCCCAGCCCGGGAAAGGGGGGAAAGGGAGGGGGGACACAGGGCCCTCCCCCAGCCAGGGAAAGGGGGGAAGGGAGAGGGGAGACACAGGGCGCCCCCCCAGCCCAGGAAAGGGGAGCAAGGGGGACACAGGGCCCCCCCAGCCCGGGAAAGGGGGGAAGGGAGATGGGGGACAGAGGGCCCCCCACAACCCGGGAAAGGGGAGCAAGGGGGACACAGGGCCCCCCCAGCCCGGGAAAGGGGGGAAGGGAGATGGGGGACAGAGGGCCCCCCCACCCGGGAAAGGGGGGAAAGGGAAAGGGTTTACAGAGGCCCCCCCCAGCCCGGGAAAGGGGGGAAGGCGGACAGAGGGCCCCCCCAACCCGGGAAAGGGGGGGAAGGGAGGGGGGGACACAGGGCCCCCCCATCCCAGGAAAGGGGGGCAGGTAAAGGGGAGACAGAGGGCCCCCCCATCCCAGGAAAGGGGGGAAGGGGTACACAGGGCCCTCCACAGCCTGGGAAAGGGGGGGAAGGGAGAGGGGGGACAGAGGGCCCACCCCCCAGCCCGAGAAAGTGGGGGACGGGAGAGGGGGTCACAGGGCCCCTCCCCAGCCCGGGAAAGCCGGGGAAGGGAGAGAGTTGACAGAGGGCCCCCCCCAGCCTGGGAAAGGGGGGAAGGGAGAGGGGGGACAGAGGGCCCCCCCCCCCCTCCAGCCCGGGAAAGACTTTTAAAAATCTCCTGACCATGAAATTTACCAAACTGGATGGGTGAATTCCATGAGACTAAACGGGGGGGGGGGGGTACTTCACATTACAGCTACACAAATGTGGATCCTCAGTTGCACTGTTTCTATCACGGCCGCTTCTTTCTGGCAGATCCATTTGAGCTCCGCGGCACACGTCTCAGACAGAACCTGGCTGCCTTTTATCCACCCGCAGCTGTTCCCATCTGCAGAGCCTGAGAAGCTGCAGAGTGAGAGAGAGTCCGTGTCACTGTGGGTCCCTGTAACAAGGAAAGGCCCAGGGGTGAGTCTTTCCTCCCCCTCCCTGTACTGGGAAGCTGGGCTCTGGTGTTGTCCTTCATCTCTAACTTTCCTGCGGAGTGTCAGTAGAGAAGACGTCCCAGGCTGTGAGGTGAGTTAGGGCAGTGGCTCTCAACCTTTCAAGACCACTGCACCCCTTTCAGGAGTCTGATTTGTCTTGCATACCCCAAGTTTCTCCTGACTTAAAAACGACTTGCTTAGAAAATCAGACCTAAAAATACAAATGTTGCCACAGCCACTTTTGCTGAAAAATGGCTGACTCTCATTTGTACCATACAATTATAAAATAAACCCACTGGAAATAAGTATTGTACTTACATCTCAGTGTATTGCATATAGAACAGTGTAAACAAGTCAGTGTCTGTCTGAAATTTTAGTTTGTACTGACTTCGCTAGTGCTTTTTATATAGCCCGTTCTAAAACTAGGCCAATATCTAGATGAGTTGACATACTCCTCGGAAGAGCTCTGTGTACCCCAGGGATACATATACCCCTGCTTGAGAACCACAGAGTTAGGGGGTCTGGAGCAAGGACCATACGAGGCTGAATCCCATGGGGTGGGTGACCTGGTACTTGTTCATTGGAAGCGCGACCTTGATCTCCTGCATCTCAGCTTTCCTTTAAAAACGAAGTCTGATGGGTGAGAGGAAACCTGCGACCTGGGTAACGGGAGAGCTGTAGGGAGCTGAGGACTTGTCCAGATGAGTGGTTAGGGCTGGATTCACAAAGGGACTTAAGAGGCTAATGGCCACTTCAGGCACCTCTGTCTCTTGGAGTGGGAGTGGGAAGTTCCTTGGAGAATTCCACTGGGTGGGAGACTCAGCTGTGAAGGGAGGGGGCGGGCAGGAGCATCTCATCAACCCAAGATTGGAATAACTGAAGTAATGTTCCTTTTACACGGAGCCTCAGCTCTTTGGAACCTCTGCAAACGCTTTAGCCACGTGTTTAACTCCATCCGTAGGAGTAGCCTTGGATCGCAGTGGGAGGGCTCAGGTGCGTAAGTGTTTGCAGGGTGGGCGCTCAGGGCAGTCCCTGACGCCAGGGCAAAGCGGATGTGAAGAGCCACTGTCTGGATTTGGGAGCCTGCCTGCACACCGAACTCACTAGGCGCTGGGTGCATGACTGCAAGGCGCTGGGCCGGGGAAAATCAGCCCCCGTTATTTCGAGTACAAAACCAGAGCCACTTCTGGGGTCTTTCAGCTTCTAATGCCCTTTCCCTTCTGCAGCTGGATTTCAGCGTATGATAAAATCCCTCTCAATACCAAGTCAGTGCCATAAATCACTGGACTGGGTGCAGGAATCAGTAGGCGACGTTCTCTGGCCTGGGTTATGCCAGGGCTCAGTCAAAATTATTCTTCCCAAAACTTTTAAAAGCTGAGCCCCCTCCTCAAGGCAAAGAAACCGATCGTGCCCCTCACCCGTCAGAAATGTGTTAGCCACCCCACCCCCCCATTTTCATGTACTCGTCTTCAAACCCCACCCTTCCCACCATGGCTAGCCCTTCCCCACGCTTCAGGAGACACTGGAGTACATGATCATAACCTTCCCCTCTAACCTTAAGACCTGAGGGACCCCATCCTGGAGCATCTTAAAAATCACGGTTCCCAGACTCTGGAACAGGGGCTGCTTTGCCGGGCTCACCTTTCTCCCTCCGTCAGGTTGGCCGATGGGGATAATGAGCCTGGAGATCTCATTCCCGCTGCTCTGAGTGCTGCCCATGTGCACACGACCCAACTCAGCTCTTCCTGTATCCCAGGAATGTCTTCATCTTCTGGGATCCTCATGGCAGCAGTGGGATGATTTAACGGAGTCCCTTAGTAATGGGGCCTTTCTCTCTCTTTTGTTTCAGAGCCAGCGTTCTGGAATCATCTCATGGTGTGTGGAGTGGTGGGGGTGGTGGGGGTGCTGGTCTCACTATACCTATGTGGGTTTTGGAAAGGTAGAGGGAAAGTGTTTGCCTACCCGCGACTTGTCTTCAGCAAGCTGCTGACTCATCCCTCCCAGCAGCCTGGAAGTCTGCAGGATTCACAGGAATATGAGCTCACCGCGGTGTGTGACAGGGACAGGGCCCAGGCCCAGGGAATTAGAAACAGGAATCGAGACCCAGCCCTGGAGAATGGTGAAGGAGACCTGCTCATGGAGGACAGACACTTCACCCAGGAACCCAGAGGAAGGGATCCATTAGGTGGGGACACGGGTGTGGCCCAGGAAACTGGAGTAGCATTGCCAATCCTCCAGGATGACCGGGAGTCTGCAGGAATTAAAGATTAATTTTTAATTAAAGATTATGTCGTGATAAAATCTTCAGGAATAGGTCCAATTAAAATTGGCAACCCTAAACCGGAGTGGGGGAGAGGGACCCATTAAATGGAAACAGACTTGGGCTGGGGAACCAGCTAGAAGAGCTGATCCCTCCTACGATGCCCCTCAATGGTGGGGACTAAACTGGGCGAAACTTTCATCTAAACCTATTTTAGATTCAGCAGTTTGCAAATTCATATGCATTTTGCTGAATTGTTCACATTCAGCCCCTCCCCTCAGTCGTTAAAAAGTCGAAGCATTTCTTTTAGACACTTTCCAAACAAACCATTTTGATTTTTCAGTTTGAAACAATGTTTTGTTTAAAAATGTCCTTTAGTTTTGTTTTAAAAATTCAAAAAGTTACCACCCTGGAAATGTTCCTGGGTCTTTTTGTTTTTGTTTTTTAAAACTTTTTGGTTCATCAAAAATTTGGAAAAACGTTACTTTTGTTCAACCTGAAACCAGTTTTTTTCCATCTCTTTTTTTGGAATTGTCAGCGACCAAAAAATTCTGTTTGCCCAGCTCTAGGGGAGGGTGAGGATTTTAGCGGTTATATTGTGGGTCTTTGAGTCTCCTTGTTGCTCAAAGTTTTCTTACTGTAACAAATTTATTTGAGATGAGGGCAAGATGGGCAAAAGCTTCCTAAAAGTGTGGGGGGGCTGCTGGCACCCAAACTGTGGCCCAGCCCCTGTGCCACCCCTTCTCCTCGAGGTCCGGCCCCCTCAAAGCGCCCCTTTCTGAGACCACCCCTCATGCCGCCTTTCTCCCTGAGCTCCCACTTCATGCCCCCCCTTGACCCCAAAACACCGCCCCCCCCCGGCTCCCGTCTGTCCCCCCTCATCCAGTCGCTCACACTTATGGGCAGTAAAAAGTGGTGGGCCCTTGTCTCCCCTGTTCCGGCACCCCTGGCTGAGAGTGGGAGAGGATGAAGAACTCCTTGCAAATATAACTCCCCCCGCCCCCCACCTCACAAAAGCACAATTTGCCAGCAACAGCAAAACATGCACCTCACCAACCCGGGCCAGTCACACTGTGTTGTGTGTGACATTCCCATCCTGGGGCAGTTTATGTCTTTGTGAATGTGAACCCCGCTGGCCTGGGTGTTTCTCTGCGTAATGTGACCTCAGGGCTCCTGATGAGAGCCATTGTTTGTAAATGTTTCAGAAGCAGACATATTTATCATTCATGGACAGACAGACATTTATTCACAATTAGAACTGGTCAAAAATAGCGTGGGTGGAGAGGGTCATGAAAATTGAAGAAGAAACCACTTCCCCCCCACCCCCGATATTCTTCTAACTTATTTAAAAATGTTTTTAATGATCAAATTTTTGTTTAGTTTTGGTGGGAAAAACTCCACGTTCTCTCTCAAGTGGGCAGAGAAATCCAAAATGTTTTTTTTAAAAAGGGAACTTTTTTCAAATGATCAATGTAATCCAAAGTGGCATTTCTAGTTAAAAGGTTGCATTGTGAGTGTAAAACCATTTTGAACCAGCTCTATTACTGTATAACAAGAGGAGTTTATTTGTCATGCTGCATTGTTTGGGCCAAGTTCCAAGTGGTATTTCAGTTTTTGCACAGCTCTTCTCTTCTTGCATCGGCACCTCTCCTACGCTGTGGCCTTAATCTCGGCCCTGGAAACCCTTACGTGCATGTTTCACTTTAATGACTGCTGTGAATAATTCCATTTCAATGGGACAACTCTGAGGTTGGGTTTACGCTACGGCCCTATATCGGTGTAACTACGTCATTTATTTAATTTTCTTTCTTTTATAGATGAAAGTTATTGAGAGGTTAAAGCAGGTAAAATACATGAACAGGTTCGGACAGTCCAAGTTTGTCAGTGCAAAGTGACAGCAGAGATGAGGTATCTGCTAGTTTTCCATAAGTCTCTCAGGGTTACCCAGAATAACTTTGGGGATCTCTGTCTTGCACCTGGAATGTTCCCTGAAAGTGTCCAAACAGCTCAGAGATACAGATCCATTCCCTGGATCCATTCTTATAGCTGTCTTCCCCGGAAAGCAGTCTGGCAAGTGGGTCCTGTCAGCTCTTTGCTAAGTTATCTGCCAAAACACTAGAGTTTTCAGGAGCCTAAGTAGCCCCTGGAATCATGGTGAAATTATCCTCCCCGCCATCACCAAAATTGGAAATGGTGTCCCGGAGTGCACGGTACCCTACCGTGCTTCCCCCATAGGAGCTGCATTAACAGGCAATTCTGCAAGTTCTCTGCATGCCTCTGCAAGTGACCCCCATGCCTCTCCATTGCCTTGGCCACATGTATCCCGTCCCCATGCTGGCGGCTAATCCAGAAAAAGAGGGAAAGAGCTCACCACTGCGACCTCCTGAGGGATGTGTTGGGGTGAGATCAGCTGGTCAAAGCAGGCAATAGGGACCGAATCTGAGACTTGAAGCTCCTAGAGTGACCTCTGACCTTTCCAGACCTGCCCTTCAATCAGACACAGCGATTGTAAAGTTGAATGTGATAGTAACTAGACCCATTTTAAGCCCTTCACCACACAAGACAAAGCCCGTAGGATTCATCATGAACTATTTATTTCTCCTCCCCTGGATTCCCGCAGCCACCAGCCACCTTGGAGCTTTCCCTCGTCTCCCAGGCTGTGCTCACTTGATGGCAGGAGCTCAGCGGAGGGTCCAGCTTTGCTCTTTCGCTTCCGTTCTTCACATCTTTGGGTGGCTGCATTTGCAACTGAGCAGCCTGATGGAAGCACTGAGTCCTCTGTCTCGGCAGGCAGGCCCAGCCGCGAAAGCCAAAGACTCCCTGAGAACAGGGGGAGGTTCGCCTGAACTCTCAGGAGTGGAGGCTTGGCCCATAGGTTAGGGTTACCATATTTGAACTTTCAAAAAAGAGGACACTCCGAGGGTGGGGGGGGGGAAGTGGTAGCCCTGCCACCTATCTACTCCCTCCCACTTCCTGCCCCCTGACTGCCCCCCACAGAACCGCCATCCCATCCAACCCCCCTGCTCCTTGTCCCCTGATCGCCCCCTCCCAGGACCCTGCCCTCTATCTAAGTCTTCCTTCTCCCTGTCTCCAACTGCCCACCCTAACTGCCGCCCTAGAACTTCCCCCCCTACCTGTCCCCTGACTGCCCCGCCCCCTATCCGCACCCCCGCCCCCTGACAGACCCCCGGGTCTCCCACACCTATCCAACCACTCCCTGTCCCCTGACTGCCCCCAGAGAACCCCCAACCCATCTAACCCCCACTGCTCCCTGCCCCTGACTTCCCCCCCCCGAACCTCCGCCCCATCCAACCCCCCCTGCTCCCTGTCCCTTGACTCCCCTGACCCCTCTTCATATGCCCACCCCCTAACAGGCTCCCCCCAGAACCCCTGACCCATCCAATCCCTCCTGCTCCCTGTCCCCTGACTGTCCCTTGGGACCCCATGCCCCTTCTCCAGCCCCCCGGCCCCCGTACCCTGCTGCTCAGAGCAGTGTGTCTGGGGTGCGGAGCCAGACACAGTGCCGTGCTCCCCCGCAGAGCGCGCAGCTCCCCCCCCCCAGCCCCCAGAGTGCTTCATTGGGAGGGAAATCCCGGCCCTTTGGAGAGTTTTACAAATTCCTCCCGGAGGGCGATTTAAAACCCAAAAAGCCGGACATGTCCGGGAAAATCCGGACGCATGGTAACCCGACCACAGGGACTCCAGGATCTGCAGCTGCTGCCACCTCTATTGTGATTCCTCCGACTCATCACCAACCAGCTCTTCCCCATTCTGCCAGCTGGCCCCATGGTCTGACCGTGCAGGAGAACAGAAACCCTTTGGGACAGCAGGAGAGTCTCCCCAATGCCGCACTCTTTGCATGGCTTCCCGCTGTCACCGGGAAACACGACTGCCCTGCCCCCAGGAGTCTCTCAAGGAGCTGCTGGCACAGTCACTGGGCACCCACTCGTAATGGTCTCGGGCAGTGGCATTGCAGAGGGAGCTGAGCAGACCGTTCCTTCCGTGACTTCCTGAATTGCTGCCAGGACGGATTCTCTTCTGCGCTAGGGAGAGTCCCTGAGGAAAAGCAGCTGTGGTAGGGGAGGGGGCAAGACAAGCTCTCCCCCTGAGCCCTTGACTAGCAGGCAAGCAGGACTCTGGGAGCCAAGGGATCGGTGTGTCTTGCTGGGAGAGCAGAGCTGGAGAGCAGAAAAGGGCACTGGAGGAATTGTAGAAAAGTCGGTGTCACGGCCGGGTCATGGGCAGCCAGACCTAATGGTCAGAGGCAGAGTCCACACTCACCAGACAGGAGTCAAGAGTCAGCTGGGTCAGGACACTGGAAGAGCAGAAGCAAAAGACCAAATTGTGTTCAGCACCTCAAGTCAGATGAGTCACCCCGAGTCAGGATGCCAGGAACTCAAGTCTGGGGAGTGGGAGCAGGAACAGCCAACACATGGTCCAGAGGGGGCGGGGAGGAGCTCGGGTGTTCAGGCAGCTTGTTTCTGCTGCTGGTTTAAGGAGGTCCTGGGGGCCGATTAGCTGCTCTGGGACTCTGCCAATAGGAGCCTCAAACTGGGTCTGGACTTCGTCAGTCCTAGGTAAGCAGTTTTTCGTAGGCTTCCAGGTGGCGTGCTGGAGGGTGGCTGCTCCCAGGAACCCTGCAGACCCAGGTTAATGACCCATGGGTCATGACAGTGAGTGATCTCTCCCCGCTCAAACCTCCTGCATGAAACAGTCTCCAGGGTCCCGGACGCATCCTCTGAGAATAAAAAAACACAGTCATGATGACAAATAGGCTATGGAACAGGAGCCCCCTCTTTGTTGCAACAGCCCCAAGTGCCCAGAAGAGTGGACGGTTCTTACCTCCAGGAGATGCCTGGGATCTTCCATCTAAGCCTCATTGGGACCCCTGTTTCTTGGTCTAACAGGATGAGATCATCTGTCCCCACTGCTCCTTGCGCTGGGCTGGCTGCAGCACACATCTGTGTAAGAGGCTGGGCCAGAGAGATGTTACAGTCAGGGTCCAGGCAGCCCAGAAGGAGAACAGAGGGTCTGAAACCAGAAGGCGAAGCAATCAAATCAGCGGATTCGACAGAGACGTTTTGTACCCTACAGGGACTTCAAAGAAGGTCTGTTAAGAAAGCTGAGATGTTAGTCTGGAAACTGCTAAGGCAAAGATTGTGACTTGTTAAGGTTCAGTTTAAGTCACTACAAAGTGTGTTGTGTTTTGTTTCTCTCTTTGAAATGTGTCTCTTTCTCTTGCTTAGTTCCACTTAAATCTCTTCTTTGTTACTGTGCTTCCCAAAGCACCCCAGCGTTGTGTGTTCGAGTGAAGTGTGAGTCTCCAGCCTACCCAACAGGCTGAGCTGTGCCCTGTCTCTCTGAAGGTAGCGAATAATTTCTGAGCGGTGCTGGGCCCACAGTCCAAGGGCAGTTCACCAGACGTCTCCTGTGAAGCCCAAAGAGACCAAAGGAGCAGGAGAGATTCAGGCCCCACTGACCCATGGGAACTTCCCACAGAAGAGGCTACACAGGGCTCCAGACACAGCCAGCAGGATCCCTCCCACGAGCTGGGCCAAGTCCTTCCCCTCCCAGCCCCACAGCTTCCTCCCCACCCCAGCCTCAGGAACCCCTTCCATCTCCCTGCTCTCCCCACCCACTCTCCAATACCAGGCTGTTTCCAGAATGGAAGCAGGTGCGTACCAGAGTTCACTCACCGCTAGATGCTGGCCAGGCCTCGTGTCAACGCTTTCTCGCTGGGCTAGCAACCCCGCTGATACTCACTCTTGCAGTTTGTTGGCTGGGAACTCAGCCCTCCAACCAGGTGACTGTCCTCTAGTCCACTCCTTCCTGGGTCGTGCTCCTTCCAAACAAAGTCCAAAAATGTCTTGAACAGAAACAAGGCCTTCCACCCTCGTGGGGAGTTCTGCCTCAGCCTGATTTCGGTTCGGCCTGCCCTTCTTGGGTCTCTATGGTCTTCTATGTCCCCTTCCTTAGGGACGGTGAGAGAACCCAGTCCTACCCTGGACTCCAGGTTTTGGCCCAAGGCCGTCTACTGAACAGCTCGCTCTGCTTCTGGACTTTTGCTGCTGTTTTCCCTTGTTTCCTCTCAGGTGGGGCTCACTTGGTCATCAATTTGCCCTAGCCCCAGGCTAGGCAGCCATAGGCCAAGCCACCCTGTTAGATACTCTTCTCCTTCAAATCCGATCCAGCCCAGCTGACAGGTTTGCTGCGGGGATCGTGAAACCCCATTGCTGATCAGAAGGAGGTCAGAGTCTGTTCTCTAGGAGCTGAAGGTCCGTTTGTCCTGCTGTGGGAAGTGGAGCTGGAGAGCGGAGATGTTAGGTGAAAGAGACTGCATGATGGAGTTGGAGACTGAGGGATGGGAGCCTCCTCCAAGAAACGCTCCCAGGAGAACAGGTTTGAGGAGTTCTCTGGGGAGCCTCTTGCTAGGAAAAAACAAGGGTGGCACATTGATGGAGATGTCTCTGTCCCAGGGATGGGGGAAGCTCCCAGCCAGGCTATGCAGCAGGGATCCCATTTCTCCCCCAAGAAACCCAATGGCTCTTACCTCCAGGAGGGAGCGGGGACTTCCCTCTCAGCCTCTTTGAGAACTACCACTGCTTGGTTTCCTCGGACAAGGGACCTGCCCCCACTGCTCCCTGAGGTGGTTCAGCTTCTGACTGCACCCATCTGGGAGGCTGTCACACACCCCAGGGCCTAGAAGACATGGGGGGAGGAGGCTCCTCTTCATCTCAGACTCGGAGAGCCCAGAGAAGGGCCAAAGGAAGAATAAAGGGCAGGAGATGAAGCTAGCTCTGAGCCTCTGTCCCATCCTCACCTCCTCAAATGTGGAGCGTCCTGAGCTTCAGTTGGGCACACAGTCTGTCGCCCTGACACAAAGGTCCTTCTGCGCCATATGGGGCAGGAAGATCTCTGCCTGGGAGCACAGGGAATGGGATGGGGGTCAGATCAAGGAAAGAGGGGAGGGGTATGGGTGCGAGGGAAAGAGCTCCTGCCCCAGATGAAGGAATTTGGGGGGCCGAGGGAAGGACCAGCTCCACAGAGAGGGGAAAGAATTTCTGTGAGTGCCAGGGGTCTCCATTTCTGCTTCCACTAGCCCCCTATTTACAGTGAGACAGAGCAGTACCTGCAGCAGGGAGCGGGACTTGCTGAACAGGGAGGGGAACCTTTCAGAGCATCAGACGAGCCACAGCCCTTGCAGCGCCTCGGGCATCTGGTGCAAGTGCCTGATGATGTGAAGCTGGCACATGACCTTGGCTGTGACATCCTCGTGCTGCAGGGGAACGAGAACATGGCAGAGACAGAGACACTCTCCAGGAATCAGGGAGGATGAAGGGCACCTGGAATCAACACCATCATTTCCACCCAGCAGCTGCTCATGTCTGAGTGGTGGATTCACCCTCCCGACCCCCAGGATGGAGGCTTGCTGTCCTCTCTAGTGACCTCCAGTGCCAACCCCCCTCCTTGTAGGGTGAGCTTCTGCCACCTCCCCATCAGTGCCCCTGACAGCTGTTCCACTTCCAACCCACCTGGGGACACAGCTCAAGTTTGTAGAACCCTCTCCTCCACCCCTACCTCCATCCCCACCCAGGTAGGGCAGGGAGGGGGCTCTAGCAGGGTAGCGGGGGGCAGGAGGGATTCTGGCAGCAGTGAAGTGGGATGGGGACAGGTTTAGACCTTTCCCCAAGTCACCCCAGTGACAAAAGCTGAAGCCACAGGACGGCAGCCCTGGTGAACGGGGCAGGTCAGCAGCCCCTGCTGACTGAATCCTCCCGTTCTCTCTCGAGCGGATCCAGCCCTATCAGCAGCAAGACCAGCTTCCCACGCCCATGTGCCTCAGCCCTTCCTGGTCAGTCGCCAGCACCAGTCAGTCCTTGGCCTCCCAGGCTGCCAGGGAAGGGAGTAACTCTTGATGGTGGCTCGGGTGACATGGACACTAGGCTATGGGGAAATGAGGGCAGCTCTGTGGGGCAGGAAAGGTTCCCAGAGGGCACTTAGGGGACTCTCCTCTCCTTCCCAGGAGTGATAGCAGAGCACCACATCCTAAGAAGAGAAGTCCATGAAGTCCAGAAGTCCCCACTAGGCTCCTTGTCACCAGGCCAGCGAATGGCGATAGGATGGGAATGAGGCCCCGGCCCCCACCCCAAGCTCCTGAGTCGATTGCAGCTGCTTACCGTGACCCCCATCAGTTGCTGGGCTTCCCCCAGGAGGGAGTAGACGAGCACCAGCCCAGCCTGGCTGATACGCAGCAGGGGGTCGTGGATGGCCAGCACTGCTGTCTGCAGGAAGGATCTTTTCTGCCCAATGGAGAAGAATTTTCCAAAGACCTAAAACCAAGAGGACATGAGGCTCGAGCAGATTGCCCACAGCCAGCCTCCAAGTCCTGGCGGTACAATGGCCTCTAGTGCCCCAAAGGGCGGGGAAGAGAGCTGCTGTGGCCAAGGCACTTCATTCCCCAGGAGGCTTTCAGGGTCCCAGGGCTCAGGGAAGCCCCTTTATTAAAAGGTCGCAGATGCTGAGGGACCAAAGCCTCCAGTGGCTCTTTCGGGAAGGCAATTTATGGCAGGGGCCAGGATGGGCTGGAAATGGATCTCTAATGTGTGTGAGCAGGCCCAATCTGCTGTGCAGGGCACAGAGATGACAGGGGACCCTGTCTTGCTTCCAGCAGAGAGATCTCCTGCACCTCAGCGGCTAGAGGAGTGTGTGTGTGTTGTGGGGGGCGAGGGGGTTGGAGCTGACAGACCAAAGGTCTCTTCCCCGCAGCTTAGTGATTTCTCTCATCTCATTTCTGCAGCTCCTTGGTTTCTTCACAGGGAATCCAACCTGCAGCCTGATAAGGACAAGGAGACTCATGGCCCAGGCCCCATCCCAGACACTCCTCAGAGACTTTTCTTCCGCGGCAGCAATTCAGCTTGTGGGAGGCGGGACAAGCTCACACAGTCTCTCTCACGGGGCGTCTGTGGAGCAGCGTTCTGTCGATGCCCTTCTCGATCCAGGAGCCACTCCAAGGCCTCCTCTGTGATGTTGTGGAAATCACCCATTTCACCTTTGACTCCAGTCTGGGGGCACTGTGTTACGGTGTGTTCGAAGGTTTGGATATTCTCACCACAGTTGTGAGACGGGGGCAAGGGGGGTGTCTTTGGTTTTCTACTTGTGCAGCAAGTAGCCGCAACTTGGCTCAGTGACAATGTGCTTCTTTGGAACAGTGGCTGAGGTCTGGAGACATGAGGGGGGCGCATGTGGTCCATATTGGCTCTGGAGCTCACTATGTCCCCTACCCAGTTCCCAGGTTGGGGCATTCTGCTTCCTGACTGGCAATGGAATTGGGCAAACCTCACCTCCTTTCTCTGCTTCTAGAGGGTGCAGGGAATTAAACAAGGGTCTGATCAAGCAATCGTGACTGACTGACTCGGGGCTCTCCTCTCAGACACTTGGGGATCAGCCAGGGGGACAAGGAGCAGAGAGACACCCAGAGCCATAATCCTATATTAATTCACCCACCCGGGGATCCTCCTTATGCCACGGAGCAATGCAGCCATGTAAGACACTCAAATCACGGCAACTAGCGAGGTTCCAATGTGGGGACCTTTAGCACCAGCCTGTCCCACTGGTTGCTGGATGAGGAACTCTGAGCTGGAAATAAGGAGTGGGCTCTTTTCCTGTCTCCAGGAGGCATCCACTGCAGGGAACCCAGCCAGCCACACTCCCTGAGCTGTGTCATGCCCTGGCACAGTGCCCTTACCTCCCCCACTCTGGCTGTGTTCTTGTAGCCCAACAGCCTGCTGTCCTGGTGCCAGTCGTAGCACCAGAGATCTTCCGCGTCATGTATGGTCAGGCCTGGAAAAGAAAGAAAGAAAGAAAGAAAGAAAGAAAGAAAGAAAGAGAGAGAGAGAGAGAGAGAGAGAGAGAGAGAGAGAGAGAGAGAGAGAGAGACTCTTTTCTCATTCTGGTTGCAGTTTCTGTGTCCTTCCAATCCCATTGGTGGCTCCACAGTGGAGTGGAGAAGAACAGAGGCAGAGAGAGACTTGTCCTCCAGCTGGAGTCAGTCTGAGAGAAATGGTCTGGGGTTCCATTATCCACCTGTGGTCACTCATAGTCCCCTATTGGGTTCCGTGTCCCAGCTGGATTCCTTACCCCTCTGTTGGAGCAGCAGTTGGTAGAGCCGGTAAGTCCCCTCCCTGGCCTGCCGGCTGATGTCCTTGTCTGGATCGCTGACAAATAGAGCCAGCTGGGCCACATGGTGACCCATCCTAGGGAACTCGGCTGAGATCTAATGGAAGGGAGAGCAGAGGGGACTCCATCAGCATTTTCCTCTCAGCTCCCCTGGGCCAGAGGGCTCATTCCCCTTAGCTCCTCTGCAGGAGATGCTGGGAGAGAGGAGCTTGAGATCGACCCTTCATTTGCTCTGCTGCCAAGGGAGCCCGGAGCTGTTTTGGGATGCCAAGCAGGGGCTGGAGCATGGTCCCCTTAAAGGCCCAGGGACAACACTGAACCAGGACAAGAAGAACTTGACTCAAGCCTAGCTCAGTCCCTGCTCTGACTCTGCCTCCCCATGAAGAACCCTCCTAAGCCACAGCCCCGGCAGCAGCAGATCCTGCAGCCCGCTGGAGCCAGCCCGCCTCCACCTGGAGCCAGCAAGCTGGGGTCGGAGCTCACTTACGTCAAACTCAGGGAGGGTGACTGTGTATCTCAGCAGGGCTGTGCTGCTTCTGATGGCCCTGGCTCGCTCCTGCGACACCCTGGACACGACCCACAAGTTGATATCCTGTGGGGAAAGGAGGCAGGTCAGACTCAGTGGCCAGGTGCACCTGCTTTGCAAATGAGCCCCCCACGGCCCCAGCCCCAGGGGCCTGAGACATTCTGCGTAGGGGGGAATAGCTGAGTCCTTGGTGGCAGAGCTTTAGAAGGGAATTCTTTCCCCCAGGACGCAGCTTGTGCCCTGCAGGTCACAACTTGTCAGCGTCTCTCTAGATTGGGACAATGTTCGGGGTCAGGGCTGGTCCCATCCTCCCAGAACTCCTGATTCCTGAACAGTTCACCAGAAAGGAGTCTGAACCCTCGGCCCTTCCCTGCTACGAAAATCCTTGGGGGGATGTAGGGAGTGACTGAGAACACAATCCCCCCAGGAATTTCAGAGCAGATCAGAGGGAAGGGCTGATTCCCTGGGCTCCTCCTGTTTCTCTAGGAAGGAACATGTGCCTCTTCTCTGAGAACCATCTCCCAAATCTCATGGGGTGTGTGTGTTGGAGGGGTGGGGGAAGGGTGGGTTTTCAGACTCTCACTCCCCAAGACAGCCAGGAGCCCTGTGGTTAGTGCTCAGTAGAACCAGGCAGAGCTCTGGCTTGAAGTCCCAGCTCCTTCCTCTGTCCCTCAAGAAGGAAGGACCTGACACTGCATTGCACTGACCTCCCCAACCAAGGACGGCCCACTGGAGACCCAGCTGGGAGGATAGAGTAGAAAATGGATCTTCCAGTCTCTCCTTACCAGTCCCCCAAAGAGGTCAGGTGAAATGGGGCTCACCTCCAAGATGAAGTGGAGCCTGTCTGTGTCTGGGGATTCTGCCAGCAGGTTCCCCAGCATGGCATCCAGGACCTCTGGGATGACTTTGTGCAGAGCCTGCAAAGCATGGGTCAGAGTTAGGGAACCTGAGCCTACACCTGCCACAGGATGGGAAGAGGGGTCTCTGGGAAGCACTGGGGAGACTCCCAAAAACAAATATCCTGGCCTCTCTCCTTCACATCCCACTGCAGGCAATTTGCAAGAATTGATGACCCCTGGACCTTTGATCCATGAGCTTAGCAGGTCTCTGCAGAGGGCCTTGTAGGCAGAAGAGTATGAAACAGCCAAGTTGCTATGGATGGAAGCTGGGCTTCTGGGCAAAACACAGCTTATGGAAGAAAGAAAGAAAGAAAGAAAGAAAGAAAGAAAGAAAGAAAGAAAGAAAGAAAGAAAGAAAAATCCCCCAGGGAGGGGTAATCTCTTCCCTGTTGGAGGGAAGGATCCAACCCTGCAGCTTGTTCCATCTCTGCTATCCCCCCCCCCCCTAAATCTGGAGCTCCAGCGAATCAAGGGAGCAGGGACCAAGGACCACTCTGGAAAAGTAAGAGGATGGAGGAGGAGGAGGTACCTGGATGTCGGTGGTGTCCTTCTCCGTGTCCAGGGTGAAGACGGAGTGAAGGGCAGCTCGCAAGAGGTGGGTCTCTAGGGCTGGCTCCAGGGCAGGTTTCATGGTGCTGGCAAGAGAGAGGAGCTGCTATTAGACTGTGCAGTACGGGGGTGGGACTGTCGCCAACACGGACACCAAGCCACAGGGATAGAGGCACAGGCTGGCGAGAATGGAAACTGAGGCACTTAGCTAGGGAATTACAAGGCCAAGGCGTCCCAGACAGACAGTGGCAGGACAGGAATAGCTCCTCTTCCCTGGAGCCTGCTGCCCGTCCTGTATCTGAGCCCGGGAGTGAGCCCCTCCCCAAGGCCCCTGTCATGTTATGGGAGTGAAAAGAAGAGCCCCGCCAGGAGAGAGTGACCCTTCCCACTCCACCATCTCTGCCAGAGGCGCCAGTCTTGGGAGGTGACCTGGGGGGGACAGTGACGGTGACTCCCAGCCTTGGGCCTGAGCAGCACTGGGGTGAGGGGAGCCCACGGGATGGGGGGGTGGGGCTGTCTCGGTACCAGAGGTTGCCCACTGCAGCCAGGGAGTGGGCGAGGACGGCGCTGGGTGACGAGTCATCGGGAAGCTCCTCGATGAGCTCCTGTGAGACGCGAAGGAAACAAAGGAGCGTATGAGATTCAGGCCCGACTGACACCTCCCAATGACGAGATGACACAGCCAGTGCCCCACATGGCCAGCAGGATCCCCCACCACCTCCCGCTCCTCCCATTCCTTCCTGCCCATCCGACTTGTCCCTCTTCCCGGATTCCTGCAAAGCTCACTCCCAAGCTCCTTCTCTCCTCCTCCCTGTCAAAAATGCCCCCATTCAGCCCCATCCCGATGACTGAGCTGGGACCATGTGATTCCTTGGCCCCCACTGTTAGCTGTCCTCCAGCCCCACAATTCCCCCCCTGCCCACTACTGACCAATCTCACAATTTCTCCCTTCTCTTCTCTCAAGTCTTCAGCCCGAGGAATCCTTGTCCTCTGCTGCCCCCTCCAACACCACCCAGTCCCTACCCATGAGCCCAGCCATACCCCTGCCAAACCCATGTCTCTCTCCTCCCTCCAGCTGCCGTGTAGCGTGTCTCACTCACCACAATCCTCTTCACCACAGCCGCCTTGCAGCAGCGCGGCTCCAGCGTGTCCTCCCCTCTCTCCCGTGCAGCCAGACATGCGGGGTAGATGGCCTGAAGGAACAGGAGCTGCTGCCCCTCATCCTGTACCCACCGGGAGTGGGGTATAGCAAGAGAGAACCTGTTAGCTAGGGACCTTCCTACCCCACCCACACCGGCTCCAGGGCTCAGGCCTCAATGGGCGATTGTGGGGACCCGCCTATTCTCCAAATTCCCCACCACTCCTACACAAGCAGGATCAGGAACTGGAACAGTGCCTGTGGGGGGAGATGACCTCGGCTGTTGTGGGACAAACACCCCCATCTTGTGGGTCCCACATCATGGATGTAAAAGGGCCCCATTAGGGGTGGTGGATCAGGAGGGACAAGACCCTCAGCGGAGGGGGAGATGCTGGGAAGAGACAGGGCAAGGAAGAGACCAAGGTTCCAGCCCAGGTGGGGAACATTTGTACCTTATCTCTGCACTGGAGCTGCTCTCGGATGACCTTGAGAGCAGCTTCATCTTTGGCCACGTCCACCCCTTCCTCCTGCTCCGAATCCAGGGGGGTCCCTGCACCAGGGAGGGAAGGACAGGGGCGTGGTGGGCAGAGCAGGATTCAAGACCCCCCTTCCCACCTCAGGCACCCAGGGCAGATCGGGCCCCAAACCTCCCTCTCAGGGATGCCTTCAGCCCCCAACAGCTGCAGAAGCCCAGAGCAGAGCCCCTCCTCCACTGCCCAGGACTCCAGGGCAGGTGCCTGTTCCCCCAGCCCCGGAGCAGCAAGGACCTACGTGGCAGCAGCTCTTCACGCCCCCACCCCCAGGTCCCCATGCGGAAGGGGCAGCTGTGTGACCGCTGCTGCTGTCCGTGGGGTTCACGGGGCTCAGGTCAGACACCTGGGCTGGGGACCCCCCCACACCCGTATCCCTGGGAGAGTGTCTGGGCCCAGGGTGTTCACATCCCGTCCTCACCCCTCCCTCAGCCCAGCCTGGCTCCTCACCTGGAACAAAGCAGTGGCCTCCATCGGCCTGGCTGCTGCCAGAGGCCCAGGTGCTGCCACTGTCCCATGCTGAGCTGCCGGTGCTGGGACAGGGACCTTCCCCCTCCTGGCCGGCGGGGGCTGGAAGGGCCTCAGAGACCGGGCAGGGCGATGCCTCCTGATGGGAAGGAGGGCTGGGCTCCTGGGGCCGCTGCTGCCCACACAACAAGCCCCAGAGCCACCCTGCCCGGCGCCCCTCCTGGGCTGGGTCCTGTCTGCGAAACCGCAGCCTGGGCCAGCTCCACTGGGGCCTGGTCGGGGCCTCTCCCAGCTCGGCGCCTGCGCCGGGAGCTGGGTTCCTTTTCCAGAAGGCCGGGCACTTCCGCCGTCTGGCCTGGACGGGAGCTGCTTCCCCGCCAGCGGGGACGCAGGGCTTGCTCTGCCCCTTGGGAAGGTGGCAGCTGCTTCCCTCAAGCTCTGGGGCCACCTGCAGAGCCTTCCTCCGCAACATCCGCAGGAGCCTGGCCATCCTGGAACCGAGCGGGGAGCAGGGGTGAGTCTGGGCTCCAGGCAGCCTTTCACTCCTGGGCCTTTTCCGTCCCTCCTCCTCCCTGCTCCAACCACAGCAGCCCCCTCTGCCCCCACAGGAGTGCAGGGAGTGCCATCTACACACACGGGCAGGAGTTCATTGCATGATCTGCTCCCAACGTTCCCCCTCGTAATCCCGGCTGCTGCAATATCCAGGAAGTCTCATCCTTTTCCAGCAAGGGGGTCAGTCCCAAAGACCATCGGTTACTCTGGACATGCAGCCCCCTCCTGTCGTCCCAGGCCACTCTCCCGCCCAGGCTAGAGAAGGAACAGAACCCAGGAGCCCGGACTTCTCCTGCGAAACCATTCTCCACGTCAAAGTCACAAAGACCCTAAGCACAGGAAGACCAGGGCCCTCCTCGTTCCCCATTGATTTCCAGGCTCAGCAGCTCACAGGGTCTGGCCCAGCTCAGAGACTCTCAGCCTGGGGAACAGTGTCCCACAAGGGAAGGGCTGGGAGCCCCATTGCTGGAACCTTTCCAAACACACTGGAGATGGCTCTGGAGAAGCCCCTGCCCAGTCTAAGAGTGAGGGGCTCTTGGGGGCTGTTTGCAAATGAAATCCCCCTTTGGAGATAGTCTCTCCCCCTGTTTCTCCTCTCCCCAGACAGACAGGGGAAGCCACTGAGGAACTCGAATGCCACTCACTTGCTCTCAGTGATGGGATGATGGATGGCGGATGTTCAGGGTCAGCAGACTTCCCACGCCCTCCTCCTCACTCTCCAAGCCCAAGGCAGGCTGGAGAGGGTGGTGACCTCAGGAGTTACCCTGCCCAGCCAGCAGGCAGGGTGATGACACGAGGGCGATCGACTAGCTGTGAAAACAAGAGTCTGTCTTATTGCCAAGGGACGGAGAAACTCAGCCAGCAGCAGGGGGGTGCAGAACACTGCCCTAGGGCGGAGGTGACAGCGCCTCCAGGATCCTGACATCCCAGCACTTTACACAGCTTCCTGGAGCCTCCCAACCCCAATGAGCTGTAGCCATGGGACCCTAACCCGACTGACGGCAAACGGGCCTCAGCTAGGAGCACAGGGTCACACTGAGTGTCAGAGCCATGGATGGACCCCTTCACTAACCACTGCCACACACTCCCTCCACAGCTGGCAATTGCAACCAGGCCCTAATGTCTGGTCCCCCTGCCTTTGAGAGGGAGGGTCACTCCTGCTTCCATTGCTGCCTCTTGATCTGTGGGACTTTGGGCAAGTTGCTCCCCCTCTCCATGGCTCTCTGGGACTCACATCCCTGAATGGGCTTTAAAAAAGACAATGGTTAAAGTTTGGCCCCAACTAGTTCTTGTTTCTCGAGACTAGCCATTTTAGCAAAGTTTAGAGTTCTTGACATTCAGCACCTGGAAACATCCCTTTCTCCTTCGCAGATGGCCTTAACATCCCTTATCTCACCCAGGCTCCCTGCTGCCTGGAGTTACAGAATTGACCCTTTTCCCATTGGACCTACCCAAGGTGTCACACAGCAAAGCGGTGACGGAGCCAGATAGAGAAGACAACAGTCCTGACTCCTGTTCTAACAGACAACAACCCCCCCGGAGGCAGGGATAAAGCCCAGGAAATAAGGTGTGAACATTTGCATGGAAACCGTTTTCTGTCAGAAAATCCATTCAGACGAAACCACTTTGTTTCTTGAAATCGTAACAAGTAGGATGAAAATTCTTTGCAAAAATATTTGTTTGCAAAACAAGAGCATCTCCTGTCCGTCACAGCGCATTAAACTGTCTCATCATACACAAAGGGGAGACACTATGCTCTAGAAAATTAGATGAGATGCTTCAGTCTGAGCTAAGTAGTTGCTGTACTTCACAATTTCAAAACAATAAAATACAAATGAAATCGAACATTAGGTCATAATCTGCTATGGCTCAGTGTGATAGGACACCCCCAGTCTGCACTGCTACTCGTGACACTCTTCAGTGGATCCCCAGCATCCACCCATGGCGAGGTAGGTTGGAGAGGATTGTTATTCGTCCTTGACAGAAGGAGAAACGAAGGCTGAGAAAGGAGCAGTGACTTGTCTTAGCTGATGCAGCCAGTCAGTAGCAGAGTTGCTCTCAAATGAGCTACAGACCAACAATTGTTCATTGTAATTATTCAGCAATTATTTCAGAAGAATTGGAATGTTCGAGAGGATCATGAACTGCTCCGAGACAATGAATGGAGAGCAGCGTCAACATTGGTCAGACATATAACTGGTTGTGACTTATTTGCTTGGTCATAAAAGAGAACAACAAAGACCAGAGTTTCCTCCCTGTCAATAGCTCCCTCCTCAGCCAATCAAGGTTGAGACTTTGAGGGGTGGGAGGCTAAGGGTTCTCATCAAATAGCCCAAAGAATGGCCCTGGTCACCACCGAGGGGATCACTCTCGGAGCACTAGTCCAGTCTCACCTTTCTGTGAGGGCCTCCCACAACGTCTCCCCCCAGACCCCCGCTCCACCCACAGAGCTCCTGGTGGTGGGAGGAGAGCAGAGGAAAAGGACAAAGGAAGCAAGAAGAGAAAGGTAGGAGGGACAGAGGAAAAGGGAAGACAAAAAGGAGAAACCCCAATGTCCCCAGTAATTCTAAGGGACAAAGTCCTAGGTCAGAAATAAAATACTGCCCCCACAATCTAATGTTTTCCTTTCCTAAAAATCAGCCAGCACCTGATGGATCAGACTGAACAGGTTCCAAACCTCTCCGAGGCTCTTACCTTCTATACAGGGATGTCTGTTTTCGAGCAAAACCACTAAAAGAAAAGGAGAAAACTCCGAAGAGGGTCCTCCTTGCGCTCACGAATGTGAAAGTCAATGCTCTCTCAGTCCTCCAGGAGAGACCTCGAGAAGGAGACGTGCTGAAGCAAAGCCACAGGGATCTCCGAGGTTGCCCCTGTCCTGCACCCCTGTCCTGCCTGGCTGATGTCAAGATCTCTGTGAGGTCATCGCCTCCCCACCACCTTTGTCCAATAGGCTAAGGTCCTGCCAAAGGCCCTTGTGATGTCACTGCCACACCCACCCCTCCCCTGCAGTGCTGATGTCCTGCCCCTGTCCAGCTACATTGAATATTTGAGCTGCTTCCCCTGGATCACCCCACTCAATGACACTTCCTTGTGGGGTGACACCGACTACACAGTAGAACACAGAGGTTCTTCCCCAGGCCACAATTAGGTTTCACAAGTTAGTCAACTTTATGGCCAGAAGGAATCGTTCGAGCATTTAATCTGATCCCCTGCGTGTTAGGGGGCTTATTCCTTCACCCACTTACTTCCCTGGTCCTTCTCGCATGAACAGAAAGCAACAAGGCCTGTCTGTAAAGGCCTATACTCTAAGAATGTAGGTGTATTCTTATCACTTGGCTAGTGATAGAGGTATAAAAGAAAGAATCAAAATCACTGTCTGCTGGTGTAAGGGCCTTCTCTTTCTGTGACAGTCTGAGGCCCTGTTCTTAGGCTAAGGCCTTTGGCTAAGCAGCAGAGGCAGCCATAAGCTGGGAAGCAAACAGTCACATCCTCACATTCCAAACTAGTCACACTGAAATAAGGTGCTATTCGGCTGTTAGGAATACAATCCTGTCCTGATAGTTCCTATCACCTCCAGAGAAAGGGAAGTGCCTAGAAAATGTAAAAGAAAACTTAGTTTGATAGCATCCTGTCTGGCAAGAACTCACTTATCAATAGCTGGGATGTTAAATCCTCACTTCTGTATTGTTTTGTCATTATAGTTCCCACTTCGCTATTGTTTGTCTGTATAATCTCTGTCTGGTTCTGTGATTGTTCCTGTCTGCTGTATAATTAATTTTGCTGGGTGTAAACTAATTAAGGTGGTAGGATATAATTGGTTACATAATCATGTTACAATATGTTAGGATTGGTTAGTTAAATTTCAGGAAAATGATTGGTTAAGGTATAGCTAAGCAGAACTCAAGTTTTACTATATAATCTGTAGTCAATGAGGAAGTGAGTGGGTGTGGGTGTGGGTGGGCATGTGGGTGTGTGAGATGGGAACAGGGAATGGGGGTAAGGAAATTGCAATCATGTTTTGCTAAAGGGGGAAATGGGAACAGGGAATGGGAGTAAGGAAGTTGGAATCATGTTTGGCTAAGGGTAGGAATGGGAACAGGGACACAGGTGTAAGGCTCTGTGGTGTCAGAGCTGGGAAAGAGGATACTAAGGAAGGAAACTGGAATCATGCTTGCTGGAAGTTCACCCCAATAAACATCGAATTGTTTGCACCTTTGGACTTCGGGTATTGTTGCTCTCTGTTCATGCGGGAAGGACCAGGGAAGTAAGTGGGTGAAGGAATAAGCTCCCTAACACTGCGTATCCTAAGGCCTCCTGTATGTCAGAAGAGCTGGGCTTTTCTTTTACTCAAACATTTTCCAGAAAGGCATCTAGTCTTTATTCGAAGAGATCAAGAGATGGAGAAGCCATCATTTCTCTTGGTTCTTTGTGCCAATGATGAACCACCCTCTTACAAATCTGGGTCTTATTGTCATTATACTTTTTCTGATTTCTGCTTCCATCTATGGGGTCTTGTCATGCCTTTCTCTGCGACATAAAAGAGCCCTTTTATACTCAACATTTTCTCTCCATGAAGTCAAGCAACTCACTTCTCATTCTTCTCTTGTATATACTAAACAGCTTGAGGTTTTTCAATGTCTCATTATAGGGCATCATCCCCATCACTCAGTTATGAATCTTTTCTGCACCCTCTCCAATTGTTTTAACATAATATTCAAAATGTGGACACAAGAACTGGATTCAACATTCCAACATCAGTCTCACCAATGCTGTTTCACTTCCCTTTCCATCCTCACTACTCTATCCAGCCAAGAATGGCTTTAATCTTTTTTAACACAATTTCACATTGACAGCTCATGTTGAGCAGCTCGTCCACTATGGCCCCAAAATCCTTTTCAGGGTCACTGCTTTCCAGCGGATAGTCCCCCATTCTGTAGGGTGCCGCCTGACTCCTTTGTTACTGGAGGTATGGGGTTGCATTTGGCTTGATTAAAACCTAATTATTTAGTAAGTATTTTAGAAGAACTAGCCCATTAGAGAGAGAATCGTGAATTACTCCAAGACAATGAATGGAGAAAAGCGGCAAGAGCAATCAAATACATATTTGGTTACGGCCTATTTCCTTGGTCTTAAAAGAGGGTAACAAGGACCTGAGCCTCCTCCCTCACAATAGCCCCAAGCTCCCCCAATCAGCATTGAGACTCTGAGAAGCAAAAAGCTGAGAGTTCTCACCAGATGTCCCGGGTCACTACCGGAGGGAGTCACTCTTAGAGCACCATTCCAGCCACAAGTCTTTGGGAGGGCCTCCTGCAATGAGAGTTGGAGTGCAACCCCCCCCCCGCCCCCCGTCCGTCCCCAACTCCAGACACACAGACAGGTCCTGGTGGTGAAAGCAAAGCAGGGGAAAAGGACAAAGATGCAAGAGAAGATGAGAAAGGAGGGAGAGACAGGAAAAGGGAAAACAAAAACGAGAAACCCCAATGTCCCCAGTAATTCTAGGGGACAAAGTCCTAGGTCAGAAATAAAATGCTGCCCCCACAATCTAGTGTGTTCCATTCCTAAAAATCAGCTGGCACCTGATGGATCAGACTGAACAGGTTCCAAACCTCTCCGAGGCTCTTACCTTCTATACAGGGATGTCTGTTTTCAAGCAAAACCACTAAAAGAAAAGGAGAAAACTCCGAAGAGGGTCCTCCTTGCTCTCACGAATGTGAAAGTCAATGCTCTCTCAGTCCTCCAGGAGAGACCTCGAGAAGGAGACGTGCTGAAGCAAAGCCACAGGGATCTCCGAGGTTGCCCCTGTCCTGCACCCCTGTCCTGCCTCGCTGATGTCAAGATCTCTCTGTGAGATCATCACCTCCCCGCCACCTTTGTCCAATAAGCTGAGGTCCTGCCAAAGGCCCTTGTGATGTCACTGCCACACCTACCCCTCCCCTGCAGTGCTGATGTCCTGCCCCTGTCCAGCTACATTGGATGTTTGAGCTGCTTCCCCTGGATCACCCCTCTCAATAAGCGTTCATTGTGGGCTCAAGCCGAACACAGTAAAACATCAGAGGCTTCTCCCCATGCTACGCTCAGCTTTTCATCAATTAGCAGACTTTATGGACAGAAGAGACAATTAGAGCATGTCATCTGACCCCCTGCATATCACATGCTTTCTGTAGAGCCTAGGAGCTAGTTTTTGACTACACACGTTCCAGAAAGGCATCTAGTCTTCATTAGAAGACATCAAGAGGTGGGGAATTCCCACCACTTCCCTTTCTAGTTTGCTCCTTTGGTGATTCATCCTCACTGTTGAATATGTGTGCCCTCTTTCAAATACGAATTGGTCTCTTTTGAGTTTCCAGCCACTGGGTCTTGTTATTCTTTTCTCCGCTAGATTAATGAGCCCTTTCATACCCGATATTTTCTCTCCATGAAGTCACTTCAACACTTCAATGACGTCACCTCCCGATCTTTTTTATCATCTAAACAGGCTGAGCTCCTTCAATAGCTCATTCGCAGGCATTTTTCTCCAGTCCTCAAAACGTTTCGTTGCTTTTTGCTGCCCCATCTCCAATATTTCAAAATCTTTTTTCAAAGGTGGATGCCAAAACTGGATGCAGTATTCCGTGATCAGTCTTGCTCATGGTGTGTCACCTCCCTCTGCGCCTCACTGCTCTTTTCATACATCTAATGATGGCTTTAGCCCCCTTCACCACAGCATCACCCTGGGTGCTCATGTTGAACGGCTTGCCCAGCATGGCCCCGAAATCCTCTGCACAGTCAGTGCTTTCCTGGATACACTTCCCCACTCTGTAGGTGTGGCCTGTATGCTTTGTTGCTAGCTATAGGACCCTTCCTTTGGTTATTTTCAAACTTGTTTTCTTTGAATGGGTCCAGCTTATAAGGGATCCGATTTCTCTGTGTCACTGCCCTGTCCTCATCATTAGTTATCACTCTGCTACTATTTTATCACCCACCAATGTTAGCAGCAGTGATTTTTTATTTGGGTTGCAGTTCATTGATATTGATTTTCAAGAATTAATCCTTGAGAGCCTCTTCATATCCCTAGTGCCTAGAACCTGCTCCACACAGCACAGTGAGAAAAGGCCGCCCGGCCCAGCTGTGCCATAGGGGCTAAGCACAGAACAACCTTAGGAGCTTGTGCCATCCATAGCTTCTGAACAACATGTGGGGGTCATCAGCTTACAAATACATTCTAGACCGGTAGCGTAGACAGGCCCCAAATGTATCTAAGTGTCCCGCCTTGAAAAAGAGGAGAGAAAAAAACAGAACCTTGATTAGCTTTATTTATAGTCGTGGAAACTGAGGCACAGAGAAGCAAAGAGATTCGCTCATGGTCAAAAAGCCAGGAATAGAAAATGGCAGATCTGCTGATAGTCAGTCCTGGGCCCTAGCCGTGTTTGTCCTGGCCTCTCTGCTTCAGCTCCAGCAACAACCCGAGTGGAGGTTTTCTTCGTCTCCATGTCCTTTAACTTCACGTCACTGCAGAAGAAAGATTGTTTCTGACCAGCTGGCTCTAATGCATGGAGATGTCTTTCCAGAAGACGTGCTCTGGCTCAGTCCCATGTCGTAGGTTTTCTGGAGGAAGCGCTCGGTGACGTTCTAGGGCCTGTGTTGCACAGAAGATGGACAGAATGGTCCTTTCTGACCTTAATTCTTTTCTTTCGCTAGGAGGGTAACGCTGGACATTTTCTCTCATTCACTTTCCTTTGGAATAATTTCAATCCAGTCCAAAGGATTTCCTCTTCCATTGTGTCTTCAGCACCTTTCCTAGCAAACAGTTCCTGTTTGAGCACAGGTTTCCAGTTTCAGGCTGTCCCAGGGTGAGATGGCTATGAAAGGGGTAGTAGCTCAACTGAACCTGTCCCCAGGTGAAGGGAATAAGTGCAGGGGCAGAAGTGAGGCCCCGAGATAGGACAGATTCTTCTGCTGGGCTAAGAGTATAGTTGGATGCACTTCACTTCACTTCATCGGACGCATTCAGTGGAAAATACAGTGAGGAGATTTATCTACACACAGAACGTGAAAAAATGGGTGTTATCATACACACTCACTTCAGATGAGCTATTACCAGTGGAGGGGGGACGGGGGGGAAGAAAACCTTTTGTAGTGATAATCAAGGTGGGCCATTTCCAGCAGTTAACAAGAACATCTGAGGAACAGTGGGGGGTGGGGGTGGGGGAATAAACATGGGGAAATAGTTTTACTTTGTGTAATGACTCATCCATCCCCAGTCCTTATTCAAGCCTAAATTAATTGTATCCAGTTTGCAAATTAACTCCAATTCAGCAGTCTCTCGTTGGAGTCTGTTTTTGAAGCCTTTTGCTTGTAATATAGCAACTTTTAGGTCAGAGATCGAGTGACCAGAGAGATTGAAGTGTTCTCCGACTGGTTTATGAACGTTATAATTCTTGACATCTGATTTGTGTCCATGTATTCTTTTACGTAGAGACTGTCCGGTTTGGCCAATGTACATGGCAGGGGGCATTGCTGGCACATGATGGCATAGATCACATTGGTAGATGTGCAGGTGAACGAGCCTCTGATAGTGTGGCTGATGTGATTAGGTCCTATGATGGTGTCCCCTGAATAGATATGTGGACACAGTTGGCAACGGGCTTTGTTGCAAGGATAGGTTCCTGGGTTAGTGGTTCTGTTTTGTGGTGTGTGGTTGCTGGTGAGTATTTGCTTCAGGTTGGGGGGCTGTCTGTAGTCAAGGACTGACCTGTCTCCCAAGATTTGTGAGAGTGAAATGGCCCACCTTGATTATCACTACAAAAGGTTTTCTTTCCCCCACTCCACTCTCCTGCTGGTAATAGCTCATCTGAAGTGAGTGTGTATGATAACACCCATTTTTTCACGTTCTGTATGTATATAAATCTCCTCACTCTATTTTCCACTGAATGCATCCGATGAAGTGAGCTGTAGCTCACGAAAGCTTATGCTCAACTAAATTGGTTAGTCTCTAAGGTGCCACAAGTCCTCCTTTTCTTTTTGCTTAGATGCATGGGTCTGTAGTTGCCTGGATCACTTTTTTCCCTCTTGCTTTACTATCATCGGACACTAGATGAGGAGGAAGAGCCTCACCAGCTCTATAAAACCAGCTGGGGGAAGGCTGGGAGCAACAGGTATCAGAATAAGCTAGACCGGGGCTTCTCAAACTTTTGGTTTTGCTGGCCCCACTTTGAAACTATTTCAGGCTATGACAACCCCCGACCTCCAAACAGTCATAGCAAGTTACTGTACGGACTCATAGAAACATACGCATGGTATTGCCACCCTTACTTCTGGGCTGCTATGGGCGGGGCACTGCCCTCAGAGCTGGGCAGCTGGAGAGGGGCAGCTGTTGTAGCCCTCTTCCCCTCCTGCCCCCCTGCCCTGAGAATATTTTTGTGATCTCTTGACCCCCCCCTCCCCCGCCATAGCCTTGCAACCCCCTTTTGGGTCAGGACTCCCAGTTGGACAAATGCCGAGCTAGACAATCTCAAACCATGAACTAGTTCCCAGGCATCTCTGGGCCGATTCTCAGAGGAGGCAGCTCCCAGAATCAGGCCCTCAATGGCTCTCCCAGTGCAGCAGGCCCTGGGTGCAGCAATCGGTTTGAAACAGGAACCCCTGCAAGATGCTCTCTACCTTCAGTTCCTGACCCCTCCAGGGGCCGAGTGCATCTCCCCCATCCTCAGGCAGAGCTCAGAGCAGAGTCAGCAGCAGCAGCCCCTCCCCAGCGAGAGCTCCAAGCGAAGGCAGGGGCCTGGCAGAGAGAGGAGAGGGGCACAGGCAGGTCAGCGGAGGGGTGGAAGGTGGATCCCACCCCAGGAGATTTAACAGAGAGAGGAAAGCAGGGCTGTGAGAGCGCAGAACAGAGACACCCCCCAGTAAATCCCCCCACCCCAGACACCGAGATCCCAGCCTGGGAGAGGGGTTTGCTCCCCAACACTTACTCACGACAGCTGCAGCAAGGGGTCCCTGTGGGGCGGGAGGAGCTTCCACCCCGCTCCGGCTGGCTGGATCTGGAAAGAGAGAGAGAGAGAACAGGGAGAGGAGAGTGCGGTGAGGAGTTGGTGCCCAGGGGTCCCCCTGTCCCGCTCCTAGCTCTGGACCCCCATTGCAGGGGTGTCTGTGGGTGTGTTCAGGGAAGGGCCGGGGGCTCTGCTCCACCAGGGCTGAGAGTGTCATAGCAAAGTAACTGTAACACTGCGGAGTATTTTCAATGTTGCCTCACCCTGAATGTCACTGATCCCCCAGTTTAGAATGCGTCTCCCCGGCCGCTTCTCTTGCTAATTTGAACCTCAGGGAACACATCAAATCTCTCTCCTGTCCTCCACAGCTGCTGGGTTTGGGCCACTGCCAGGGCCCTCTACACCGGGGTTAACATCTGGATCCTGGCCAAGCTGGTTCTAGCCCATGTGGCCAACCCCCAGTGACCAAAAATCACAAGTCAGAGCCCCCCAAAACCATGAGATTGGCTTAAACAAGATGAGATTTTGAAAACAACTGTGGGTTCTATTCTTGATCTCCTGGTGGTGGAGCCTTTAGGGGTCACCTTTTCAAGCTTTTCTCCCCATCTAGGAGGGCTAGAACAAGAAAAACTTCTGACAAAAATGGCCAACCCCACGAAAATCTTCTACCAGAATCAGAAAAAATTAGTCCAGAATGATTGAAAACAGAACAATTTTTGGTTTTTGAATTTTCCAAGAAGACAGTGAATGTTTTTTATTAAAGCCGACGCTTTCCACAAAAGGTTGCCTTGAATCAAACACCCAATTTTTCCGAAAAAAAAAAAAATTAATTGAACCATTTCAGTGGTTCTCAAACTTTTGTCCTGGTGACCCCTTCCACACAGCAAGCCTCTGAGTGCAACCCCCCGTTATAAATTAAAAACCACTTTAATATATTTAACACTGTTATAATGGCTGGTGATGAAGCAGGGTTTGGGGGTGGAGGCTGACAGCTCATGACCCCCACATAATAACCTCACGACCCCCAGTTTGAGGACCCCTGGACTACACTGAGCATGCACAGAAAGAGAGCCAGAGGGTTGAAAGGCCGCTGGGATGGACAAGACTTGTGGGGCTCTGAGAGACTGCCCCCCCCCGCCACCCCGCAGCAGTGTGAATTCAGCTCCAACCAGGGGCAGGAATCTGAAATCAGTTAAACAGCAGAGACTTCATGCAGGCAGAGGTCCGGCTTGCCGGACAGGGACAGCTCCTTCCCTTCCAGAACATGGGCATCAGCAAAACTCAAGCATCAGAAACCTGGGAATTAGAGGCGAGGGACAGAGGGCCCCTCCGCCCCCCAGCCTGGAGAGGGGGAAGGGACGGGGGACCCCCCCCCAGCCCGGAGAGGGGGAAGGGGAGGGGAGAGGGGGGACAGAGGCCACCCCCAGCTCAAAGAGGGGGAGGGGGCCCCTTAGGGGGAGCAGTCGCCAAATGGCGATGCCCAGCCCATGAGTCGGGGTTCCAGCGGGGGGGACTCTGGAGGGGGGGGGTTCCAGCCCCTGCCCCCCAGTGTCCCGGAGCTCCCCCAGCGAGCCCGGCATGGGTTGCACGTTTCTCGTCGGCTCAAGACCCTGAGGGGAAAAGGACCCTGCCAGATTTACTTGGGGGTGGGTCTTTTGCTCATGGGTTGTGTTATGAATCCAGTGGGTGGTGTTTCCCCAGCATAATGCCGCATTGTTTCCCTCCTTTATTAAAAGCCTTTTGCTACACTCAGACTCTGTGCTTGCGAGAGGGGATGTATTGCCTCTTGGAGGCACCCAGGGGTGGTTTGTAATTGTCCCAGGTCTCTGGGTGGGGGCTCGAGCTGGTTTTGTATTGCGTTATTGAAACCCCTAGATACTCAACCTGGCCCTTGTTCCTGCTAACTCTGACGTGCAGAAGGGTTACAGTTACTTAGGAATTAGATACAGTGCTCCTGTCAGCTAATTTCCAAGTTATCTGCAAAAAAACCCTAGATTTTTCAGATGCCTAAGTAGTACCTGTTAAAGTTGCCCCCCCATCTGAAATGGCACCCCAGCACCCCCCCCCCAGCATGTACTGAGAGTTGGTCAGTCCCTGTCCCAACACATAACACCCCCACCATGTATCTCTACTTTTCTCCAGCTCCCTCCATCCTACCCCCATTTTCCCTGCACCCCTGGGTCTCTCCCTGCCCCCAGATGTCTATGGGGCTGTCTCTCCGAGGCCCCATTCTGGAGAGAGGCGTGTGGCAGAGTTGAGAATGAATGGCAAGTGATAGTTACATTCCACAATTTTCCAGGGAAACTTTGTTCCCTTGGGTTTGTGGCTGGCTGCTTCTTGGCTCTGTTCCCAGCACTGACGTGCTCCCTGGGCTGCTTTTCTGGCCCCCCTGGCTGGCATGACCCTGTTCCCCAGCTCAGCTTGGACCCCTGCTTTCTCCTTAGCTTGGCCTCTCTCTCTCTGACCCAGGCAATTCTGGCTCACACAGAGGATGGGACCCCCCTGGCCTCCTGACTCCCTGATTAACCTGCCCACCCTGTCAATCAGGCTGACCTGGCACATTGGCCTCTCCCCATTGTTCCTGGGGACTGGCAGTCTCAGGGTCCTGATTTCCCATTGACCCTTCCCCTTCCTTTTGGTACTGGGAGCTAGCTAACCCAAACACCCCCACTGAGTTTTAGGAAGTGGACAACAGTTGCCTTACATCAGGGAGACTTGTACCCCCAAAGGGAGCAATGTACCCCCAACTTCCTTAAACTGACGTAGCTCTCAGCCACTGTTGTAAAAGCAGGAGGGTTTATTAGCTGTCTGGAACACAGCGTAGAGAGTCCTTGGTTAGAACAGAGAGTTCCGGCATGGTCCATCCGCGTCAACCGAGAGCCCTTTGACCCCTTTGTTGTCCCAGTTCAGGAGAGCGTCCCCGATTCCAGCGGCCCCACACTGAACAACCCCCAACGTGGCTCCTCTTCAGCCCTTTCTTTTTGTTCCTGGGCAAACCTTGTCCCCTGGCCTTCCTCCTCAGCCCTTTGTTCTCCAGCTGGTCCCATCCCACTGGCTTCCTGCAGAGGGTGGGCCATCCATGGTCGTTAGTTGCTGGGTGCCAAATGTCTGGGCAATTGGAGTGGCCATTGTCTTCTGGGGGTCTCCATGGGCATGGGGCCCCAGGGCCCAGGCATCTAGGCGTCAGCCACTTCTGTATCTCTGGGTCTCTACAAAGGATAAACAACCTTTTCCCACCACATACTTAACCATGCAGCACATAGGGGAAACTGAGGCACATAGTATTCATACAAAATGTACAGAAAATTCCCACTCTGTCACAGTTCCAACCCTCCCCCAGTCTGTGCCCGGGGCAGAGAGGCCCTTCTTTGCCCCTTCTCCCCCCGTCCCACCAGGCTCTGCCCCTGCTCGCCCAAGGATTGCAGTGGCTCTCAACTTTTCCATACTGCTGTACCCCTTTCAGGAGTCTGATTTACAGACCCCAAGTTACACCTCACTTAAAAACCATTCGCTTACAAAGCCGGACATAAAAATACAAAAGTGTCACACAGCCACTATTATGGAAAAATTGCTGACTCTCTCGTTGTTACCATATAATTATAAAAGAAATCAGCTGGAAATGTACATGTCGGTGTACACTCCATAGAGCAAGATGAAGACGTCACTGTCTGGAATGTTGGTTTGCACTGATGTCACCAGTGCTTTTAGGCAGCCCCTTGTAAAACTAGGCCAATAGCGAGATGAGCAGAGGCGGACGAGGGTTTCCTGGGGCCCTGGGCCAGAGCAAGTGCACCCTCCTCCCCCTGTGGGGCTCCCGCCCCTTGTCCAATCAGAAGCAATATGCTAATAAGGCGTATGATCTCCCCCGTGCTGTGTAGTTTCATTCTCCTCGCGGCTGGCTTTTTCGGGCGCTTTCCCTTGCATGAGCAATGGGGGAAGACATGATGTGTGTGAAGGGGGGAGTTGGGGCTCCCCGCTCAGCTAATGTGCAGAGAGGGGGAGATGGAGCAGGGACCTGCCTTGCAAAGGATGCTGCAGCCATGGAGTCCCTGGAGGAGGTAAGCTGTGATCTTCCTCCAGAGCAGTGCCCTGGGAACCTGACTCCCACCCCGGCTCTGCAATGGGGGACTGGGGTTAGGGTGGAGACTGGGGGTTATTCTGAAGATCCCAGTGTCATCACAGCCCTGTGATTATTGTTACAGCCCCCACAGGCAGGCTGCAGGGCCTCGCAGTGTATGTGAATGACGTACGATTTGTATGGCAGCCGCTGTTGAATTGTGTGTCCATTCTTCGGCCACAAATTGAGCTTGAATATTTTCGTTTCCCCCAAAGTGAGGTGTTGGGTAAAGGGGAGACTGGGGGGGAGGGGGGGTTCCAGGAAATGAACAGTAGCTTTTAGACGTGCCAGAAAACCCAGTAAAACACCCAGAATTGCTCCCAAGTCGGCGAGACGTCCTGCCTTTCAGAAAGGGCTCCTGTTCTCTGGCAAATCCTCCCTTCCGGGGACAAATCAACCCCGTGTGCAGACGTCACTTCTCCCTTCCCGAGGAGCCTGGCCCAGAGCGCGGCGCGCATCGCTTGGCCTCCTGCCCCGGTCCCTCCAACCTCTGGGGTCCCATGCTCGTGGCTGGGGGGGGGAGTCTTACGGCAGCTGGGGGGGGCAGGCTCCTGGGGGACAGGGTAGCCGGGGTCTTTGCAGGAGCTTCGTGAGAGAAGCTCACCCCTGAGCAACCCGACAGCTGCGCTCGCCCCTCGGGGGCTGCGAGCAGGAGCCACGAACAGGCCCTGTGGCCGGGGAGCTCTCCGGGTGAAGGGCAGACGGTGTCTGACCCTGCATTGGCTTGGCTGGGGCGGGGGGGCTCGCTCGGCTCGTAACTCCAGCGGGAGAACAATGTTCCACCGCCAGGGTGATGTTTAAGTGGGTGGGGCAGGGGGAGAGACACCTTTAAATCTGCTTGAATGCTCTGGGTGCCGTTGTGATGCGCTGTACACCCCCAGCGCCCCTGTCTTCTTTCACTTCATCTCTCCCAGGTGGTGGGTGCAAGACCCAGGCTGTGGCTGCCTTTGTCTGTACCCCGATGGCCGGGTTCCTCTCCCTTCTCGGGGGCAGCGGTGTTGTGGCCGGGCTGGTCCCAGAATGTGAGAGAGACAAGGCGGGGAGCTGATAGCTTTTCTTGGACCAACTTCTGGTGGTGAAAGGTACAAACTCTGGAGCTCCACAGAGCTCTTCTTCGGGTTTCCTCTGATGTCCTCCCCCAGCCCTGAAGACGAGCTCTGTGGAGCTCCGAGTTTGTATCTTCCACCAGTGGAAGTTAGTCCAGGAACAGGAATTACCCAGCTGGTCTCTCTCTTTCCTTGTTGCCATCCTCCTCTTTCTCTCCACACGTTTCACATCAGATGTTCAGGCTGGGAGCTCTTTGTGGCAGAGATTGTCTTACTATCTGTGCGCAGCATCCCTAGACCAACCCCTAACCCGATCCAGGACAGAAACCTCTCAGCTCTACCCTATTTCTTTCCACTGCAGTCCTGCCTCAGGGATGGAGGCCCCATTGTGCCAGATCCCATAAAAAACACATCACAAAAAGACAATTCTTTCCCCAGGAAGTGTGCAGGCGAAGCACAATAAGTAATTCTCAGCCGCTTGTGCAGAGGAGCAGCAGTGACCTCTAGTGGGAAGAGGAATTCCCATTGCTGGAGCACAGACAATCATAACAATAGTGTAATAAAGAATACAACTGCTCTGGAGGTTGGATCCCAAAGTGCTTTACCAACCACATCGTACTTATGGGAATCCTTTCCCCCCACTACTGACATGCAGCCACCTCTGGAGTGAAACTCCACAACTGTTCAGCAGCACACAACATGGGCAGACGATGTCTTAGGGGAATGATTGAAGCAGAATCCACTCGCCTATTGGAATTTCACAGGGCATTTGAGAGAGGCAAATTGTAGTCCCCCGAACTGTCATTTGAACCGACTCAGATCTCCCCCATTAAAGAAGAGCCATAGGATTTGTAATGACCATAATGGGACCTTGCTTTTAACTCCCAGCTGAATCCTGACACCAGCAGAGGCACAGCGCCCCCAGCTGCCAGGTTGAGTCTCTGGGTTCAGTTCTGCCTTAGTCGGGGGTGTCATCCGTCTTATTTGTTTCAACACTGAGTTTCCCTTGAGGTTTCCCATTGGGAAACAGCCTGGGTCTGTCTCTGTTCAGCTTTTATAAGCTCACACCGTCAAACCTCAAGGAATTACATTTGAATGTACCAAGCCAGAGATTCCTCCCAGCCAGTGATTCCTACATCGAGCCCAGAACTTGTGACTGAGTTAGAGCAGATCATTCGTAAGAGAGCAACTCCGTGTAAAGACTTGGAGTGAATTCTCTCCTCTCTGGCCTCCCAGCACCTTGCTTTCCTGACCTACAGCGTGCCCGGCTGTTTGAGTGCTGACCCTGAGAAAAGCCCTCACTAGTACATTGAGCCTGAAGGCTTTTTACTAGGGCTGGCAAGCGATTAAAAAAAATAATCGCGCTTAATCGCACTGTTAAACAATAAGAGAATATCATTTATTTAAATATTTTTGGATGGTTTCTACATTTTCAAATATATTGATTTCAATTACAACAGAATACAAAGTGTACGGTGCTCACTTTATATTTTTGGTTATAAATATTTGCACTGTAAAAAACAAAAGAAAGAGAATATTTCAATTCACCTAATACAAGTACTGGAGTGCAATCTCTTTATCATGAAAGTTGAACTTACAAATGTAGCATTATGTACAAAAAATAACTGCATTCAAAAATAAAACAATGTAAAACTTTCAAGCCTACAAGTCCACTCAGTCCTACTTCAGCCACTCGCTCAGACAAACAAGTTTGATTACAATTTGCAGGAGATAATGTTGCCCACTTCTTATTTACAATATGACCTGAAAGTGGGAACAGACGTTCACATGACACTGTTGTAGCTGGCATCACAAGATATTTATGTGCCAGATGCGCTAAAGATTCATATGTCCCTCCATGCTTAAACCACCATTCCGGAGGCCATGCGTCCATGCTGATGACGGGTTCTGCTCAATAACGATCCATGGCAGAGCGGACCGAGACATGTTCATTTTCATCATCTGAGTCAGATGCCACCAGCAGAGGGTTGATTTTCTTTTTTGGTGGTTTGGGTTCTGTAGTTTCCGTATCAGAGTGTTGCTCTTTGAAGACATCTGACAGCATGCTCCACACCCCGTCCCGATCAGATTTTGGAAGGTACTTCAGATTCTTAAACCTTGGGTTGAGTGCTGAATCTATCTTTAGAAAGCTCACACTGGTACCTTCTTTGCATTTTGTCAAATCTGCTGTGAAAGTGTTCTTTAAATGAACATGTGTTGGGTCATCATCCGAGACTGCTATAGCATGAAATATAGGGCAGAATGTGGGTAAAACAGAACAGGAGACATACAATTCTCCCTCAAGGAGTTCAATCACAAATTTAATTAACGCATTTATTTTTTTTAATGAGCATTATCAGCATGGAAGCATGTCCTCTGGAATGGTGGCTGAAGCATGAAGGGCAGATGAATGTTTAGCATATCTGGCACATAAATACCTTGCAATGCCGGCTACAAAAGTGCCATGCGAATGCCTGTTCTCACTTTCAGGTGACATTGTAAATAAGAAGGGGGCAGCAGTATCTCCCGTCAATGTAAACAAAACTTGTTTGTCTTAGCGATTGGCTGAACAAGAAGTAGGACTGACTGGACTTGTAGGCTCTAAAGTTTTACATTGTTTCATTTTTGAGTGCAGTTATGTAAGTGTAAGCAGTGTCAGGATGAGCTCCACCCTGACATCTGGTGGTGAGGTGTGGCAAGTTGTGG
The DNA here is from genome assembly GCF_965140235.1 of Caretta caretta. Lineage (NCBI taxonomy): Eukaryota > Metazoa > Chordata > Testudines > Cheloniidae > Caretta > Caretta caretta. The sequence continues at coordinate 28,912,903 of NC_134219.1, forward strand.
AAAAGAACTTCAGGGGCCAATCTCATTTGCATAGGCACACCCACCACGCCTAGAATGAGACCATAGCTGCCCAAATGGTCACTTTCGCTGCTGTGGGATCCCCAGTGTCTCTGTTATTGGGGCAGGAAGAATAAATTGTTATTACCCTGATTATGGGAACTGTGCTTGGAACTGTATGTGGCCTTTTGTTATGATGGAGGGATTCACCATCAACTAAGTAGCACTCGCTAGGCAAGGGTCATGGGTTCCAAAACTGTGTGAATGGAGAGAGGCTGGGGACAAGTACTAATACTTGGTGGTATGGGCCCCTTGGTGAGGACTTTACATGCTAATTGCACTTCCTCCTCTCTCCACTGTGGAATATCAGAGCTAATTTTGATTTTATTAGAAGTCTAGTTATAGGCTGCTGAGCTCATTTTGGGCTGACAGTGCACCAGCACTGGGGCTCCCCTACTACAAGCTGAATTCACCTAAGAGCTGAAATCACTGAGTGTTGTGTTAAGTAGTGGGGGAGCCGGAAGATATATTGTGGAGCAGTTGGCGGGCTGGCTGGTGGAGCAGTTTGTGGATGGCAGGAGCTGCTTGTGGGCCGTGGAGCTGAGCGAAGGAGTTCGTGGGGCGGCTGGCGGAGCGGAGCGCAGCTGAGCGAAGGAGTTTGTGGGGCGGCTGGCGGAGCAGAGCGCAGCTGAGCGAAGGAGTTCATGGGGCGGTCAGCTTCAGATCATGTAAGGTGCCTCTTACCCCTGTCCCATTTCCACCCAGGTTGGGAGGTAAAGCTCCGCAGATAAACTTTCGAACTCTGGGGCTGCCCTGACCAGGGACAGAGACTTTTGGGGCATTGGACTTTTGGGACTTTGGGTGATTTGGGGTTGCTGGACTCAAGAACCAAAGGGAAAAGGGCATGCCCCAATTTGCTTGGGGTGGGTTTTTGCTCATGGGTTTTGTTATGAATCCTGTTGGTGGTGTTTCCCAAACATAATGCCACATTGTTTCTCTCTGTTATTAAAAGGCTTTTGCTACACTCAGACTATGTGCTTGCGAGAGGGGAAGTATTGCCTCTTGGAGGCGCCCAGCGGGGGTGGTACATATTTGTCCCAGGTCACTGGGTGGGGGCTCGAGCCGGTTTGCATTGTGTTATTGGAATGGATCCCCTAGATATTGAACTCGGCCCTTGTTGCTGCCAACTCTGACGGGCAGAAGGGTTACATAAGAAAAAAATCCACATCTGTAAGTTACACTTTCACGATAAAGAGATTGCACTACAGGACTTGTATGAGGTGAACTGAAAAATACTATTTCTTTTATCATTTTTACAGTGCAAATATTTGTAATCAAAAATAATCATGTAAAGTGAGCACTGTGCCCTTTGTGTTCTGTGTTGTAATAGCAATCAATATATTTGCAAATGTAGAAAAACATCCAAAAATATTTAATCAATTTCAATTGGTATTCTATTGTTTAACAGTGTGATTAATCACGATTAATTTTTTTAATCACAGTTAATTTTTTGAGTTAATCACGTGAGTTAACGGTGATTAATTGACAGCCCTGCTTTTTACACAACTGTAGGGGAAACTTCAGCAATGTCTAGAACTAGAGCTGATACAGTGTAAGCCTAGGTCATGAAAAACGTGAAAAGAAATGACAGTTTGATGTCCTTTGAAGGAAGTAGAAAAGTGAAAGTCCTCCCCCACTTTTCAAATGGAGGGAACTGTTAAGAGTAAATGTTTATTTCCCCTCCAAAACTGAATGAAATCCTCCCTCCCACCCTCAAAACCAGTATTTCCATTCTAAGTCCACTCCCCCATCAAAAAATGAAAAATGGCAATCAAAATAAAACCTTTCATTTGGCTCAAAATGGCATTTTCCATTAAAAAAACAACTTTGAACACGAGTTTTCATCCAGCTGTAGTTTGAAGGTTCAGAATTAATGACATCTCGGTTCCCATTTCTCCCTCCAGAGGGATCCGGGTGCAAACTCTACCCCAGGGACTGGCTGCTGCATGGGGACAAGTGCTACTGGCTGTCTAAGGAGCGTAAAGATTGGACTGGGAGCCGTGACGACTGCTCGGGGAAGAGCTCTCGCATGCTCGTGATCCAGAACCGGGAGGAGATGGTAACATAAAATATAGGCTCATCCAACTCCAGTTGGAGAAAGACGTGTGTCACTAGTTACAATCCCAGTGTCTTTCACTAGAAAGACGTGTGTCACTAGTTACAATCTACCACCTCCCTGCAAATCAAACTCCACACTGGGGTGTTTTCTCCCCTTCTAGGGGTCTGGCTTATAAACATACAGTTCAGAACAAGAACCCCACAGCTTTCCCACCCCAGACTGCCCAGCTGGCTCCTGTAGGTGTTTCACTCCCAGGCCCTCTGTCTGAAAGCTCAGCAGAGCCCTTCTGCATAGAGCTACTCACACAAACCTCCTACCCCATCAAATCTCTCCCTGCCCAGACTGGCTGCCCTTGTAGCCCCACCAGACCTGACTCCTGGTCACCTGCTTCCATCACCTTTGCCTCTGAGTCCAGGGGCATCTAGTCACAGGTGAGGCTCAACCCAGGACTCCCTTAAAGGGCCAGCTCACCCTGTGCCACCAAGGACTGGTGCTGATGTTACCATGTCTGCATAGAGAGAGCCACGTTCACCTGCACTGGGACCCTGCCCACCCAGGGGAGAGGGTGAACTAACTCAGGGGCTGGTGGGGTCTCCTGCTGGCATTATGGGCAGAGCTACTGAAGGAGAGAGCAGGCACTTCATGGGATGACTAAGGGAATTCTAGCATGTTACAGGATACTCATCCCCACCCCCTCTGCTTTGCACATCACAGGATTTCATACAAGATGTTGTACAAGATGCAAACTACATCTGGATTGGCCTTAAAGTGACACCCCCAGGGGGGAAATGGACCTGGGTGGACGGTTCCCCATTAGATCCAGTGCGGTGAGTGCTGCTTGACGTTTACTCTTAGAGATGTTTGGGAAAAGCTCCCATTGTATAACTTGCTCATGTTAAATGTCCAACGTCTGTTCGAGGCCTGGTCTACACGGAAAAGTCTTAGCAGCGTAACTAGGTTGGTTCAGGGTATTTCTCCTAACAGAGGTGTGCCAGCAAAGGCCCTAGTGTAACTGCCGTTCTCCCAATATCTCTGTGTGTATAGCAGTGTAGCTTAGGGGGATCAGGGGAGCTGGCATAAGCGATAGTGGTGGAAGCAGTTGTATATGGATATAACTGTACTTATCCTTAGGGGACCCAGCTATTTTCCTCTTTCCATTGTGAAAACAGAGCATTTATTCCTGTTGTTTCCTATCTTTTAACCAGTTACTGATCTATGAGAGGACCTTTCCCCTTATCCCATGACAGCTTCCTTTGCTTAAAAGCCTTTGGTGAGGGACCTTATATTTTCCTGCTTCTAATGTACTTAATTCTTTTAGGTTTTGCATCTTTAGGAAGTTGCTTCTCAAACTCTTCCTTGCCCTGCCTCCTTATACTTTACAATTTACTTGCTGGAGTTTTGCTCCGTCCTAGTTTCCTCATTAGGTTTAGACTTCCAGTTTTTCAAGGATGCTTTTTGCCTCTAATGGCCTCCATTACTCTGCTGTTTAGCCAGGATAGCAATTTTTTGGTCCTCCTCCTGTCTTCTTTTATTTGGGGTACACACTTAGCCCTAGTCTACACTGTGTGTGTGCGGGGGGGATTGACCTAAGACATGCAACTTCAGCTACGAGACTAGCATAGCTGAAGTGGACGTATCTAGCTCGACTTACCTTGGCATCTTCACAGCGCTCCCCCATCCACTCCGCCTGCACCTCTCGCAGCGCTGGAGTACCGGAGTCGACGGGAGAGAGTTCGGGGTTCGATTTATCGCGTCTAGACTAGATGTGATAAATTGACCCCCAATAGATAGATCGCTACCTGCGTTTCCGGCGGGTAGTGTAGACCTGCCCTTAGACCCGGTCTACATTACAGACTTATGACGGTATAACTATGTTGCTCAAGGGTGTGAAAAATCCACCCCCCAAGTGATGCAAGTATCCTGACCTCACCCCCAGTGTAGACAGCACTACGTTGAGGGGAGCACTTCTCCTGTCCCCATAGCTATCGCCCTTGGGGAGGGGGATTGGCTCTGCTGATGGGAGAAGCTCTCTGGTCAGCGTAGGTAGCGTCTTCACTGCAGCGCTGTGAGTGTAGACAAGCCCCTCGTCTGAGCCTCTCATGCTGTATTTAAGGAGTGTCCGTGATACTAGGAGACATTTGTCCCTGGTGACAGCTCTGTGCAATTTCCATCCAACAAGCATCCACATGGTTTTGTGGTTCCCCTTTTAGAAGTGAAAGGTGGGGGCTAGAAATCATCTCTGCATCATGCCCCGAGGTGACAGTTAGTCTGTCTGCTCCAATCACTCTTTATCCCGAGTCTTGAACAGGGTTAACAGGAGAGAATAAGGGACCCCCCACCACCACCACCTCAGACTCTCCCCTAGCTCAGTGGTGTGAGCCTACTCCTAAGAGGTGAGAGACGCCTGTTCAAATCCCTTCTCCTACCCAGCTACAAGGGGGACTTGAGTTGGGGTCTCCTACTTTCCAGGTGAGTGCCAGAACCCCTGGGCTAAATGTTACCAGGAAGCGCTTGCTCCTCTCTGGTTTCAGAGTAGCAGCCGTGTTAGTCTGTATGCGCAAAAAGAAAAGGAGGACTTGTGGCACCTTAGAGACTAAGCAATTTATTTGAGCATAAGCTTTCGTGAGCTACAGCTCACTTCATCGGATGCATTCATCGGCTGCATGCTCCTCGCTGCCAGTCTGTGGATGCTCACCTGTGGGGCCCAAGCTGGTACAGGTCCTTTGAACATGCCCACTGGCTTGGGGCCCCAAGGCAAGTCAGGCGGAGACTGGCTCCTGGATCATACTGGGGCTTAGGCAGCCAGCAGCCTAGAGGGAGGGAGCAGCACAGGTGCTCGGGGCGCACACAGACACCCCGTAAACTTTGACTCAGAAAATTGAGGCACCGAGCAAGTTCAGGCGCTTCCAGGTTTTGGTGGCAGCTGAGCTGGGGTTTGGTGAATCCCAGGGGGATGCGGTTCTGGGACGGAGGTGTCTGAAGTGGCCTTTAGCCTCTTAAGTCTCTTTGTGAATCCAGCCCTAACCGTTCATCGGGACAAGTCCTCAGCTCCCTGAAGCTGTCCCGTTACCCAGGTCGCACGGTGCAGGTTTCCTCTCACCCATCAGACTTCGTTTTTAAAGGAAAGCTGAGATGTAGGAGATCAAGGTGGCGCTTCCAATGAACAAGTACCAGGTCACCAACCCCATGAGATTCAGCCTCGTATGGTCCTTGCTCCAGACCCCCTAACTCTGTGGGTCTCAAGCAGGGGTACAGGTATCCCTGGGGTACACAGAGGTCTTCCGAGGAGTAGGTCAACTCATCTAGATCTTGGCCTAGTTTTACAACGGGCTACATAAAAAGCACTAGCGAAGTCAGTGCAAACTAAAATTTCAGACAGACACTGACTTGTTCACACTGTTCTATACGCTACACCCGGACATGTAAGTACAATACTTATTTCCAATGGATTTATTTTATAATTGTATGGTACAAATGAGAGTCAGGCAATTTTTCAGTAATAGTGGCTGTGGCAACATTTGTATTTTTAGGTCTGATTTTCTAAGCAAGTCGTTTTTAAGTCAGGTGAAACTTGGGGTATGCAAGACAAATCAGACTCCTGAAAGGGGTACAGTGGTCTGGAAAGGTTGAGAGCCACTGCCCTAACTCACCTCACAGCCTGGGACGTCTTCTCGACTGACGCTCCGCAGGAAAGTTAGAGATGAAGGACAACACCAGAGCCCACCTTCCCAGTACAGGGAGGGGGAAGAAAGACTCACCCCTGGGCCTTTCCTTGTTACAGGGACCCACAGTGACACGGACTCTCTCTCACTCTGCAGCTTCTCAGGCTCTGCAGATGGGAACAGCTGCAGGTGGATAAAAGGCAGCCAGGTTCTGTCTGAGACGTGTGCCATGGAGCTCAAATGGATCTGCCAGAAAGAAGCGGCCGTGATATAAACAGTGCAACTGAGGATCCACATTTGTGTATCTGTAATGTGAAGTACCCCCCTGTTCAGTTTCATGGGTAGGGCCCTACCAAATTCACCCATCCAGTTTGGTAAATTTCATGGTCATGAGATTTTTAAAAGTCTTTTAAATTTTACAGTTTTAGCTATTTCCATCTGAAATGTCACCGTGTTGTAACTGTGTGGATCCCATCCCAGAAGAGGGTCATGGGGGGTCTCAAGGCTATTGGGGGAGGGGTGTCACGGTATTGCGACCCTGACTTCGGCACTGCTCCTGGCAGTGGTGCTACCTTCAGAGCTGGGCTCCCGGCCGGCGGCCACGGAGCTTTCTGCTGCTGGGGGAGGTTCCTGGCGGTGGCTCTGATCTGGCCCTGGGATCAGCCCATGCAGAGGACGAGGTCCTGTTCCTCCCCAGCCCAGCCCGAACTTGCAGCTAGAGCCTGGCACATGGTAGGAGCCCCTGCCCAGGATGCTCCCAGCCCTGCCCCTCCCCCATTCCAGGGTCCAGCACTCAGAGGTTAAAAGGGCCTGGAGCTGGCGGTTGGTGGGGTTCCCTCCTGACCACCGCGCTCGGGGCAGTTGCCCGCATCACCCCCCCATAAGGTTCCCCCCCACCACCATGCCACCCTCACTTCTGCACTGTTGCTGGCAGCAGTGCTGCCTTCAGAGCTGGGCACCAGACCAGCAGCTGCTGCTCTCTGGCCGCCCAGCTCTGAAGGCGGGGTAGACGTAAGGGTGGCAGTTCTGTGACATATTCCACCCCTCCCCCACCGAGCCAGATTTCACAGGGGAGACCAGATTTCACAGTCTGTGATGCATTTTTCATGGTCATGAATTTGGTAAAGCCCTACTCACGGGGCAGGACTGGGGCTTTAGGCAGAGCAGAACTCTGGGCAGTGCGGGGACTCAGGTGCCCCGCGCAGTCACAGTTCCTCTCCTCGGTCCTCCTCACTGGGCTGGGGCCTTGTAATTTTTAACTGCCCCAAACCTGCAGTAAGTTAATACCCTGCAATGTACCCGGGTACCCGGGGCTGGGAGGCACCTCGCCACCACCTGCCCTTTGCCTGAGGGAGCCTTGTCTGTGCCTGCCAGGGGTCAGCTCCCCAACTCCACTGGCCACACGCACTTGCTGCTGGGCCTGCCGTCACTGCAGGGTAGCAATAGGCCCACTCTGCCCTCAAGTCCTTTGAGAATCTGTCTGGAGCATCCAGTCCCTGGTCCCCTGGGCACCGGTATTATTCACAGATTCACTATTTCCAAAGGAACAGTAACATCCTCAGCCCCAGCTTACCAGGGGGCAGTGGGGCAGCAAGGCCAGGAAAGGTTCGAAGATCAACTGACCTCCATGGACCATTTATGCTGGGTGGGTATTAACCCAGGTCCTATTCTCCCCCACACACACACCCAGCTGGGTCTGGATGGGCCCCTGCAGGCCCAACCCACCCAAACTGCCCCGGGCGCAGGTTCCAGGTGACTCTCAGCGTGGTGAGGAGCAGCTGTAACGCTGCACAGAAGAGCTGGGTCCAGGGCTCCCTGGACAGTTTACATCAGCTCTCAGGCCAGAGGCCTGTCAGGACAGGCTGTATTGCAGGGGGCGGCTGGAGTGAAATGCCAGCAGCACAAACCCAGCGGCCATGGTGTGACCCCAGCCACTCACACAGAGCTTCCCGTGAGAGCTGGAGGCCAGCGCTTCCCACCTGGGAACAGGGTGGGATCCAGGCCCACAGGCAAATCCTCCCCCATGGTCCCATCCTGGCTACTCACAGAAGTCATGTGCTGGGCTGGGAGGAGGTCCAGCACTACTCTTTGGGCAAGTCGGGATCTCCCTGCCCTCAGGCCACCAGCCTCTGGCTTGGGGTGGGATCTGTCCCAGAGAAGGGAGAGCCCAGCTCACAGCCACCTGAGCAGATGGCTGTGGATGGCTCCCCCACCAGCATCACCCCAGATGAGCTCTGAGGAGATGGCAATGATGCACCCAGAGCCTTCTACTGGGGTGGGCACCCGCAGGGTGGCAGATTTCAGGGTTAACACCCCACTGAGATGCCTGTTTACCCAGTTCCGGTAAATTGGCGTCACATTAGCTATCCTCCAGTCATCGGGTACAGAAGCGGATTTAAATGATAGGTTACAGACTACAGTTAGTAGTTCTGCAATTTCACATTTGAGTTCCTGGTCCTGGTGACTTGTTACTGTTCAGTTTCTCAATTTGTTCCAAAACCTCCTCTAATGACACCTCAATCTGGGACAGTTCCTCAGATTTGTCACCTAAAAAGGATGGCTCAGGTTTGGGAATCTCCCTCACATGCTCAGCCGTGAAGACTGCTGCAAAGAATTAATTTAGTTTCTCTGCAACGGCATGGTGCCAGCTGCGGTGTGGACAGACCCCAAACAGGCCGGCTAACAGATGGGCTCATGATGCAATCACAAAGACAGACTGCTGCCGACATCAGGGCATCCTTGCTGGAATATGTGAAAATATCTGACTGGGATCAAACAACAGGTCATCAACGGACTTGTTTCCTAAGCCTCCTCTGGGAACATTTTCCAGCTTCCCATCAATCGCAAAGGGCTTTTTTAAAAACATCATTCAGCTGTAAGTACATAAGACTGGCCACATGGGTCAGACCAATGGTCCATCTAGCCCAGTGTCCTGTCCTCCGATACTGGCCAGTGGTAGGTGCTTCCGAGGGAATGAACAGAACAGGGTCAGTATCGAGTGATCCATCCCATTCACACCCAGCTTCTGGCAGTCAGATGTATATGGACACTCAGAGCATGGGGTTGCATCCCTGACCATCCTGGCTGATAGGAACTGGTCGAGCTATCCTCTGTGAACTTATCTACTTCTTGTTTGAACAGAGTTATACTCTTGGTCTTCACAACATCCCCTGGCAACAAGCTCCACAGGTTGACTGTGTGTTGTGTGAAGAAATACTTCCTTTTGTTTGTGTCAGACCTGCTGCCTATTCATTTAATTGTGTGACCGCTAGGTCTTGCGTTACATGAAGGCGTAAATAACACTTCCCTCTTCACTTTCTTGACCCCACTCATGATTTTATAGACCTCCTATATCCCCCCCTTAGTCATCGCCCCTCATATGGAAGCTGTTCCACATCTCTAATCATATGGGGATAGTTGAAAACCCCCATTATTATTGGGTTTTCTGCTTTTGTAGCCTCTCTAATCTCGTGAATTTCACAGTCCCCATCCTGGTCAGTAGTATATTCCTGCTGCTAGATTCTTATTCTTCAAGTGTGGAATTCCTATTCTTTAGAGATGCTAGGATACAGTTGGGTTCGTTTACGATTTTTACTGTTCTTTACTCTATGCTTTCCTGGACACGTAGTGCCACTCCCCCGCCAGCGTGACCTACTCTGCCGTTCTGTCAGCGCTGATGGTCCAGGGTCAAACCCTGCTATCGGCTCAACTGGGGTTTGGTTATTTGATCCCACCCACATCCCACTGAAATCCCTCTTGGGATGTCGTCTGGGCCATCTCTACTGTACCCCACTTCTCATGGCAGCCCCAGGCACTCAGCATTTGTGACTATCAGGCATCTTTAACGCAGATGGCCCCACTAAAGCCAGACAGATCTGAAAGCTTTGGCCAGTCTCCCAGCAGACAACACTTGCTTCCACCCATCACTAATACACAGAGTACATAGCACTGACTGGTGAGTCAGCCTGAACTCGCTATCTCAGACGCCAGGGACCCAAAGCCCAGGGAATTCACAGAGGACTTACAGGTTGTTGAATTCGGTGCCATTGGCCCATTTCCAGAGCTGCCCAGGGTCCCTCCGGAGGCCAATCCAGTGGTCAAATCTGCCTTTATAGCACAGCACGAAAGCCTAAAAACAGCAGAGGGAGAGGTGGGGTCAGAGCACAGGCTCTGTGCACCAGAGACTCACAGGGATACACTGAAGGGCTCTGTTTTCAGGGAACGGCTGGGGATTTTCGCCTCCGTCTTGCCCAGCTCTGGGTAATTCAGTATTAACTTTCCTATCCCAAACCTTGCCTTACAGAACAGCTGAGCTCCCCTGCCCATCACAGGGGAAGGGGAAGGAAAGAGCCCAGCTGATCTCAATAAGGGATGCTGGGAAGGGCCAGGGATGAGAGAAGAGCCACCAAATCCTCAGCTAGAAGGGGCCAGGGCTAAGAGGAGCCTCCCCATCCTCATCTGGCTACCCAAGAGCACTGGCTCTTCAAGTCAATCTGGGATCTCAGTACCCCTTTGGCCTCATGCCACCCAGAAGACACTCAAGCCAGCCTTGCCCTCGAGAGGGGCGGTCTCATTTTGAGAGGGCTGACAGTGAGTGATCCCTGCAGTCAGACACGGACACTAGAGGTGCCCCGGGCCAGCCAGCCAGGCCTGGCATTCAGCAGCTGGAAGCTCATTTACTCAGAGCTGCTCCTCGAGCCCAGGTTCTCCAGCAGCAGCTGCTGAGCCAAGACCAGAACGTTGCAATTCGAGCATCTCTCACCATTTCCTGCTCACTGTTGATCTCAGCCAGGGAGGCGCTGAGCGCAGAGCAGTGGGTCAGGCTGCAGGTCCAGTTCCTTTCGGCCTCAGAGAAATAGTAGCATTTCCCTCGGTATCCGATCCAGCAACGGGCCCCGGTTCAGGTGACGGAAGCTTAGGTCTCCACACTGAGAATGAGACAGCGACACGTGGTGTGAGCGAGACCCGCCACCCGCCAACGAGGAGAACAGGGGGAGATCAGCCCCTGCGCCCCAGGCTTCTGAGACACCTCGAACCAGGGTGGGTACTGAAAGGCCGTGAGGGAGCCAGGAGGACTCTGGGAATCCAGCCCCAGAGGGGGGTTATCTGACTCTGCTCTCACTCTCTTGGGTTCACATTCAACAGGGATGCAGCTGACAAGCAGCTCATGCCATGAAGCCCAGGACAGAGAGCTGGGCCCAAGCTCAGTGTTACAACACGGGGTGGGCAGAGAGCCGCAGAGGGAGGGGACAGTTACCAGGGGGCCAGCAGGGGGGCAATAATTAATGGGTAGGAGATTAACTTCAACGTGATTTGCCAGGTCTAGTACCCCAAGGAGTTCTGCTAGCCTGGACTGCTGCCCCCTCCCCCTGCTCTGCGTTTTGCTTCCCTGGAGAGGCAGGTTGAGATGAAGACAGGAACAAACTCCCTTCCCTTCAGGAGACCGAACGCCCGCTGCCCGGCCTGTCCAGCGCAGCCAGCCAGGTTCACGGTCACCATAAACATCTGCCATCTGCGCTCGCACACGCTGTCTGTGCAGGCGGGGACGTCAATAGCGCGACGAGACCCTGCCCTGCCGAGGTCACCAAGGGGTGGGTTTCACGCTGCGTTAGGGAGGTGTCCGTACTGCGTTCCACGGCTCCTTTCAGTGACGCGCCAGCACCTGCCCAGCACTGGGCACCACCCAGGGATGCAGGAAGGCCAGGCTGGCACCTCAGGGCGACACGCTGCAGGCAGAGGGCCCAGCTCATTGCTGCCCTGCACCGTCAATCACCCCCACTCTGCACGGGTAGCCGTGTCTGTGCCTGGAGCCCGGCAACAGTGACTTGGACCCAGAGTGCTCAGAGATGGGCTGGGGGGAGCTAATTTCAGTCCCGACACAGAGAGTGCCCAGGTGCAGGGGTCTGGGAGGGAGCAGGAGGGGGGTCTTGGAGGAACATCCCCCAGGAATCCTCTGTCCCAGGGGCAGAAGCCAGACAGGCCAGGAGGAAAGACTGACTGGTGGCTCAAGGGGGAATGGGATGTGCAGAGAGGGGGAAGGGAAGGGTGAGAACTCACCTGCCAGGACAATGATGAGAACTAAGAACATGATTGCAAGGGCGACTGTGAGCACAATTGTACATTTCTTGTAGTTAGGACAAGGATCTGAAACAGAAAGACCCGTCAGGCAGGGCCGCGAGGACACGTCTCCCCGACGGCACCAGGGCTGGAGCTGCCTTAGAACAGTGGTTCTCACCCACCGGTTCGTGTACCCCTGGGGGTAAGCAGAGGTCTTCCATGGGGCACATCAACTCATCGAGAGATTTGCCTCGTGTTACAACAGGCTAAATAAAAAGCACTAAGTCAGTACAAGCTAAAATTTCATACAGACAATGACTCGTTTATACTGCTCGATAGAGTATACACGGAAAGGTACAGCATTGATAGTCCAGTTCATCTATTTCATAATTAAATACGCAACAATGAGAGAGTCAGCAATTTTTCCAGAATAGTGGCTGTGACACTTTTGTATTTTTATGTCCGATTTTGGAAGCAAGTTGTTTTTAAGTGAGATGAAACTTAGGAGAGTGCAAGACAAATCAGCCTCCTGACAGGGCAACAGTCGTCTGGAAAGGTTGAGAACCACTGGACTCGAATATGCACCGTTCTGTCGATTGCTCCTTCCGTCCGATGCTCTGGGAGAGGAGCCCGGAGGGTCAGGCCGGCTGGGGCTGGCAGAACAGCCCCTCCTTCCTCTCAGCCCAGTGCCCTCCCCTGGGCACTCCCAGCCAGGCTGCCAGGAGGCCTGGTGAGCTCAGGGGCACAGAGATAAGGACCCACATGTCCTGGTGGCAGTTGCCCCCCCCACCATCCCCACCCCCATTCTGCCCCCTGCCGAGCGCTGGCTGGGCCCACACTGCCGAGTGCCCCTGTCCCCGCACACTGGGGTCTCACACTGGCCATACACAGCAGAAGGGGGGAGAACGAACCAGGCAGAGATGGGCCAGGGCTGTCACAGGGGGTCTGACACACCCAGCCCAGGAGGGCCCTGCACAGCCCCATGGCCACCCCTGTGTCTGCCAGACAGCAGCTGTGAGACAGGGATCGGTGCCCTGAGAGCCTCTGGGGGTGATCCAGTCCCTGCTGCCCACAGACGGGGTGTTGCTGGGCACTGGCTGCTGTCACTGAGAGCCTGGCCCCATGTGGGGCAGCCTCAGTGTCTCTCTTCAGCCTGTTCCCAGGCAGCGACACCCCATTACCTGGCTCCCCTCCAGTCTCCAGGTGTCCATGGCCCTCAACAGGCCACTCCTGCAGCTGCTCTTCGCTCCCAGCAGGTCCAGCTGCTGGCCCCATCGTCTCTTTCAGCGACGCTCAGGCCGCACACGCTGCTGGAGACGCTGGGCTGGGGTCGGCTCCTCTCTGTGACTGGGTCCGATTCAGCAGCAGCGAAGCCGAGCTGGGGCGGGGGTCCTGGCCCTGGCTCCCCGCACACCCTGCTCCGGACTCTCTGGCCGATCTGAAAGTCGAGAGGGACCCAGCAGGACAGGTCAGTGGGGGGTGGGGCACGATTTGTGGTTTCTCGTTCCCTGCCCAGCAGCCCAACCCCCTGCCAGAAGCGGTGCCATGATGATTGAACCCCCTTAAACGCCATCGGCCCCTCCACCCCCCAGGGCTTCAGAGACCTGATCTGCCACGGACCCCACCCGCCGCGCACCACCCCCGCGTGACAGGCACCCAGCTGGGGTTGACAGGAGGAAAAAACCCTCCCTCCCCACACATACCTCCCGCAATCGAGAGCAAGTCGAGAATCCTAACAGGAGTGGGGAGTTGGTGGGCGGGGGAGAGAACCAGGATGGATTGAGTAAAATCAAGGCAATTAAATCACCAAGTCCAACGCCTCAATTGAAATGATCAATTTTAATCAACTTATCAATTCACACTTCAGTAATTTTCTAAGGCCAAGTGCCCACCCAGTGGGCAATAGAACCATTAAAACTTCATGTCCAAAACTTCCCCCATGGGGGGAGGGGTGGAGTAATTGTGGGAGTGGCCCTTTCCTTCCCCCTTGTTCATTGGGACCGCAGGCAGGGGGAGGATGCCCGTGGGAAACCACGGTTGGGGGTACGGGGTACAAGGTTGGGGGTACAGGGAGCAACAGTGCGCTGATGACCTCCCCCCCAACTGGCTCGGGGCCATGGGAGGGGAAGGGCCCAGGTAGCTCCATGCTCCACACAGGTGCCCCATCCCCAGCGAGCAGACCAGGAGTTGGGGGGGCAGCCACCAGACAGGCCCAGCCCAAGGAGGGGGGACGAGGGGGCGCCCCCCACAGCCAGAGGAGGGGGGGAAGGGACGAGGGGGGAAGGAGGGGCCCCCCAGCACTAGGGGAGGAGGGAGAAGGGGGACGGAGGGGACCCCCGCCCGCCCCAGCCCGAGGGGAGGGAGGGAAGGGGGAGGGGGGATGGAGAGGCCACACGCCCGCCCCAGCCCAAGGAGAGGAGAAAAGGGGGAAGGGGGACAGAGGCCCCCCCCCAGCCCGGGAAAGGAGGGAAGGGAGAGGGGGGACAGAGGCCCCCCTCAAGCCCAGGAAATGGGGGAAGGGGGACAGAGGGCCCCCCCAAACCGGGAAAGGTGGGGGAAGGGGGACACAGGGGCCCCCCAGCCCGGGAAGGGGGGAAGGGAGAGGGGGGACACAGGGCCCCCCCAGCCAGGGAAAGGGGGTGAAGGGAGAGGGGGTACACAGGGCCCTCCCCCCACCTCGGGAAAGGGTGGGAAGGGAGACAGAGGGGCCCCCCGCAACCCGGGAAAGGGCGGGAAGGGAGACAGAGGGAACCCCCCAGCCCGGGAAAGTGGGGGAAGGGGGACAGAGGGCACCCCCCCAGCCCTGGAAAGGGGGAAAGAGAGAGGGGGGAGAGAGGGCCCCCACCCAGCCCGGGAAAGGGGGGGAAGGGAGAGGGGGGACAGCGGGCCCCCCCAGCCCGTGGAAACGGGGGGAAGGGAGAGGGGGGACAGAGGGCCCCCCCAGCCTGGGAAAGGGGGGAAGGGGACAGAGGGCCCCCCCAGCCCAGGAAAGGGGTGAAGGCGTACAGAGGGCCCCCCCCAAGCCCGGGAAACTGGGGAATGGGGACAGAGGGCCCCCCCATCGTGGGAAAGGGGGGGAAGGGGGACACAGGGCCCGCCCCCAGCCCTGGAAAGGGGGGGAAGGGGGACGCAGGGCCCCCCCAGCCCGGGAAAGGGGGGGAAGGGGGACACAGGGCCCCCCCAGCCCGGGAAAGGGGGGAAGAGGGAAGGGGGTGTGACGATGTGACTCAGCAGGGAGGGGGGAGTGTTGACCTGGGAATGTGCCCTGGGGATGGGAGACCTGAGAGCCTGTCACCTCAGCCAGGAGGGGGAGGAGGAGGGGGAGGTGACACCTCTGCCCAGGAATGTGGACGGAGGCTGCAGCAGGGAACCTGCTGGGTGGGTTTAGTTTTCAGTTTGGGGCTGGGTGGAGGAACACAGGGAACCCCAGGGTTGGGGTCTAAGCTCCCTGCTCCCCCAGAAGGACGTGATTGAGGGGTCCTGGTTGTACCCACAAGCTCTGTTGTGGACTGTGTTCCTGTTGTCCAATAAACCTTCTGTTTTACTGGCTGGCTGAGAGTCTCAGTGAATCCCAGGAAGAGGGGTGCAGGGCCTGGACTCCCCCACACTCCGTGACAACTGGTGGCAGAGGTGGGATGTACTGCACCCTGTGAACGGCGCTTCCTGCAGTAAGTGACTGGGGAACAGTAAAGCGAAGGGGAATTGACGGGGACCAGGCGTGCTGAAGATTCAGAGAGAGACGGTTTCAGGGGGCGGTTAACCCCTGGGAGTGTGTGACCAGAGAGAAGGACTTTTGCAGTAACAGGGTCCCCCGGGGGATTGCAGCGAGCTTGTCCCAGGGGCGGAGGAGTCTGCAGCTCGACCCTGGCAAAGAGGTGGTGACCTCAAGAAGGACTGGCACACTAAGGGATTTTCCTGGAAACCGTGGAAAGCTGCCTGGCCTGCGAATGGCCAGCAGGGAGATGTACGCTAAACGCCTGAAGAGCGACCTGGTGGAGCTGTGCAGGCAGAGGGGGCTGCGCATCGGGAGGTCCACCAAGGAACAGCTGATTGCCCAGTTGGAGGAGAGGGATCGCTTGGATGACCCGATCCCTGTCCCTGAGGGAAGCCGCCCGGCAGACAAAGCGTGGGCCCTGGGGCCTGACCAGGCTGGGAGGGGTCAGACTGCTGCCGAGGACATCCCAAGACCCTTCCTACCTATGCCTGGGGGGGGGGGGGTTGGGGGAAGCCCAGCAAATACCGAGGGCACCCTGACCCCAGCAGCCAGCAGGGGATCCTCCTGGCAGAGCTCCCCATCCCTGGAGCGGAGGCGGCTGGAATGGGAGAGGGAGATGAAAATGAGGGAGCTGGAGGATCATGAAAAACAACGTCAACAAGAGGAGAAACAACGTCAACATGAGGAGAAACAACGTCAACATGAGCAGGAGGAGAAAGAGAAACAACGTCAACATGAGCAGGAGGAGAAGGAGAAACAAAGACAGCATGAACTGGAGCTGGCCAGGCTGAGGAGCAGTGGGGCCCCGGCTGTGGTGATTGCGGGGAGACCCAAGACTGCAAGGAAATTTGATAAGTGCTTCCTGGCCCAGCGGAAGGAGGGGGGGGACATAGATAGCTTCCTGACAGCCTTTGAGAATGCCTGCGAGATGCACAGGGTTGACCCTGCAGACAGACTCCAGTTTCTCACCCCCTTACTGGACCCCAAAGCCGTGGAGGTGTACAGCCGAATGACAGGGGTGGAGGCAGGGGACTACGAACTGTTCAAACAGGCCCTGCTCCATGAGTTTGGGCTGGAGGCAGGGGACTACGAACTGTTCAAACAGGCCCTGCTCCATGAGTTTGGGCTGACCCCCGAGATGTACCAGAGAAGGTTCTGGAGTCAACGTAAAACGCCTGAGGTCACCTACCTACAACTGGTCAACCGGATGCAGGGATATGCCCGCAAGTGGACAGCTGGGGCCCAAGCTAAAGAGGACCTGCTTGACCTAATCATACTGGAGCAACTGTATGAACAGTGCCCTTCCGACCTGAGGCTGTGGTTGGTGGACAAAAAGCTCGAGAACCCCCAGCACACACGGCAGCTGGCTGACGAGTTTGTGAACAGTCGGTCAGGGGGTAGCTGGGAGGAGTCCCAAAAGGACAGGCCCCCCCCCAATGCAGAGAGAGAGTCACCATGGGGCCTCCCAGCGGGAAAATAGGGAGAACCCCCTCCAAAGGGGAACGCCTGGCGTTGGGCCCCTCCGACCCGCTCAAGGGGACTAACGTGACCTGAGCTGCTATCACTGTGGCCAGAGAGGCCACGTACGGTCCCAGTGCCCCGGGCTCAGGGACAAGCTGAGCAGACCCAACCTACCCAGGGTTAACTGGGTAGGGACTCAGCTGGATGAGGGGTAGACGACCCAGGAAAGGGGGGCTACCAGTTTACCACCTGCGCAGGAGGGAAGAGTACCCCAGGCCAGCTCTGCCAGAGGGCTAGAGGCTCTGGACTCAGGGTGCTCGGTTTACAGGGTGGGCGCGAGGCTGTCCCTCCGGAGAGAGTGCCTTGTTCCCCTAGAGGTGGACGGGAGGAAGGTCAATGGATACTGGGATACGGGCGCGGAGGTGATGCTGGCCCGGCCCGAGGTGGTGGCCCCAGATCGGGTGGTGCCCAACACCTACCTGACCCTGACAGGGGTGGGCGGGACCCCATTTAAGGTGCCCGTGGCAAGGGTACACCTGAAATGGGGGGCCAAGGAGGGCCCCAAGGATGTGGGGGTACACCACCATTTGCCCACTGAAGTTTTGATGGGGGGAGACCTAGAGGACTGGCCAAGCAAGCCCCAGACTGCCCTGGTTGTGACCCGTAGCCAGAGCCGGCGAGGGGCACTGCACCCTGACCTCAGGGAGGGTACCACACCGGAGGCGCAGGACCCTTCCCTGGTGGAGAGGGAGGGCCGAGGGGCACGGCTCAGAGAAGCAGAGGCCTCAGACCTGGCCACTGAGGGGGAACCGGGCCCCATCCCTTCCCCAGCCGCTGAGTTCCAGGCCGAGTTGAGGAAAGATCCCTCCTTGCGGAAGCTCAGGGACCTGGCCGACCTCGGTGTGGTACGGACCATGAGGAGAGGCTGCCAGGAGAGGTTCCTGTGGGAGAAGGGGTTCCTGTACCGAGAATGGGCTCCCACAAGGGAAGTAGAGTCCTGTGGGATCAGGAGGCAGCTGGTGGTCCCCCAGAAGTATCGCCGCAAGCTCCTGTACCTGGCCCATGACGTCCCCCTCGCAGGGCACCAGGGAATCCAGCGCACCCGGCAGAGGTTGCTACAGAACTTTTACTGGCCCGGGGTCTTTACCACTGTCCGGCAGTATTGCCGATCCTGTGACCCCTGTCAGAGGGTGGGGAAGGCCCGGGACAAGGGGAAAGCGGCTTTGAGACCTTTGCCCACCATAGAGGAGCCTTTCCAGAAGGTGGCCATGGACATCGTGGGGCCTCTCAGCAAGACGACCCGGTCAGGGAAGAAATACATTCTGGTGGTGGTAGATTTTGCCACCCGCTACCCCAAGGCGGTGCCCTTAGCTTCCACTGAAGCAGACACTGTGGCCGATGCGCTCCTGACCATTTTCAGCCGAGTGGGGTTCCCCAAGGAAGTCTTGACAGACCAAGGCTCCAACTTCATGTCGGCCCTGCTCCGGTGCTTGTGGGAGAAATGTGGGTCCGGCATGACTGGGCCTCAGCTTATCACCCCCAGTCCAATGGGCTGGTGGAGAGGTTTAACGGGATGCTAAAGATGATGCTGAAAACCTTTATGAACCAGCACCCGCAGGATTGGGACAAGTACTTACCTCACCTGCTGTTCGCGTACAGGGAGGTGCCCCAGGAGTCTACCGGATTTTCGCCTTTCAAACTGTTATATGGAAGGAGGGTGAGGGGCCCCCTGGACCTGATGAGAGACGAGTGGGAAGGGAAGGCCACTCCCGATGGAGAGTCAGTGGTGGAGTATGTCCTGATCTTCCGAGAGAGACTGGCTGAACTCATGGGCCTGGCCAGGGAGAATCTGGCCAGAGCCCAGAGGAAGCAGAAGGTCTGGTATGACCGCACGGCGCGGGCCCGTGCCTACGCCACCGGGGATCAGGTGATGGTTCTCATCCCCGTGAGAAAGAACAAACTACAGGCCGCCTGGGAGGGCCCTTTCAAGGTTGTCAAGCAGCTCAATGAGGTAAACTATGTGGTGGAGCTGTCGAACCGGGCGCACCACTGCCGGGTGTACCATGTGAATATGATGAAGTCATAGTATGCCAGGGGGAATGTGGTGTTGGCCGTGTGTGGACAGTGGGAGGAGCAGGGAGATGACCCTTTAGTAGATCTATTCCCTAGGACCAGAGCTGGTTCCCCCCTGGAAACAATTCCCCTCTCGGATCAGCTAACCCCTGCCCAGCAAGCTGAGATCAGGGGGGTGCTGCATCCGTACCGACAGCTGTTTTCCAACCAGCCTGGACGCACTAATCTGACTGTCCACTGGGTGCAGACAGGGTTGCACCCGCCGATAAGATGCTCCCCCTTCCTAGTCACAGGGAAAACTGTTAAGGACTTGGAAAGAGAGGTCCGGGACATGCTGGCTTTGGGGGTGATCCAGCCATCGGCCAGCCCTTGGGCCTCGCCGGTGGTGCTGGTCCCCAAAAAGGATGGGTCGGTCCGGTTCTCTGTGGACTATCGGAAGCTCAATGCCATCACTGTATCTGATGCCTACCCCATGCCCAGGCCGGACGAGCTCCTAGACAAGCTGGGAGGAGCTCGGTACCTTACCACCATGGACCTTACAAAGGGCTACTGGCAAGTGCCGCTGGATGCAGATGCCCGGCTGAAATCGGCCTTTATCACCCCTCTGGGGCTCTATGAGTTCCTGACCCTGCCTTTCGGCCTCAAGGGAGCGCCAGCCACCTTCCAGAGCCTAGTGGACCAGCTACTGAGGGGGATGGAGAGTTTTGCCATGGCATATATTGATGACATCTGTGTCTTTAGCCAGACCTGGGAGGACCACGTGTCCCAGGTTAGACAAGTGCTGGACCGACTCCAGGGGGCTGGGCTGACTGTAAAAGCAGAGAAGTGCAAGGTGGGGATGGCTGAAGTATCTTACCTGGGCCATCGGGTGGGGAGCGGCCGCCTAAAGCCGGAACCAGCCAAGGTGGAGGTGATCAGAGACTGGCCCGCTCCCCACACCAAAAAGCAGGTCCAAGCCTTTATTGGGATGGCAGGATACTACCAAAGATTTGTGCCCCACTTTAGCACCATAGCCACCCCCATCACTGAGCTATGCAAAAAGGGAAGCCAGACAAGGTGGTCTGGACCGAGCAGTGCCAGGAGGCTTTCCGGGCGCTGAAGGAGGCTCTGGTCAGTGGCCCAGTTCTGGCAAACCCAGACTTTGACAAGCCCTTTGTGGTGTTCACCGACGCCTCCGACACAGGCCTGGGGGCGGTGTTAATGCAGGAGGATGAAAAGAGGGAGAGACACCCCATCGTGTACCTGAGCAAGAAGTTGCTACCCCGGGAGCAACACTACGCGGCCATCGAGAAGGAGTGCATGGCCATGGTGTGGGCCCTCAAGAAACTAGAGCCCTATCTCTTCGGGCAACACTTCACTGTGTACACCGACCACTCTCCCCTGACCTGGCTGCACCAGATGAAAGGAGCCAACGCCAAACTCCTGAGGTGGAGCCTGCTCCTGCAGGATTACGACATGGACGTGGTCCACGTGAAGGGAAGTGCCAACCTGATAGCGGATGCGCTGTCCCGGAGAGGGGGCCCTGAACTTCCCCAGGTCACTGGTCACAGTGACCCCGCTCAGTTCAGTCTCGAAGGGGGGAGAGATGTGACGATGTGACTCAGCAGGGAGGGGGGAGTGTTGACCTGGGAATGTGCCCTGGGGATGGGAGACCTGAGAGCCTGTCACCTGAGCCAGGAGGGGGAGGGGGAGGTGACACCTCTGCCCAGGAATGTGGACGGAGACTGCAGCAGGGAACCTGCTGGGTGGGTTTAGTTTCAGTTTGGGGCTGGGTGGAGGAACACAGGGAACCCCAGGGCTGGGGTCTAAGCTCCCTGCTCCCCCAGAAGGACTTGACTGAGGGGTCCTGGGTGTACCCACAAGCTCTGTTTTGGACTGGGTTCCTGTTGTCCAATAAACCTGTTTTACTGGCTGGCTGAGAGTCTCAGTGAATCCCAGGAAGAGGGAGGGGTGCAGGGCCTGGACTCCCCGACACTCTGTGACAGGGGGATACAGGCTCCCCCACCCAGCCCAGGAAAGGGGGGGAAGGGGACAGAGGGCCTGCCCCAGCCCGAGAAAGGGGGGGAAGGGAGAGGGGGTACAGAGGGCACCCTCAGGACGGAAAAGGGGGGGAAGGGGACAGAGGGCCCCCCAGCCTGAGAAAGGGGGGGAAGGGAGAGGGAGGACAGAGGGCCCCCCCAGCCCAAAAAAGGGGGTGAATGGGGACAGAGGGCCCCCCCAGCCAGGGAAAGAGGTAGAAGGGGAACAAAGGGCCCCCCCAGCCCGGGAAAGAGGTAGAAGGGGAACAAAGGGCCCCCCCAGCCCGGGAAAGGGGGGGAAGGGGGACAAAGGGCCCCCCCAGCCCGGGAAAGGGGGGGAAGGGAGATGGGGGACAAAGGGGCTCCCCCATCCCGGGAATGGGGGGGAAGGGAAAGGGGGGACAGAGGGCCCCCCCGAGCCCTGGAAAGGGAGGGAAGTGGGACACAGGGCCTCCCCCCAGCCCAGAAAAAGGGGGAAGGGAGAGGGGGTAGACAGGGCCCCCCCAGCCCGGGAAAGGGGCGGAAGGGAGACACAGGGCCCCCCCGAGCACAGGAAAAGGGGGAAAGGGGGAAGCGGGACACAGGAACCCCACCCAGACTGGGGAAGGGGGTGAAGGGGGAGACAGGGCCCCCCCCAGCCCCGGAAAAGTGGACACAGGGCTCCCACAAGCCCGGGAATGGGGGGAAGGGGGACAGAAGGATCCCCCCAGCCCGGGAAAGGAGGGAAGAGAGACACAGGGCCCCCCACCCAGCCCGGGAGAGGGGGGGAAGGGAAAGGGGGGACAGAGGGCCCCCCACAGCCCGGGAAAGGTGGGGAAGGGAGAGGGGGGACAGAGGGCCCCCCCAGCCAGGAAAAGGGGGGGAACGGGGATAGAGGGCTGTCCCCAGCCCAAGAAAGGTGGGGAAAGGGGACAGAGCCCCCCCAGCCCAGGAAAGGGGGGGAAGAGGAACACAGGGCCCCCCCAGCCCAGGAAAGGGGGAGAAGTGGGGGACACAGGGCCCCCTCCCAGCCCGGGAAAGGAGCAGAAGGGAGACACAGGGCCCCCCCAGCCCGAGAAAGGGGAGAAGGGGAAAGGGGGACACAGGCTCCACCACCCAGCCTGGGGAAGGGGACAGAGGGCCCCCCCAGCCCGGAAAAAGGGGGGAAGGGGACAGAGGGCCCCCCCAGCCTGAGAAAGGGGGGAAGGGAGAGGGGGTACAGAGGGCTCCCCAAGCCCGGAAAATGGGGGGAAGGGGACAGAGGACCCCCCCAGCCCAGGAAAGGCGGCGAAGGGATAGGGGGGACAGAGGGCCCTCCCAGCCCGGGAAAGGGGGGGAAGGGAGAGGGAGGACAGAGGGCCCCCCCCCAGCCCGGGAAAGAGGGTGAAGGGAAACGGGGGACACAGGGCCCCCCCACGCACGGGAAAGGGGGGTAATTGGGATACAGGGCCCCACCCAGCCCGGGAAACGGCAGGAAGTGAGAGAGAGGGCCCCCCCAGCCCAGAAAGAGGGGGAAGGGAAAGGGGGGACAGAGGGCCCCCCCATGCTCAGGAAAGAGGGCAAAGGGAAAGGGGGGACACAGGGCCCCCCCAGCCCAGGAAAGGGGGGGAAGTGGGACAGAGGGGCTCCACAAGCTCATGAAAGGCGGGGAAGGGGGACAGAGGGCACCAGCATGGGAAAGGGGGGGAAGGGAGAGGGGGGACAGAGGGCCCCCCCAGCCCGGGGAAGGGGCAAAGGGAGAGGGGGGACAGAGGCTCCCCCCAGCCCAGGAAAGGGGGGGAATTGGGACAGAGGCCCCTCCCCCAGCCCGGGAAATGGGAAAAGGGGGACAGAGGGGCCCCCCCAAACTCGGGAAAGGCGGGGAAGGGGGACAGGGCCCCCCCAGCCCGGGAAAGCGGAGGAAGGGGGAGGGGGGACAGAGGGCCCTCCCAACCCGGGAAAGGGGGGGAAGGGGCACAGACGGCTCCCCCCAGTCCGGGAAAGGGTGGGAAGGGGGACAGAGGGGCCCCACAGCCCGGGAAAGCGGGGGAAGGGAGAGGGGGGACAGAGGGCCCCCCCAGCCCATGAAAGGCGGGAAAGGGGGACAGAGGGCCCCCCCAAGCCGGGCAAGGGAGAGAAGGGGGACAGAGGGGCACCCCCAAGCCCAGGAAAGGCGGGGAAGGGGGACAAAGGGCCCCCCTAGCCCGGGAAAGGGGGGGAAGGGGGACACAGGGCCCCCCCCAGCCCGGAAAAGAGGGGGAAGGGGGACACAGGGCCCCACCCAGCCCGGGAAAGGGGGACAGAGGACCCCCCCAGCCTGGGAAAGCGGGGGAAGGGAGAGGAGGGACAGAGGGCCCCCCCCAGTCCGGGAAAGCGGGGGAAGGGAGAGGGGGGACAGAGGGCCCCCCCAGTCCGGGAAAGCGGGGGAAGGGAGGGGGAGACAGAGGGCCCCCCCCAGTCCGGGAAAGGGAGGAAGGGAGAGGGGGGACAGAGGGCCCCCCCAGCCCAGGAAAGGGGGGAACAGGGAGAGAGGGCCCCCCAGCCCGGGAAAGAGGGGGAAGGGGGACACAGAGCCCCCCCCAGCCCGGGAAAGGGAGGGAAGGGAGATGGGGGACAGAGGGCCACCCCCAGCCCGGGAAAGGGGGAGAAGGGAAAGGGGGGGCAGAGGGCCCCCCCAGCCCGGGAAAGGGGGAGAAGGGAAAGGGGGGGCAGAGGGCCCCTCCAGCCCGGGAAAGGGGGGGGAAGGGGGACAGAGGGCCCCCAAGCCCAGGAAAGGGGGGGAACAGGGACACAGGGCCCCCCAAGCCCGGGAAAGGGGGGGAAGGGAAAGGGGGGTCAGAGGGCCCCCTCCAGCCCGGAAAAGGAGGGGTAGGGGGACAGAGGACCCCCCCGCAGGCCGGGAAAGGGCGGGAAGGGAGACAGAGGGAACCCCCCCAGCACGGGAAAGGGTAGGAAGGGAGACAGAGGGGGCCCCCCAGCCCGGGAAAGGGCGGGAAGGGGGACAGAGGGCACCCCCCAACCTGGGAAAGGGTTGGGAAGGGGGACAGAGGGCCGCCCCCCTGCCCGGGAAAGGGGGGGGAAGAGGGACAGAGGGCCGCCCCCAGCGTGGGAAAGGGGGGGGAAGGGGGACAGAGGGCCCCCCCAGCCCGGGAAAGGGGGAGGGGGGACAGAGGACTCCCCCCAGCCCGGGAAAGGGGGAGGGGGGACAGAGGGCCCCCCCAGCCTGGGAAAGGGGGACAGAGGGCCCCGCCCAGCCCGGGAAAGGGGGGATAGGGAGAGGGGAGACAGAGGGCCCCCCCAGCGCGGGAAAGGGAGGGAAGGGAGGGGGGGACAGAGGGCCCCCCCAGACAGGGAAAGGGGCTGAAGGGGGACACAGGGCCCCCCCCAGCCAGGGAAAGAGGGGAAAGGGGGACACAGGGCCCCTCCCCAGCCCGGGGAAACGGGGGGAAGGAAAGGGCAGACAGAGGGCCCCCCCCAGCCCGGGAAAGGGAGGGAAGGGAGAGGGGGGACAGAGGGCCCCCCCAGACAGGGAAAGGGGGGAAAGGAGAGGGGGGACAGAGGGCTCCCCCCAGACCGGGAAAGGGGGAGAAAGGGGACAGAGGGCCCCCCAAAGCCTGGGAAAGGTGGGGAAGGGGGACAGAGGGCACCCCCCCGCCCGGGTAAAGGGGGGAAGGGGTACAGAGGACTCCCCCAGCCCAGGAAAGGGTGGGAAGGGGACAGAGGGCCCCCCCAAGCCCGGAAAAGGCGGAGAAGGAGGACAGAATGCCCGCCCAGCCCGGTAAAGGGGGGGAAGGGGGACAGAGGGCCCCCCCCAGCCTGGAAAAAGGGGTCCAGGGAGAGGGGGGACAGAGGGCCAACCACCATCCCGGGAAAGCGGGAGAAAGGGTCCCCCCCAGCCCGGGCAAGGGGGAGAAGGGAGAGGGGGGATAGAGGGCCCGCCCAGCCTGGGAAACGAGGAATGGGAGAGGCGGGACAGAGGGCCCCCCACAGCCCAGGAAAGGGGGGAACGGGGACAGAGGGTCCCCCCCAGCCTGGGAAAGGGGGGAATTGGGACAGAGGGCCCCCCCAGCCCGGGAAAGGGGGGGAAGGGGGACAGAGGGCCCCCCCACAGCCTGGGAATGGGGGGGAAGGGGGACAGAGGGCCCCCCACCAGCCCGGGAAACGGGAGAGGGGGGACAGAGGGCCCCCCCGAGCCCGGGAAAGGGGGGATGGGAGAGGGGGTACAGAGGACCCCCCTCTCAGCCCAGGAAAGGTGGGAACTGGGACAGAGGGCCCCCCTCCCAGCCAGGGAAAGGGGGGGAATGGGGACAGAGGCCCCCCCCAGCCCGGGAAAGGGGAGGAACGGGGACAGAGGGCCACCCCCCCAGCCCGGGCAAGGGGGAGAAGTGGGACAGAGAGGCCCCCCATGGCCGGGAAAGGCAGGGAAGGGGGACAGAGGGCCCCCTCCCAGACCGGGAAAGGTGGGAACTGGGACAGAGGGCCCCCCTCCCAGCCCAGGAAGGGGGAGGTAGGGGGAAAGAGGGTCCCCCCAGCCCAGGGAAGAGGGGGAAGGGGGAGGGGGGCCCCCCACAGCCCGGGAAAGGGGGGAAGGGGGACAGAGGGCCCCCTCCAGCCGGAAAAGGGGGGAAGGGGGGACAGAGCCCCCCCCGAGCCCGGGAAAGGGGGGGAAGGGAGAGGGGGGACTGAGGGCCCCCCCAGGCCGGGAAAGGGGGGAAACAGGGACAGAGGGCCCCCCCAGCCCGGGGAAGAGGGGTAAGGGGGACAGAGGGCCCCCCCAGGCCGGGAAAGGGGAGGAAGGGGGACAGAGGGCCCCCCCCAGCCCAGGAAAGGGGGACAGAGAGTGAGGGGACAGAGGGCCCCCCCAGCCCGGGAAAGGGGGGGAAGGGGGACACAGGGCCTCCCCCGGCCTGGGAAAGGGGGTGTGGAAGTATAACATTGTATAAGTATAACGTTGTATAAGGGGACATGCTGGATACATTGTATATGAGAGGGCATGCCAAAACATGTTACAAAGTATCTGAGGGAGCACAGGTAGGGACAATTAGCTTTTGAATGGAGAAGCAATTAAGATACAGCCAGCACGTCTACGAAGCAGGCATCAGAATGGAAGGTGTGAAGGGCAATTAGTTAAGTTAACTGGAAGCTGTTAAAGGAGATTGTTACGGGTGGCAGGTAATTGAAGATACGTGACTGGTCTCAGGGATCTCGAAGGGTGGTGACTAAAATCTTTTTCTTCTTTTGTCTGTAACTTCTCTGTAACTTGTTCTCCAAAAAACTGTATAAATTAAAAGACACAAGCCCCACTCGGGGGGCTCACTTCTAAATGTATTAGCAGAGCAGCTTTGCTAATAAAACAGAGTGGTCTGATAAATTGTGAGTCTGAGTCAAACTTTGACAATTTGGAGGTTCCTCCGAGATGGCAAGCGGCTGTGTGATCCCTGACTGCCTTGCAGGACGATCGTGGCAGCCAGCGCCTGGACGCTTAGTCCAAGCGATCCTCCACAAGACAGAAAGGTACACAGCAGCAGCGCAGTCTACGCCATTGAACTTGTTGGTTCCCACTCTGTTCGGGTAGGGGTCTTTGGATCCAGCTTCTGGAATCAGACGTCTCAGGTAATTATTATTTTTGTGCTTTAACCAGTTTGAGGACTGTCTTGTCTTTGTGTCTATCCGTCTTCCCAGTGGTTTGTGTGTGAATCTGGGAGCCATCTCTGTCCGGAGACTGGCTGACCAAGGGGTCCCCGTCCCCACGGTCTGAATAAGTGGAATCTGCACAGCTGCAGCCGCACCACACCTTGGGTATAACCCCTGGTGTGAAAGCAAGGGCAGTTGAAGCAGTAGCCTGTGGGCTCCTTTTTGTGTGTTGCACCGGGCACCGCTCTGCTGAGCCCGAATTTCCTTCTTGTGTGAGTGCTGTGTGAAGTCCTCCTGGATGGGTAATCAGAAGTCTAAGGTAGAACCGTTCCCTAAGGGAACTCCAGCTTATTTTATGTATTTTAGGAGGGGTCCGGACTCTTGTAGGTTTCTTGAAAAATGGTCCAAATTAGCTCTAGAGAACCCCAAATTACAGTGGCCACTGTTAGGTTCTTGGGACAAGGATCGAGTGGACGCTTTAAAAAGCAAACTCGTCCTCCCAAAAACCAAATTGGAGAGAGGAGAAGTAGACTGCTTCATGCAGTGGTGGGAAGAGGCAAATCGTAGATGGACTGAGTCAAAACTCACCTCTCTTAAAAATTCTATCAAAAAACTAACAGTTCAATTGGATGCAGTCTCTCCCACCACTAGTCCGAGCGCTCCCCTTTGCCCAGTCCTGTGCAATGATCCGGATCAAACCCGATCCCCACCATACTCCTGCGCAAATAAGAAATCAGAAAAGGAAAAATCTTCAGTGACTACAGATAATGAAAGTGAAGAAGATACCCTCATTGGCCTCGCAGCTCTGCAAAATATTATGAAGAAATCCAAAGCAGTCTGCAAAGATTCTCTTGACATCTCTTCTTGGAAAAGAGAATCTGATGGGAGGTTAATGAGAGACTCTGATCAAACTGTTGTGGCACCCTTATGAGTCCTTAAGATGGGAGAAAGTGAGTCCATATGGGATTATAAGACCTGGACTCGTACGGAACTTTTATCTATAGTTAAAAGTTTTCCCAAACCACAGGAAAACTCTGTCAAATTTGCTGAGGAGTTTCTGTTAATCTGTGAAACCTATGAACCCTCTGAGACAGATCCCCTCCAACTGTGTAAATTGTTAGCTCCTGCCAGTTATTATGAAAAATGGTTGGCTGCCGCAGACTGGCCAGCTGAGGCACGCCACTCAACCATAAAAAGTACTGGCCCAGATTCGGCATACAGAGACCGGTGTATGGCTCTTTGGAAGCGCCTGCATCAAACCATTCCCAAAGTGTGGTCTCCTAAAACAAACTGGACAGCAATACGTTGCTGTAAGCAAGGGCAAGGAGAAAGCGCAGGCGACTATAGGTCCCGGCTAACTGATATTTTCCTACAACATTCAGGAATACAAGAGCCCGATGTAAATGGGCAGGGGGCCTTGGCACATGCATTTGTTGATGGTCTTCTCCCTGCCACAGGCAGCATGTTAAAACGAATAAGTGTGGGATGGGAGACTGAAACCATGGACAAATTGCTGGCAGTAGCAGAGGATTGCCACCGCACTTTAAAAGGAAAGGAGGAACAGTCCTCCCAAAAGTTAATGGCTCTGTAGATACAGCATTATTCAGGACTAAGCAGACCACACCGGGGACAGGGACGGGGTTGCGGAAGGGGGCTGGGGGCTGGATTAACTGGGGTTTGTAACTACTGTAAACAGCCTGGACACTGGAAAAAAGAGTGTCCAAGACGACCAAATAATTGTATGGGAAATCAAGTGAACCCCCCGCTGGTTCCTCCAGCTGATCCCCAACCCTATTTTTCACCCCAACAATGACGGGATGCTGGGGAACCTCACAAAGTTTTAGCTCCCTTATTACCTCTGTCCCCTACTGGAGAATGAGTCCTGACTGTAAATGATCTCTCTCCCTTTTCTTGTTGATATTGGAGCTTCTCTTTCTACAATCTGCACCACTGACTTGCCTGAGGTTCCCCGATCTGGAAAATCTGTGTCTGCTGTTGGCATTACAGGGATCCCTACCTCTTTTCCCCTCTCAAAACCTTTGTCTGTTCAGGTCGGTCCCCTCTCTGAGGAGCATGCATTCCTCCTCTCTGATTCCACCCCTGCAAACCTTCTGGGACAGGACTTGCTATGCAAACTTGGCTGTTCTATTTACTGCTCCCCAGATGGTGTCTATCTGCAAATCCCTCAGTCTTCCTTATGTGATTCTGTAGCCTCCCTGCTGTCTGAAACTTCCCTCTCCACTCCGGTCCCTTGCTGTCCCTTAACTCCGTCCCTAGAGCACCTAATCTCTCAGGTTCCTTCCTCCCTATGACCATCTCACCCATCTGAAGTGGGCCAATTAAATACTGACCCAGTTCGGACTACTGTAGACAATTCCAAACCCCTGCCTCGCCTGTCTCAGTATCCTTTGAATCCTGAGGCAGAGGCTGGGATTGCTCCAGTTATATCTGATTAAAAAGAACAAGGAATTATTGTCCCTTGTTCCAGCCCCTGTAACACCTCTATCCTCCCAGTTCAAAAGGCTGATGGCAAATTGTGGTGATTTGTTCAAGACCTTCGAGCTATTAACCGTATTGTCATACCTTCTTTTCCAGTGGTTCCTAACCCTGCTACAATACTAGCGTCTATTCCTCCAAATGCAACCCACTTTACTGTTGTAGATTTGTGCTCCGCTTTCTTCTCTGTCCCAGTTCACTCTGAATCCCAGTATCTCTTTGCCTTCTCCTACAAGGGTCAGCAATATACATGGACTACCCTTCCCCAGGGGTATACAGAGAGGCCATCCTATTTTTCTCAAGCCCTAGCCAGGGATCTCGCTGATCTGGTTTTCCCATCAGGATCCACACTGATCCAATATGTGGACGACTTACTCCTGTGCTCCCCCTCTCTGTCTGCCTCAGAAACTGATTCACTAACACTTCTCACAGCTTTAGCGAACAAGGGTCATAAGGCTTCTCGCACAAAATTGCAGCTCTGCCAAACCTCTGTCACATACCTAGGCTTCCTTCTCTCCCAGGGCTCCCGTACACTCTCTCCAGGCCGGGTACAAGCCATCCTTAGCTTTCCCCAGCCTTGCTCTCCACGCCAGGTCAGAAAATTCTTAGGCATGACAGGGTTCTGTAGGCAATGGATTCCCCAATATGCTTCTCTGGGTAAACCACTCCAAGAACTCACTCGATCCTCTGTACCTAACCCCATGCCATGGCCACTTGAAGCAAATGCTGCCTTCATCTCCCTTAAGCAGAATTTAGCCTCTGCCCCTGCCTTAGGGGTACCTAACTATGACAAGCCTTTTACCCTTTTCTGTCACGAACAATCTGCTTGTGCCCTCGGGGTTCTTACTCAGGAGCACGGTGACAGCAATCGCCCGGTGGCTTATTTTTCTGCAACCTTGGACCCTGTAGCCCAGGGTTACCCCCTTGCCTACGCGCTGTAGCTGCTGCAGCGCGCCTGGTCGAGATGTCTGAGTCCCTTGTCCTCCGCTCTCCTCTCACTCTCATGGTTCCCCATTCTGTGGAAACTCTCCTTCTGCAACGCAACACTGCTCACCTCTCCTCTGCTCGTCTCACTAGGTATGAACTTTTGCTGCTTTCAGCCTCACATATCACTATTAAGCGCTGCTCCCGGTTAAACCCTGCTACCCTCCTTCCTTTACCTAGTGATAGTGAACCCCATGACTGCCTTGCAACTGTCTCCGCTATCACTATCCCGTGCCCCGACCTTTCAGATGTACCTCTCCTTAACTCTGACCAGGTATTATTCACTGATGGGTCCTGTTATAGAAATGACCAAGGCCACCTTCTTGCAGGGTACGCTGTGGTCTCTCTCTCTCTGAGACCATAGAAGCTGCGCCCTTACCCTCTGTGACCTCTGCCCAGGTGGCTGAACTGATTGCTCTAACCCGTGCCTGCTTTCTAGCCGAGGGGCTCTCTGCCACTATTTTTACTGATTCTCGGTATGCCTTTGGGGTTGTGCATGACTTTGGCACCCTCTGGCAGGCTCGAGGTTTTCTTACCTCTACTGGTACCCCTATCAAGAATGGCCCCTACATTGCCGCCCTCCTGTATGCAGTTTTACTACCGTCTGCCTTGGCAAGTGTTAAGTGTACTGGCCACTCAGCGGCAGACACCGAGGTGGCAAAAGGTAATGCACTTGCTGATGCTGCTGCAAAACATGCCGCCACTATAAAACCTTCACCAGAAGCGTTTCTTGGTCCCCTCTCTGTCTCTGTAACGCCACCAATCCCTGTCTCATCTCGCTCAGCTCCAGGATTCTGCTCCAGAAACAGAGAAAGACTCCTGGAGTGCTTTGGATTGCTCTTTGCATTCTGATTCCCTTTGGCGATCGCCCACCGGTACCTTTGTAGCCCCCCTCTCACTCTACCTGTCTCTAGCTGCCCTGCTACATGGTGTTTCACATGTCGGCAAGGAGGGGATGGTCTCTGCTATGAGTAAGGCGGGGTGGTGAGCTCCCCATTTCAGCTCCTTTGCAACCCGCCACTGTGCCGCTTGTGTTACTTGTCAAAGCCACAATGTAGGCAAATCTGTAAAAGTAACACAAGGGTTCCGGGGTTTGCCTCAAGCACCTTTCCTACATTGGCAACTTGATTTTGTACAAATGCCGAAGTGTCAGAAATATGAATTCATTTTAGTTATAATATGTCTGTTTTCGGGTTGGATTGAAGCCTTTCCCTGTCACAAAGCTGATTCATTGTCCGTTGCAAAATGTCTGTTAAACCACATTATCCCTACCAAGGGAATTCCTGCCACTTTGTCTAGTGACCGGGGAACACATTTTACTGGAAAAATTGTTCAACATCTAAACCAGGTATTACATGTCACCCACCTGTTGCACTGCCCTTACCATCCACAGAGTGCAGGGGCAGTTGAAAGGCGAAATGGTGTGCTTAAAAATAAGCTGGCAAAAATCTGTAGTTCCACAGGGTTAAACTGGCCAGCTGCTTTACCACTGGCCCTTATGGAAATTCGGTCATCCCCATCCCAGAGACACAAATTGAGTCCATTTGAAATCATCATGGGATGCCCTATGCGAACAATGGCTACTATTACCCCAGCCCCAGACCTAAACCTAACTCACAGCACGCTCCTCCAGTACTGCAAAGGGTTAATGCAAGCTGTGAGCTCCTTCCATTCACAGGTGCGAGCAGCTTGGCCTACGGAACCCACCTCTGCTGCCTGTCACACTCTTGAGCTTGGTGATTGGGTCTACCTGCGGCACCACCTTCGGAAGCACGCCTTGGAACCCCGGTGGAAGGGTCCATACCAGGTACTGCTCACCACCCAGACAGCAGTGAAATTATCCGGCATCGCTGCATGGATCCACGCCTCACAGTGTAAGCCAGCGCCACCTCAAGGGGACCAAGCACCTCTGCAAGACCACGCCGAACCAGCTTCAACCCCAGAAGACAAAGAGGAACAGCCTGCAATACCTTACAATCTGCGCTCTCGTAACGGTTGCCAGAAGCAGAGGGTAGGCAGACAGCAGGACCCAACAAACAAGAAGCAGTAGTGAGCCTAGTGCCTGCTGCCTGGTGGACGTAAAACCGTGACTGCGGTTCCCTCGAAAGGGGTTGTCGGAACCAGAAAGGGTCCGGCTTCCAACATGTGTCCTTTGAGAAGCTTAATCCTCAGCTACTGTGTCCTGAGGGTCTGGGGAATCCAGAGTGACAGTGACAATTCTTTCATCCAACAACAGGTGCAGATAGCCCAGATCCTGAATATTTCTAATTGCTGGGTCTGCAGCCACATCCCAGCTCACTCACAAGCTAGTATCCCCACCATGGCAATCCCTTTGAATTCCTCAGAGCTTGCTGGAAAACCCTATCCACTTAAAAGGACATGGAAGGAAAATGACACTTGGGGGCTGGGAAAAACATATGTTCCTAAACTTATAAGTGTGGTGAAAGGAAAGGGCCACTGGTCCTGGGTGTGCAATGGGACAGGGCTGAATCTAGGGAGGAGCAGCTGTCTCCAATACATCGTGTCCCATGGTGTATGGGACTATTCAAACAAGGTTGGAGAATGGCGAACCGGGTATGGAAAGATAAACTTCCTCTCAACCTGGGATCAAACCAAAGATTCAATCTCTTGCTCCCCCTACAGCCTCCCTGAGAAAAACAGCACCATCTACAAATGTCATGTGAATGCTACCTCTTCTCCCAGTGAAAATCATCCTGTGCCCTTTGGGGGATACTATTCCTCCTTCGTAAATTCTTACATGTCAAAGGGTTGCAGTCAACCCTTCCCAGCTTTAATGGGACATCATTGGGTTTGTGGGGAAAATGCTTACACTGTGTTACCAGCAAATTGGTCAGGTATCTGTTATCCTGCTCAGCTTTTCCCACAATTCTGGGTGCTTCAATCCCTCCCACGAAATCGCCTCCGTAATTTCAGGCGAAAAAGGAGGGACTTGCCAGATGCTAAATGGTATGTGGATAACATAAGCCCCCTAACTTGGGAAGAATGCTGTTGACATTTCTTTAGTCCCAGTAGGGGGGGGTAATCCACCATGCAAAAAGGCTTTTAAGGTTACAAGCGGTGGTTGAGATCATGGCCAACGAAACAGGAGAGAGCTTAAAAGCTCTAGCCAAAGAAGCAGGAGCTGTCCGACAAGTGGCCCTCCAAAACCGTTGGGCATTAGATACAATACTGGCAGCCAAAGGAGGGACCTGTGCTCTAATTGGAACAGAATGCTGTGTATACATACCTGATAATACTAATGAGGTAATAAATTGTGCTAGCCATCTGGAGCAAATTGCATACCTTCTCCATGAAGAACCAAGTTCCTTGTGGAAATGGATAAGTAACTTATTCAATTTCTCTAGTCTGGGAAACTGGTTGTTTCAAGGAATCCTGACTATCCTATTTGGAATTCTAATAATCTTTGTGTGTTTTCAATTGATTTCTTGTTGTATCCAAAACTGCACAAGACACACCATCCATCAGGTTACCCCTAACCAGAATGCTAATCTAATGTTGTTAAATGTCACCAGTGGAAGTAATGAAAAAGAACGATTGATGTATGGAATCCAGTAAGTCATTGGTCATGGGCGTAGCCTTGACCAAAAGGGGGGATTGTGGAAGTATAACATTGTATAAGTATAACGTTGTATAAGGGGACATGCTGGATACATTGTATATGAGAGGGCATGCCAAAACATGTTACAAAGTATCTGAGGGAGCACACGTAGGGACAGTTAGCTTTTGAATGGAGAAGCAATTAAGATACAGCCAGCACATCTAAGAAGCAGGCATCAGAATGGAAGGTGTGAAGGGCAATTAGTTAAGTTAACTGGAAGCTGTTAAAGGAGATTGTTAAGGGTGGCAGGTAATTGGAGATACGTGACTGGTCTCAGCGATCTCGAAGGGTGGTGACTAAAATCTTTTTCTTCTTTTGTCTGTAACTTCTCTGTAACTTGTTCTCCAAAAAACTGTATAAATTAAAAGACACAAGCCCCACTCGGGGAGCTCACTTCTAAATGTATTAGCAGAGCAGCTTTGCTAATAAAACAGAGTGGTCTGATAAATTGTGAGTCTGAGTCAAACTTTGACACCCATATTGCCCAACACCTCCACTCCTGCCAGACGTTGCCGCAAGGAGCTTGGCTAACTCAGGGAATTACAGACTGTACGAACCACCCCACACCCCAGCTCTCTCCCCACAAACACCAAACAACTGATTCACCCGCCTCAAAGCCTCCCTCTGCTTCCTGCAGCCCCATTCCCAAAGCACCCAGCACCATCCCCACTCCGGTGCTTCCCCCACACAGACAGACCTCTCCCCCACAATGCTCAAGTGAGTTTTCCTGCAATTTTTTTTAATGCTGCAGAGTTCCAATCAAGGTCCATCACGGATTCCCATCCCACCTGGCTTCACTGGTGGTCTGAGCATTCTCTGTAAAGTCGACATTTACAGTGTTTCCCCTGTGGAGTCTCCAATGTTTCAGAAGGGCCGAGCTCTGCCTGAATCTTTTCCCACATTCGGGGCATTTATAGGGACTGTCTCCCGTGTGGGTTCTCTGATGTCTAATAAGATGGGAGCTGTTGGTGAAGCTGTTCCCACAGTCAGAGCAGTTATAGGGCCTCTCTCCCGTGTGGATTCTCCGATGCTTAGTAAGGGCTGAGCTCTGACTGAACCTCCTCCCGCAGTCAGAGCAGTTATAGGGCCTCTCTCCCGTGTGCACTCTCCGATGCGTAATAAGGGTTGAGCTGCTAGTGAAGCTTTTCCCACAGTCGGGGCATTTATAAGGTTTCTCTCCCCGGTGGATCCGCCCGTGGGCAGCAAGGTTGGTGCTCCGAGAGAAGCTTTTCCCACAGTCTTTGCAATTGTAGAGTTTCTCTCCCGTGTGGATCCTCTGATGCTTGAGAAGGTCAGCACTCACAATGAAACTTTCCCCACAGTCACATTTATAGGGTCTCTCTCCTCTGTGGATGCTCCTGTGCGCAGACAGGGCCGAGCGCTGGCTGAAACTCTTCCCGCAGTCGGGGCATTTATAGGGTTTCTCTCCCGTGTGGATCCTCTGGTGGGTGACAAGGGATGAGCTGTTACTGAAGCTTTTCCCACAGCCTTTGCATCTGTAAGGTCTCTCTCCCGTGTGGATCCTCTGATGAACAGTCAGGGCTGAGCTGACACAGAAGCTTTGCCCACACTCAGGGCATTTATATGGCCTCTCTTGCAAGTGTAGTCTCTGATGTTTAAGAAGGGTGGAGCTCTGCCGGAAGCTTTGCTCACATTCGGGGCATTTATAGGGTCTCTCTCCGGTGTGGATCCTCCGATGTGCCGTGAGGTTTGAGCTCACTCTGAAGCTCTTCCCACAGTCAGGGCATTTATAGGGTCTCTCTCCCGTGTGCACTCTTCTATGTTTATTAAGATCCGAGCTCATGCAGAAGCTTTTCCCACAATCTTTACATCGATAGTGTTCCCCTTCCACGTGGATTCTCCTGTGTACAGAGAGGGCTGAGCTCCAGGCAAATCTTTCCCCGCAATAGTCGCATTTGTAAGGTGTCTCTCCCGTGTGTATTCTCTTGTGTTCAGTAAGGATGGAGCTCCGCATGAAGCTTTTCCCACAGTCCTCACATGTAAAGGGTTTCTCTCCCGTGTGACATCTCCAGTGTGTGATAAGCTGTGCCCTCCAATTGAAGCCTTTCCCACAGTCGGCACACTTATGTGGCTTCTCTCCTGTGTGGATTCGCTGATGAATGGCAAGGCGTGAGCTCCAGTGGAAGCTTTTCCCACAGTCGGGGCATTTATAAGACTGACTCGCACTGGCTTTTTCCTTTTCATGATTCTGGGAAACTTCCCCTTTGGTGCTTCCTGATAACATCCCATGCAGGTCCATTCGCTCGGGACTTTCCTGCTGAGGACTCTCATCTTCATTCTCCCTGCTGAACCCATCAGCTCCCTTCTGAATCCAGACATGAGTCATTCCCTGTGCTGCAAAGGTGAATGGCAAATACGGGTAAAACAAAACAAAACAAACCAGCTGATAAGCTCAATACCCAGCCAGCGAAGGAGAAGGAGCAGAGGGACCAATTCTTCCTCCTCAGCCCACCTGA
Source organism: Caretta caretta (assembly GCF_965140235.1). Lineage (NCBI taxonomy): Eukaryota > Metazoa > Chordata > Testudines > Cheloniidae > Caretta > Caretta caretta. Next base: position 28,949,173 of record NC_134219.1, read on the forward strand.
ACGTGGAGGAGAGGTCACTACTGGCTGGTCTCAGTCAGGATGGGTGACAGGCCATATGTCTGCCATGAGGCTATGACACCTGCTAGCTACTTTTCTGACTGAGCTGAGAAGAGGCAGGGGTCAGAGCGCTTACAGGGGCATTGGCAGTTTTGGGGTTTGGTTTGACTTATTCCTTACCTATGTGGGAGTCGCTCAGTGTCTCCTTTTCTGAAGAATCTTGAGGGTCTGGGGCACTGGGTTCTTCCCCTTGGTCCATGTGGGAAATAAGGTCTGGTGAGGTGGTCGCGGGCGGGGAGGGGGCAGGAGGAGGGTCCTGCTCATAGGATGGAAAGGGGTGATTATCAGAGTTTGTTATAGCTCCATTAACCATTTCCCAGAGAGAACATCCCACCCGGTCCCATCCAGCCTCTTTCTTTCCAGGAGGGATATTTCATCCTCAAAGATGGGGAAATGTTCATGAAGACCCCATGGGAAAGCCTAGTGACTGGAGGGAAACATGTTGTGTGTCTCCTGGAATAAACTTAGGGATCCCCAAACATGGGGCATTGATTACTTGGGCAGAGAGCAGATAATAAGCCACTTGTCACAACACTGCAGAAGGCCAGAGAACCTCAGTAGATGTGGTATATCTTGACTGCAATACAGAGAACCTCAGGGGAGGGAACCAGAGAACCTCAGGAGAGGGAACCAGCCCAAGGCAGGGGACACAAGGAGTCTGTGTCTATTTAAGCCCTGTGGATATTCAGATACTCATATGAATAGGACAGATAGGGAGTATGGCAAGAGACCACCCTGGCTTCACCAGGAGATCTTGATTGATCTGAAACTCAAAAAAGAGTCCTACAAAAAGTGGAAACTAGGTCAAATTACAAAGCATGAATATAAACAAATAACACAAGCATGTAAGGACAAAATTAGGAAGACTAAGGCACAAAACGAGATTAAACTAGCTAGAGACGAAGGGTGACAAGAAAACATTCTACAAATACATTAGAAGCAAGAGGGAGATGAAGGACAGAGTAGGCCGGTTACTCAATGAGGGGAGAAAGACAATAACAGAAAATGTGGAAATGGCAGAGGTGCTCAATGACTTCTTTGTTTCAGTTTTCACCAAGAAGGTTAGTAGCGATTGGACGTCAAACATAGTGAATGCCAGTGAAAATGACATAGGATCAGAGGCTAAAATATGGAAAGAACAAGTTAAAAATTACTTAGAAGAGTTAGATGTCTTCAAGTCACCATGGCCTGATTAAATACATCCTAGAATACTCAAGGAGCTGACTGAGGAGATATCTGAGCCATTAGCAATTATCTTTGAAAAGTCATGGAAGACAGGAGAGATTCCAGAGGACTGGAAAAGGGCAATTATAGTGCCAATCTATAAAAAGGGAAATAAGGACAACCTGGGGAATTACAGACCAGTCAGCTTAACTTCAGTATCCGGAAAAATAATGGAGCAAATAATTAAGCAATCACTGTGCAAACACCTAGAAGATAATAAGGTGATAAGTAACAGTCAGCATGGATTTGTCAAGAACCAACCTAATAGCTTTCTTTGACCGGGTAATAAGCCTTGTGAATGGCAGAAAGCAGTAAATGTGGTATATCTTGACTGTAATACGGCTTTTGAGACTGTCTTGCATGACCTTTTCATAAACAAACAAGGGAAATACAACCGAGATGGAGCTACTATAAGGTGACTGCATAACTGATTGGAAAACCATCACCACAGAGTAGTTATCAGTGGTTCACAGTCAAGTTGGAAGGGCATATCAAGTAGGGTCCCACAGGGATTATATCTGGGTACAGTTGTCTTCAATATCTTCATCAATGATTTAGATAATGGCATAGAGCAGAGGTGGCCAACCTGTGGCTCCTGAGCCACATGAAGCTCTTCAGAAGTTAATATGCGGCTCCTTGTATAGACACTGATTCCAGGGATGGAGCTACAGGTGCCAACTTTCCAATGTGCCGGGAGGTGCTCACTGCTCAACCTTTGGCTCTGCCACAGGCCCTGCCCCCACTCCACCCCTTCCAGGGCCCTCTCCTGAGCCTTCCATAACCTCACTCCTTCCCCCTACCCCCCCCCCCCCAGAGCCTCCTGCATGCTGTTCGGGAGGTGCACAGAGGGAGGGGGAGGCGCCGGTCGGCGGGGCTGCCGGTGGGTGAGAGGCGTGGGGAGCAGGGGTGGGGGAGCTGATGCGGGCCGCTGACGAATTACTGTGGCTCTTTGGCAATGTACATTGGTAAATTCTGGCTCCTTCTCAGGCTCAGGTTGGCCACCCCTGGCATAGAGAGCACACTTATAAAGTTTGTAGACAATACCAAGCTGGGAGGGGTTGCAAGTTCTTTGGAGGCTAGGATTAAAATTCAAAATGATATGGACAAACTGGAGAAACGGTCTGAAGTAAATAGGATGACATTCAATAAGGACAAATGCAAAGTACTCCACTTAGGAAGGAACAATCACTTGCACACATTCAAAATGGGAAATGACTGCCAAGGAAGGAGTACTGTGGAAAGGGATCTGGGGGTCATAGTGGACCACAAGCTAAATATGAGTCAACGATGTAACACTGTTGCAAAAAAAAAAAAAAAAACATTATTCTGATATGTATTCGCATGAGTGTTGAAAGCAAAACACGAGAAATACTTCTTCCGCTCTACTTCATGCTGATTAGGCCTCAGCTGGAATATTGTGTCCAGTCAAGGGAAATACCAAATTTTTACATTTCTTTCTGATCTGGAACAAATTTAAAAAACACAGAATTTTCCCTGAAATTCCAGTTTCACACAGCTCTAACTACAGTGACTGATACTTTAAAAAAAAAAATCCTGGGATAAAATCATGTTTCCTTTGCTCTGTTCCCTAAATTTTGTAAACCTAATAGTTCTTCAGTTGTCCATACAGTCTTTTAGAAAATATTAGAATACTTGTGTACTTCTAATATTTAAAAAAAAAGAAGAAAACCAAAGTCTCTTTCAGATCCTTTTTCATTGAGCACAAGGGGGGAAATTGGTCATGAACCCAACTGTTTTTTGGGTAACCTTTAAAAATTGTGGGTACATAGAATCATAGAACTGGAAGGGACCTTGCTCATCTAGTTCAGTCCCCTGCACTCGTGGCAGGACTAAGTATTATCTAGACCATCCCTGACAGGTGTTTGTCCAACCTGCTCTCAAAAATTCTCCAATGATGGAGATTCCACAACCTCCCTAGACAATTTATTCCAGTGCTTAACCACCTTGACAGTTAGGAAGTTTTTCCTAATGTCCAACCTAATGCCTTGTCTGAATTATAGTTCAGCAACTGTCAGGCAGGATTTGGTCACAACTATGTGCTTGATAAAGCTCTAGTTACATCCCTCTGCCACTAGTTAGTGACACTAATAAATAAAATGCTGACGAGAAAGGGAAAGTATGCACATTATGGTCTGAAATTTATATTTTGGGGGATAAAATCTGACAGGCCTGTTCTCTCCAATGAAACATTGCTATTTTCCAGGAAGTTATGAAAGCATGGGTGTGTCCAACAGAAATATTATTTAGAGAAACACAGACTTTTCTGAAGCATGAGAGTCTGAAATTTGATAGGCTCTTTCTCCCCAGTCAAACATGATTTTTGAAGCTATTATGAAGTGATGTGAGTGTTAAAGATTTAAAAAAAAATACAGACTATCTGGCAGCAGAAATATCCCTTTAACAGCTGAACATTCAGGATCCTTCTACTCTGATGTGCCCTTGATAAGGAATAACCACTGAATGCCCCCATCCTCCCAAGTGATCTGTGCAGATCATTTCAGTGGGGATGGGTGGGTAACATTTTTACAAGGTAGGAAGAAAGTAACACTGTCCAAATCCTTTTACTCCTGATGTGCATGATAGAGCAAACACTTCCCTACTGGCACTTCACAACCACAGAGGTTTATCTATCAAACCAAAATTTGAGAGGACCCCACTGCTTATCTTAGAGAGGTTGGTAGTGGGGTTATATTTGTAAATGAAGAATAAGAACATATGAACGGCCATACAAGGTCATACCAAAGGTCCATCTAGCCCAGTATCCTGTCTTCCAACTGTGGCCATGGCAAGGTGCCCCAGAGTGAATGAACAGAACAGATAAGTTAAGTGATCCATCCCCTGTCGCCCATTCCCAACTTCTGGCTATTACCAGCAGGAGAGTGAGTTTGTGGGGGGGGGGGGGGGGTGGAGGGTGAGAAAACCTGGATTTGTGCTGGAAATGGCCCAACTTGATGATCACTTTAGATAAGCTATTACCAGCAGGACAGTGGGGTGGGAGGAGGTATTGTTTCATGATCTCTGTGTGTATATAAAGTCTGCTGCAGTTTCCACGGTATGCATCCGATGAAGTGAGCTGTAGCTCACGAAAGCTCATGCTCAAATAAATTGGTTAGTCTCTAAGGTGCCACAAGTCCTCCTTTTCTTTTTACCTTATCTAGTTCTTTTTTGAACCCTGTTATAGTCTTGACCTTCACAACATTCTCTGGCAAAGAGTTCCACAGGTTGACTGTGCATTGTGTGAAGAAATATTTCCTTTTGTTTGTTTTAAACCTTCTGCTTATTAATTTTACTTGGTGACCCCTAGTTCTTGTATTATTAGAAGGAGCAAATAACAATTCCTTATTTACTTTCTCTGCATCAGTCATGATTTTATAGACCTCTATCATATCCCCCCTTAGCTGTCTATTTTCCAAGCTGAAAAATCCCAGTCTCATTAGTCTCTCCTTGTATGGAAGCTGTTCCACACCCCTAATAATTTTTTGTTGCCTTTTCTGAACCTTTTCCAATTCCAATATATCTTTTTTGAGATGGGGCGACCATATCTGCACGCAGTATTCAAGATGTGGGCGTTGCATGGATTTATAGAGAGGCAATATGTCTTATTTTCTGTCTTATTATCTATCCCTTTCTTAATGATTCTCAACATTCTGTTCGCTTTGTTGACTGCTGCTGCACACTGAGTGGATGTTTTCAGAGAACCATCCACAATGACTCCAAGATCTCTCTTGAGTGTTAACAGCTAATTTAGACCCCATCATTTTATATGTATAGTTGGGATTATGTTTTCCAATGTGCATTACTTTGAATTGGTCAACATTACATTTCATCTGCCATTTTGTTGCCCCGTCACCCACTTTTGTGAGATCCCTTTCCTAATGATTCCCAACATTCTGATTGCTTTTTTGACAGCAGCTGCGCCTTTAACCAACCCCACCCCACCCCCTCCATCACTACTGCACACACACTCTCCCCTCTCCTGTGAGCCACCCCTTTGTCTCTCCCCTGTTGTTCACCTAACTTCAGAGATGATTAAACTGACCACATTTCACACTGTCTCTCTACTTCTCTGTCATATTTTTCACCCTTAACCTTCCTGACAACCCTACCCTCCCTCAGACAAAAAGGGGACACCCCCTTGGGGAGGGGAGTCTGTTGATGGTGCCCCTTAAGTCCCACTTCTTCCTCCCCAATTTCCCCATCTGAAGCCACCACCCCGCAACTTTGCCCCTAGGACAGATCCTGACCAGTGCTCAGAGCAGACTGAGACCAGAAGCAGCAGCAGCCTTGCTGTTAAGGCAGCTCCAATCCCTTCGGCAGGCGCATTAAACAAGGGAGCAGATTCCCAGGGGCCGTTGGTGCGGAGCCACTTTCCTGCCCGGCCCCAGCCCTTTCCCCGGGTCTCTCCCCTCACCTGCAGGCTCCGGCTCAGGGGCTGGTGTCGGCAGAGCCCGGGGCTGGTTCCGGCCCCCGGAGAAAGTCCCCCGGCTGGGCCCAGAGGGGGTTAATGCAGGGCTCTCCCCAGCACAGACGCAGCTGGGAGGGGAGCAGTAGCGGCTCAGCCCGGGCTCCCAAGGTTGGCAGCAGAAGCCGCTTCTTCTAACAGCCGAGCTGATGAGCAGCTCCCAGGCAAGGGGATGATGCCGAGACTCTGATCCCTCTCTTCTTTCCTCTCCCCCTCCCCTTCCTCCCACACCAGCCACCCGCTCTCAGCCGCACACCGCTCCCTTCCTGTGCGTCCCTCCATAGCGACTCGGGCTGCAACCGCCCCTGGGGCTTTCTCGGGTTGGACCCGAACCTTCCCAGACCCTGGGGTTAGAACCCAGGCGTCCGGTCTCCCCAGCCCTGCCGCTCCCCTTCCCTTTCCCCCAGCCTGGCTCTCTCCTCCCGCTCCCCCAGTGGATCTGCAGACCCGGCTGCCTGGGATCAGGGTGTTTTCTCTCCCCTCCAGGCTGACTTTTGTCTCAATGCTCCCAGTGTCACAAAGACCCTGGCGGGGGCCCCCAGAACATGAGCCAATCCCTGGCGAGGAGACGCCTCTCCATTTCCCACCACAACCTCGCCTTGCCCCCCTCGCCCCCAACCCCAGCAGAGACTAGAGCCCTTTGTATGTGCGGAGCAGCCATGGCCGGTAACGGGAGCCCAGGGCCGAGCCTGCCAGATACGCTCTCCTCCTGCCCCGTGTGCCTGGAATATTTCATAGATGCCAGCTGTGGGCACAACATCTGCCCGCGGGCCTGCATCCCACACCCCCTGGAGGAACCGGAGTGGAGCCCTTGCTGTCCTAGATGCCAGAAGCCCGTCCTGCATGTTTCATGTGCCACATACTGGGTAATAATAACGTGAGTGTGGGATACCATGCTTGTAAAACTGAGGCAGAGAAGTATTGACAGAAGTGCTGCAGCTGCAGCTGGCATGCTAGCCATGTGCACACAGACTGACTGCTGCCTGGTGCTTCCTTCCTTCCTGCGGGGCCCTGGCTCCTCCTTCAAAGTTCCCTGCAGGAGGCTCTGTGGAGCGTGGTGGGGATGATGCTATTGCCCACCGAAGCATTTGAAAATCAAGAGATTGACTTAAGAATCGTGAGATTTTTAAAAAAAAATAACACACGTGGATATCTCTTTATTTTAGAGTGACCATATTCCCAAAGGGAAAATGGGAGATGGCACGGGGCTGGCCCCAGCCACTTGCCTGAGCCACTCCCGCCCTGTGTGGGACTGGCCCCAGCTACTCGCCTGAGCCCTGCCCCCCTCCCCTCCCCGCGCAAGGCTCGCTTCACTGCTTGCCAGAGCCCTGCCTGCCCCCTGCCTAAGCCCTGTCTCCCGACCGCATGTTCCTCCACACCCCACTTATTTGACAAAAGTGGCATTTGTCCCATTTGCTCTTGCCATCTGATCAAGTTGGCAAGAGCAAATGGGACAAATGCCCACTTTTGCCAAAAATGTTGGGACGGGCGGGACACAGCTTAAAAAAGGGGACTGTCCCGGCCGAAACGGAACGTATGGTCACCCTTTTCTATTTTCTTTCTGGCTTTTGAGCCTTGAAGGTTCACCACGTTGATGCTTTTTAATTGCAACCATAAGGATGAGAAACTTAATTTTTGTAGAAAGTGAAAGCTGAGAGTCTGGTGTAGTCACACGACTCCAGGTTCTGGGGCCTTAGGGGAAAAATCACAATACATCATGAGACTCAAATCAGAAGAGCTGGCCATATGGGAATCATCAGGCAGCTCAGTGCATGGGGTGGGGGAGAGGAGCGAGCAGAGGTGGGACATGAGGTAGACCCAGGGAAGTGCTGACAGTGTCCTGCCAAGGGGATCAGGAACCCATCTCCGTGGTTTGCTCCAGGGACCCTGAGTTCCCCCTGTGGGGCCCAGAGCGGGGGATGACCCAAGGCACTAAGGTGAGAAGCGATGGGCTAGTCACAAACTAGAGAGAACAGCCCTTGCTGCAGGGTGGGTGTGACTGAACCAGGGAGAGGCTGGGGCTGGGGTCGGGAGATGAAGGTGGGGAGCTATAGCCCAATGCCCACTGCAGAGCATGGTGCCAAGTCTCAGCCTCTCCCCACCCCCACTTCCGAAAGTAAGCGGATATTCATAGTGGGTCATCTTAATGTGGGGGGTGTTTGTTTGGAGCTAGGATGTGTGGGTACAGTGTGTGTGGGGGCCGGGGGAATTGAACACATGGGGTTTTTAAGAGCTGGGATTTTGGTTGGGGGGGTATTTGGCTTTGGGGTGATGGGGATGTGGGATACATTGATGGTGTGCACCCAGGGTCTCTGGAGAAGATATGGGGTGTGTGGCAATATTTGGAGCTGGGCTTGGGGGCATGTCAGGGGGTTGGGAAGGAGTTTGGAACTGTGGGGGGGAGGAGGATGTTGAGGAGGGGAGGGTCGGCAGGTTTTGGAGCTGTGCTTTTGTGCTGTATCATTACTACTTCCAGTTCTCTCTGTTTATGTAAGGACAATCCAGCCCCTTATTGCCATCCCCTCTCCCATCTGCTGTAGCTTTAAAGCAGTGATAGTCAGTGGTTTAGGAGCCAAATTAGTGATCACTATTAGCCAAAAGAGCCACAGTTGTGTGAATTCATTGTTTCATTTACTATAGTACTATATAGTCATATTTAAACAGTATGACAGGGGAAATATATATATATATAGCCCTACTTAATTTACAATTTTGCGGAAATTGTGGATCCCACAATATTAGACTTCCACCACAATTTTGGTGCTGAATTCAGGTGTATGTATGTTATCTTTTAACAGTCAGCCTCACTGACAGCCCTGGGCGGCCAGGGCTCCGGCTGTCATCCCCTTGCATGGCAGGGCTCCAGCTGTCAGCCCCAGACAGCCAGGACTCTCGCTATCAGCTATGGGTGGCCAGGGCTTCTGCTGTCAGCCAGCTTTTCCAAATTACCGCAATTAATAAAGGTCCATTATTACTTTTCTGCAATTTTCCATTTCTTGTCCACAACTCAGCTGCAATTATTTGACAATCATCCTATGATTCAAGGAGAGCTTTTATATATATATATATATATATATATATATAATTCTCAAAGCAAATAAGTTAATAACTTAGTGCAAGTTAATGCCATAATTGGTTAATAACATAATAAAAGCATCCTGATTGGTTAATAACATAGATTGGTTAATAATGAAATCACACAGTGTTTTACTATCATGTGCTGCAAAGAGCCGCAGGAGACACATTGAAGAGCCACTTGCAGTTCTCGAGCCTCAGTCTGAGTATCGGTGCTTTAAAGAAAGAAAGCTAAGGGCCAAATCCTGCCCTAGGATCTGTGTGAGTGTGTGCCAGGGATACTGCTGGGCAGAGGGGTCCCTGAAATCTGGCAGCTGTGACACTGTCTGTAAAATCAAATCCTCTTACACCTGACTCCCACCCCCGCTTCTTCCAGGATATGTCGAAAGAGCGGCTGGCCTGTCTGATAAAAGAGAGAGAAGAAGCCAAAGCTGATGAGGAGATGCAAAGTGAGAAGCTGCTGGTAGGTGCCCAGAAACCCTTCCCCAAGGCTTGCCTGGTGTCACAGTACCCTGAGTGACATGGCAACACAGGGCTCGTCCTGCCAGCCCCGTCAGGGAACCATCCCCATTGCAGCCCAGGGAGAAGGGCAGGATCGGTCAGGGGTTGGGTCATGTGATGCCCTCGGAGTGTGAGTGGCTGCCATGTAGGAAAGCGTCTGTCTGCGTCTTGGCCCAGAAAAACCCCTGCCCAAGCTGTTCAGATATTACAGGGACCAGGGCTCCTGTAAAGGTGGCACAGGGCCTCCATAGGAAGAAAATACTGGGTCCTGAAGGGCTCTTTCACTGTCAGAGAAAAGCATAACAAGAACCCATGGCTGGAAGCTGAAGCCAGACAAATTCAAATGAGAAATAAGACACTTTTATAAAAAAGTGAGGGTGATTAACCAGTAGGACAAACTACCAAGGGAAGCGGTGGATTCTCCATCTTTTGATTCCTTCCAATCCAGAGTGGATGTCTTTCTGGAAGACCTGCTTTAGTCAGATACCGGTTGTTGGGTTCAATATAGGAGCCACTGGTTTGAAATTGGACAGTGTGTGATATACCAGAGACCAGCTAGATCAGTGAATCTCAACCTATTTACCATTGTGGGCTGCCCTACACACACCCCCACTCCGTGGCCCTGCCCCCACTCTGCCTGGGCTCTGCCCCGAGGCCCTGCCCTATCTTGGCCTCTTCCCCCCAAGGCCCTGCCCACTGCTTACACGGGGTGGGAGGGGCAGAGAGGAGGGAGCAGGGGGCCAGGAGGGGAGGTGGTGGAGAGGAGCGAGTGATGGGCTGGGCCTCCAGGGCGAAGAGACCGAGCGGGGACGGGGCTTCAGAACGGAGCGTGGGCAGAGCATGAGGTGGGGCTACAGTCCAGGTGCCGGGGACCCTTCTGAGTATGGGCCCTGTGCCATTGTAAACCCAGTGTGACTGGCTGCAGCTGCGTGCTCATTGGGCTGCGGGTTGAGAACCACTGGTCTAGATGATCTAATGGTCCCTCCTAACCTTAAAATCTTGAAGGTAGAGCACCGAAAGGAGATAAAATGTGGGCTGACTGGATGGAGATTTTGGTTCAATGCAAGTTGTGAGATTGAGAGAAAAGTCTATCCTGTTGTCATTAGTGACATGCGGCTCTCCCCTGCCCTGAGCCCTCCATCCTTCCTGTTCTAAGTGAACTTCCCATCATGCACCATAAGGGATCCTGGCTCTGGCCAATATCTCTCCCATCTTGCTGGGAGACAAATGTATGATATTCCCCTGGTTACCATGCCACCCTCTCCCTGTAATTGCAGAAACAGATGGAAGCCGAGAGACAAAGGATCCTCTGCAAATGGAAGGATCTACGTGGGTTTCTGGAGAAGCAGGAGCAGCTGCTGCTGTCCCAGCTGGAAAAGCTGGACAGAACCATTGTCAAGAGAAGGGACGAGAGCATCTCTGAACTGTCCCGGGAGATTTCTCTGCTCAGTGAACTGCTCGATCAGAGGGGAGGAGAGAACAAGCAGGCGCCACTGAGCCAGTCTGTACAGGTGAGACTGTGCTATTGCAATGACAATGCACAGCAATTCTATGGCAGCATCTCAGCACTAGATCCCAAAGCAGGGGGGGTTGGGATCATATTCCCATTTTACACAGGGGAGAAACTGAGATGCCGAGAGAGGCAGGGACTCACCCAAGGTCACACAGTGAGTCTTTGTGAGAACCAGGAATGGGATCCAGGGCTCCTGAGTCCTGTAACCCCAAGACCATCTCTCCCGCCCTGTTAAGCATCTATATGTCCTTACTCTTTGAGAGTGAAATTCCTCCCAGTGCAGAGGGCCCGTGTCAGCCCAAATCAGCCCCTGGGTTAAGTGGGGAAGAGGGGCTTGTGTGGGCTCTTAGCACCATGCGAAGTTCACGCTGAATATCACAAATGTTTTCTTCTTGTGAAGTGCCTGGGTTGCCAGTGAGGACCTCTCAGCAGGGGTTCCCCGGGGGCTGCTGAGAGTAAGGGCATGGCTATACTCGAAACTTGAAAGCGCTGCCGCGGGAGCACTCCTAGTAATCCACCTCCATGAGGGGATTAGTTTAGAGCGCTGGGAGTGCGGCTCCCAGCGCTGGGGCACTGTTTACACTGGTGCTTTACAGTGCTGTAACTTGCTGCACTCAGGGAGGTGTTTTTTCACACCCCTGAGCGAGGAAGTTGCAGTGCTGTAAAGTGCCAGTGTAGCCGTAGCCTAATTATCCCACCTGGATGGGATGGCCGCTGCTCTCTGAGTGTCTGAAATTCCCCAAATAGCTGAGACTCCAACAGCAACTTGCCTGCAGGAGCAGAGGCCTCCCCCAGCCTGGGATACATCCTCTGACTGCCTCTTCTTTCTCTCTCTCTCTCTCTAGGGTGTGGGCAGCTCTGGGAGCAGGTGAGTTCTGGGCTCCGTCTCCCTCATGGTCACTTAGGCTTGGAAACCGCACTGAATACACAGCTGCCCACAGAGCGTGACACACTGGCTTGGGGGGCGTGATCATGTCTCCCCCTAGTGGCTGCCAGTGGCATAGCTAGGAGTGGAAATATGGGTGGGCACCGACTTGTGGGTGGATGGGCAATGACAGACGGTGCTAGCTCGGCTTCTCCCCTGACGCCACACCCTCTTCCTAGCCCTGGTGCCCCCAGACACAGGGCTTCACCTGCCAAGCTGGAAACGCACATGGGGCAGCTCAGAAAATGGCAAGGCAGAGCTGCCGGAGCATAGCTTTCTGAAGGGCGAGTGCGCAGCTCCAGCTTGGATTGCAGGTGCCCCAGGGATGCTCCAGGCTGCTGTGGCAGCACTAAACCCCTGCTCAGATTTGGGCGGGCCTGGATGCTAAGTGTCTACGCGCCTGGCGGCTGCCCCCGTAAGGAGAGAAGCCAGCTACTATCTGACAGCCAATGAGGTTCCTCCTTTAGCTTAAGTGTTATGGGCTTTGTGTGAAAGGACCAGGTTCAAAGAAAGCTCCCAAACTGGCCACTGTTCCTTGCCTCGGTGTCTCCCCACATCCCCATTTTGCCCTGGGCCCACTGAAGGCACAGGGCTCAAGGCAGGTGACACCATCTCATTCTACAAAGCTTATAACCCTGGAGTTTGGGGAGCTGCTGGGCTTGGGTTGTGGACCAGGTCCCTTTGTCACTCCTCCGCCTTTCTCCAGCAGGGAGTACAGGACGCTGCAGAAGCCAGAGTCTGGGTTTGTGGAGCTGGAGAAGAGACTTGGGGATTTCTCTCAGAGAAGTGCCATCCTGCTGGAGCTGCTGCAGGGATTCAAAGGTAAATGGGAGTCTCGTGGTGGCATCTCCTTTGGTTAGAGTAACGGTCGCCCTGGAGAGGAGTCGGTGGCTCTCGTGACATCACTTACCCCGGGCACCATCTTGCGTTCCCCACCTTGGGTGAACTGCCCTTTGCCATGGCAATAGCCCTCGGGGGCTTGCCCTGTCTGGAGCAGCTGCATTGCTGGCCTTGGGCTGCCTTGCTAGTTCATAATTAAAAGCGCAGTTACATTAACGTCCAATTGGAACATCCCCATGAATGCTGGGGCCTGAATTCTCACCTCTCTCGTGCTCTCCTTCCCCTAGAGACTCTGCGACTGGAGCTGGACAGCGACATAGGTATGTGTCTTTCTCTGACGGACCGTGGGGGCTGACGTCAGAGATTTAACCCCGGGGACGTTATTGGAGGCCTGAGGGGAGGCCGTTTCTGTGGGCTCAGCTGGTGGGGTTGAGCAGGCCCCTTGCCCATCATAGAATCATAGAATCATAGAATATCAGGGTTGGAAGGAACCCCAGAAGGTCATTTAGTCCAACACCCTGCTCAAAGCAGGACCAATTCCCAGTTAAATCATCCCAGCCAGGGCTTTGTCAAGCCTGACCTTAAAAACCTCTAAGGAAGGAGATTCTACCACCTCCCTAGGTAACGCATTCCAGTGTTTCACCACCCTCTTAGTGAAAAAGTTTTTCCTAATATCCAATCTAAACCTCCCCCACTGCAACTTGAGACCATTACTCCTCGTTCTGTCATCTGCTACCATTGAGAACAATCTAGAGCCATCCTCTTTGGAACCCCCTTTCAGGTAGTTGAAAGCAGCTATCAAATCCCCCCTCATTCTTCTCTTCTGCAGGCTAAACAATCCCAGCTCCCTCAGCCTCTCCTCATAACTCATGTGTTCCAGACCCCTAATCATTTTTGTTGCCCTTCGCTGGACTCTCTCCAATTTATCCACATCCTTCTTGTAGTGTGGGGCCCAAAACTGGACACAGTACTCCAGATGAGGCCTCACCAATGTCGAATAGAGGGGAACGATCACGTCCCTCGATCTGCTCGCTATACCCCTACTTATACATCCCAAAATGCCATTGGCCTTCTTGGCAACAAGGGCACACTGCTGACTCATATCCAGCTTCTCGTCCACTGTTACCCCTAGGTCCTTTTCCGCAGAACTGCTGCCTAGCCATTCGGTCCCTAGTCTGTAGCTGTGCATTGGGTTCTTCCGTCCTAAGTGCAGGACCCTGCACTTATCCTTATTGAACCTCATCAGATTTCTTTTGGCCCAATCCTCCAATTTGTTTAGGTCCTTCTGTATCCTATCCCTCCCCTCCAGCGTATCTACCACTCCTCCCAGTTTAGTATCATCCGCAAATTTGCTGAGAGTGCAATCCACACCATCCTCCAGATCATTTATGAAGATATTGAACAAAACCGGCCCCAGGACCGACCTTTGGGGCACTCCACTTGATACCGGCTGCCAACTAGACATGGAGCCATTGATCACTACCCGTTGAGCCCGACAATCTAGCCAGCTTTCTACCCACCTTATAGTGCATTCATCCAGCCCATACTTCCTTAACTTGCTGACAAGAATACTGTGGGAGACCGTGTCAAAAGCTTTGCTAAAGTCAAGAAACAATACATCCACTGCTTTCCCTTCATCCACAGAACCAGTAATCTCATCATAAAAGGCGATTAGATTAGTCAGGCATGACCTTCCCTTGGTGAATCCATGCTGGCTGTTCCTGATCACTTTCCTCTCATGCAAGTGCTTCAGGATTGATTCTTTGAGGACCTGCTCCATGATTTTTCCAGGGACTGAGGTGAGGCTGACTGGCCTGTAGTTCCCAGGATCCTCCTTCTTCCCTTTTTTAAAGATTGGCACTACATTAGCCTTTTTCCAGTCATCCGGGACTTCCCCCGTTCGCCACGAGTTTTCAAAGATAATGGCCAATGGCTCTGCAATCACAGCCGCCAATTCCTTCAGCACTCTCGGATGCAACTCGTCCGGCCCCATGGACTTGTGCACGTCCAGCTTTTCTAAATAGTCCCTAACCACCTCTATCTCCACAGAGGGCTGGCCATCTCTTCCCCATTTTGCGATGCCCAGCGCAGCAGTCTGGGAGCTGACCTTGTTAGTGAAAACATCTGTCTTCAAGCCTTCCTGCTTTAATAACCTACATCCGGGACCCCCGTTAATGTCAACATTTCCCATGTCAAACCAGACAAGCAAAACATTCTCAAACGTTAGAGAATCAGGAACGTTCCTCCCTGGGTGCAAACTCTGAGGGGGAGGCATTTTCTGACATTCCCGCCCCATAGCCCCCAGAACCCATGTGAGAAAGATTGTCTCCCCCACACTCTCTCCCATGGGAGAGGAGATTCAGAGACACAATGCAGAGAATAATCCATCCCCATTGTTTCCAAGGGAGAGGCTGGGTGGTAGATACCTCTCTGTGTTATTAAACATGGGCGCACACTCACATAAAACAAGATTTCATGTCTCCCTCCCTTCCCAGGAATAGCTCTCTGCCTGGCAAGAGCTCTGCCTTCAGCACTGTTAGAAATGGGGAAGAGGTTGCACAGCTATGCTCTTCCAGAGTTATAAAATTACCCAGTGTGTAAAGATCCCTGGATCTTGTGCTGGAGCAACAGCACATCTTCCAGGAAACATCTGACTTCCCGCAAAAGATCTCCAGGAACATTTGCCCATCTGTTTGGTTTATACAAGTGTGCCCACCCAGTCAGCACATCTGGAAACAACTCTGTAAAACCCTGGACTCACGTGTTTGCTTTCCCTGGAACAGGTTTTCTAATTCCAAAACCTGACATGATTGCCCGGGTGGAGTGGGGCAAAGAACTCTGGGTGCCCGATCTCCAATGCTGTAAGGAAAGAGAGATCCTGAGAAACATCTGCACAGGTGAGGAATGAGTAACACAGATTGGAGAAACCATCTATCATTGATGTAAACAGCTGGGATTCCCACAAAGGCCCGGCATGCTCATCCAGTGCTACCTCACCTCGCCCAGATGAAGAGGGCCCTAACAAATTCACGGCCATGAAAAACATGTCACGGACCGTGAAATCTGGTCTCCCCCCTGTGAAATCTGGTCTTTTGTGTGCTTTTACCCTGTACTACACAGATTCCACGGGGGGAGACCAGTGTTTCTCAAATTGGGTGTCCTGATCCAAAAGGGAGTTTCAGGAGGGTCACAAGGTTATTTTAGGGGGTCACAGTATTGCCACCCTTACTTCTGTGCTGACTTCAGAGTTGGGCGGGATACCATACTATGCTACCCTTACTTCTGCGCTGCTGCTGGCAGCGGCTCTGCCTTCAGAGCTGGGCTCCCAGCCAGCAGCCGCCCTCTCTCCAGCTGCTCAGCTCTGAAGGCAGCACCGCCACCAGCGGCAGCACAGAAGTAGGAGTAGTAGTACTGCAACCCCCCCTACACTAACCTTGTGACCCCCACCCCCCACAACTCCTTTTTGGGCAGGGTGACCAGAAGCAAGTGTGAAAAATCGGGACGGGGGTGGGGGGTAATAGGTGCCTATGTAAGAAAAAGCTCCAAAAATCAGGACTATCCCTATAAAATTGGGACATCTGGTCATCCTATTTTTGGGTCAGGACCCCTACAATTACAATACCATGAAATTTCATATTTAAATAGCTGAAATCATGAAATTTACCATTTTTAAAACCCTCTGACCATGAAATTGACCAAAATGAACAGTGAATTTGGTAGGGCCCTACAGATGAAGATTGGTGACATATCTTCCTGGTAGATATCATTCATGGCTTCCCACCCATCATGACTGAAACCTGGCAGTACATCCCTTCCCCCCTGAGTGTTCTCATGGAATGTGGAAGCATAAGTGGTCCCCTCCTCTCTCTGTCTTCTGGGAAAGGTGGGGATGGGGTGGAATTCAGCTCCTGGTTTTTCAATTTCCCCAGCAGATATTTCGGTTTGTTCCCCCCTTTCCTGTTCCCCTTTCTGAGGTTCCCTGTCCTCCGGCACAGAGACTGACTCCTGTCTGGATTCTTTCTGTCCCAGCAGGTGATGGGATGATGAGTGGGGATGAAGAGGAGAATCCACAGCAGGAAGGTCCCAAGCAAGTGGAACCTCACGGGATGGTATCGGGAATATCCAAAGCGAACGTTTCCCAGAGTCCTGATCTGGAAGAAGCCCATGAGAGTCGGTGCAGGTCAGAAAGGCAGCAGGAAAACTACCAAGGGAAGATACAGGGTAAATCCACTCACCAAGGGGAAGGCTCAGAGGATCTCAATGAAACAGTGATCCAGCTGAGAATCGGCACTAAAAAGAAACAGCATGAATGTATTGAGTGCGGGAAAAAGTTCAATCACAAATCAAACCTTACTAGACATCTGAAACTACACACAGGAGAGAAACCATTTATGTGCAGTGACTGTGGGAAAACCTTCACTCGGAGGTCACACCTCATTTCGCACCAGACAACGCACTCGGGTCAGAAACCTTATCCCTGCTGTGAGTGTGGGGACAGATTCACACGGTGCTCAAACCTTATTTCACATCAGAGAATCCACATGGGAGAGAGACCCTATAAATGCCCCGACTGTGGGAAAAGCTTCAGTTCAAAATCAAACCGCACTGTTCATCAGAGAATCCACACCGGAGTAAAACCTTATAAGTGTGCTGACTGTGGGGAAAGTTTCATTCAGAGCTCACACCTGGTTGTTCATCAGAGAACACACACGGGAGAGAGACCCTATACATGCCCTGACTGTGGGAAAAGCTACAAGGCGAAGGTTGCTCTAATTTCCCATCAAAAAGTCCACAGAAGATGGGAGCTCTCACTGTGGGGCAATGGGTCTGTGCCCACCTGCAATAAACTATAATTTGCTTCATTTGAGGGTGGATCTGGGTGGGGCAGCAGGTGGCTAGATGGTTTGGGTTCCAGTGGATGGTGGTTTAGGCCAGAATAGGCTGGAGCGCTAGGGAGCACTACTGGGGAGATGGGTCATATCAGGGTCTGGGAGGAGCAGGTGATGGAATTAATGGGGAGACATTTCTGTGGGTTCCACGCACACTTTCCAATTTAGAGAAGAGGTAAACTAAAGCTCCCTTGCAGTTTGTCTTGGAGACACGTCGGCAGCTCCTAAGACCTCTTGGGCAGGGGCAGAGGCACATTATTCAGGGAAGCAGTGAGAGGCCCGGTGAGTTTGTACTTACCAGGCGGTAAGAGATGCTGATCAGAAGTTGCAGAATTTTAGCATCATGTTAGGTGTACTGTACATCTCTGCAGTCACAGGCAGTCGGCTGGAGATTGGGGGGATTTGAGGTGGAGATTCCCTGGAGAGGTGGGGGTCTTTGTGGGGATTGCACAGTTCCAGTGAGAGTAGTATGGTGTAATAGTGAGAGCAGGGGGAATTGCGACTCAGGACTCCTGGGTTCAGATCCCAGCTCTGAGAAGGGAGTGAGGTCTAGATTAGAGCGGGGGGGTGGAAGTGGGAGGCTGGAATGCTAGGTTCTATAACCAGCTGAGTTCCTCCCCTCCTCTCTGTGTATCTGTTCCTCCCATTCCCACCATGGGGATAATAGTAGTCTCCCACCTCCCAGGGAACCATGCAACCTCACTAATTACTGTGTATTAAGAAGGATGCAGGTACCAGAGCAGGGAAAAGGTCCTTAACTGGCTGAGGAAAGAAAGGACCGACAGTCAATTTGATGGCATTTTTCTGGATGTAATGCGATAACTTTTGAACACCGTATCCAATTGGGTCAAACCCTTCTGAGTCTCCAATTGTCTGTAGATCAAAGAAATGGCTGATACGGCAAATCCCAAAGGAATGTGGCCTTCTTGGAAATTCAGAGCCACTTGGATTGATCTCTGGCTAGGTGCATAAGGTGGTCTATTCAGTTTATATCCATCGCTGGCCATCGTATTTGTGCCACCAAAGTTTCTGGTGCCCATGTGATCCTTGGCTGTTTAGTGGCATTCTTTCATAAACACACTTCGGAACTCATTGGTCTTCCTTTCTATAATATGTCCACACCAAGAAAGCCACTGAAACCAAACCCATACTGTTGGAGGTGGTTGCTGGGTTTGGCTTCAAATAGCCTCATTTCTGATCTTGTCCTGCCGCTGGATCAGGAGCAGTTTATGCAGATGATGAGAATATGATGTTCTTCAGTCTTCCCCAGCGCCCACTTCCATACAATAGAATTAATAGAACCATGCTTCTTTAGAGCCACATTTTCATAGCAAGCTTGATGTCACAATATTCCCAAAAAGGTCGCTGAAAGGCCCGAAACACGGCAACCACTGCTACTGTATAAGTGCCATCTTTTGAGCATCCTGCAGCCCTGTCCATGATACTGGCCAAATATATGACAGTTGCCACTTGCTCAGTCTCCTGTCTGGACAGGTTAATACTGAGTTGGTTGCAATCTGGAGCTGGAGGCCACTGGATGGTAATAGCTGGGGATTAATAACCAGATCAATGTGCAATTGAGACTGAACCAGCAAGACAATGTCATTGATGTATTTGAGATCTCAAAGCAGAGTAGTATTCAGCTCAATTCCACCCACTTCTGCCTCCTCAATCTTATTCGTCAACCGATCAATTGTTGACACTGAACAACGATGGTGTCAGAACTCAGCCTTGTTGAACTTGCGTGGATATAGGACACCATGCTCTGTATCTGCTATTGACTCCAACGCAGCTTTCCTTCCATGATAGAGCTTCTCTGTCAAGGATATCCAGGGATGCCGTGTCACCTCATCAGACCTACGGCCTTGTTCAGTGCACTGACTCAAAGGGCTGGTGGAAATCTGTACCATGGCTGTGCATGGCTTATTAAGTTCAGCTGTCTTCTCACAAAGCTGTCTCGAGGTAAAAATCCGGTCAATCGTGGAACAATGAGATCTCAAGCCACACTGTGAATATCGTGACCTTCGCAAAAGTGCTTCGTTAATTCAAGACATTAACACAGAAGTGAAGATTTTCCTCCAGACCGACAACAGCATGATGCGTCCACCTCCCAGGGAACCATGCAAGTCACTAATTACTGTGTGTTAAGAAGGATGCAGGTACCTAAGCAGGGAAAGGTCCTTATTTGGCTGAGGAAAGAGAGGACCGACAATCAATTTGATGGCATTTCTCCGTTTATCTGGATGTAACGCAATAACTTTTGAACACCACATCCAATTGGGCCGAACCCTACTGAGTCTCCAATTGTCTGTAGATCAAAGAACAGGTTGATCATTGCAAATCCCAAAGGAATGTGGCCTTCTTGGAAACTGAGGGACACTCAGATTGATCTCTGGCTAGATGCTTAAGGTGGTCTAGCTGTATATTCAGTTTGTATCCATTGCTGGCCTTCTTATTTGTGCCACCAAAGTTTGAGCCAGAATAACACCCTTCTTCCAGTCATGGGGGATGGTATTCATGCACTGGAGGGTTTGAAAGAGCTTATGCAGCCAAAGGACAACAATACTTTCATCTGCCTTCCGCAACTCAGGAGTGATGTTACAATCTCATTGATGGCAACTATTGATACCTTCCAGCTAGCAACACCCCCCATCTGAGCCCTGTAGTCCCAGCAGAGTTTAAAATGTTTAGGGAAAAATGGGAGCCTGGGAGCCCTTGGCATGGGGGTGGGAGGAATGGGGGAACCTGAAATAGAGGCGATGGGAGGGAGGCACACAGGGAACTTGCAGAGGGAATAGAATGATGCAAGGTTCCCAAACTGTGGGGTGGCCCCCCCTTAGGGAGCCATGGAGGAACGTTCAGGAGGGCTTGGTGGGCCAAGCCAGCTCCCATGGGGGACGGGGAGGGAGCACCACCCAGCCACACCCCGCTCCCAGCTCTGCTCTGGCCCTACCCCCAGGTGCGACCCTGGCTCCTGGCCCTGCATCTGACCTCGGCCCCAGTCTCACTGCTGCTCCACATCTGGCTGAGGGCCCGTCTGCGGCTCTGCTCCCAGCCACAGACCCATCCGCAGCTGCGTCCCCAGCCTTGGCCTCCTTGTTCCTGTCCATGTTCCCCTCTTCCCGCCCCTCCATGTTTCTGGATGGGGGCTGAGAGAGGTCTTGTTATTCTGGAGGTGCAGATTTTGTGGAGTCTATTTCTCATGGAAGTCTTTCCCTCTATTGGTTTCTCTTTTTCCAAATAAATTCATAATAAAATATTTGTTGCACATCCTCATCTCCCCAGGCATGTTCATGTGCCCTGGTTCCCAAAGCGCAAGGGCAGAGTGCTAGTAAGTGTGTTAATGGTGCGTTAGGACATCACTCAAAGAGATGGCGCTGCTGGGGTGGCATCTACCTTCGCTTTGTATTGCCTGATTTTTAGAGGTTTCAGTTTAGCCACTCTCCACATTCTGGAAGGGCACCAGGCACCACACTGAGCAATCTTAACTCTGCACTAATTAAGTTTTGGGGCAATTAATTTATAAAAAATATTTTTTCAACACCCCCACATACCAGAGTGCAGCTTTAGCACCTTAGCATTGATTATCCTGGCCACAGAATTCCCTGGCTGCACGTTAGTCATTTCACCGCCCCTGCATCATCTCTTTGTCTCCCGTCCCTTTGCCTGTCGAGCCTGGTTGTCCATCCCCAACTGTCCTCCCCATGGAGAAAAGAGCATCATTGTGGGTGCTGCAAGTGGAGGAGCTGTGGAGAGGATGCCGGAACAGCGCCGGGAGCAGCATGCAGTGTGTGGGGCCATTTTTTGATGGGGGTGGCAGATGTGGGGGACAGTCGTAGACGTGCGGGTTTGGAGAAGACAGAGACGAAGTCCCCAGTACCCTCCATTGCACAACTGGGGCCTCCTCTTCACCCCACTCTTCCCTGCACTATACCAACCCCTTCTAAATTTCCCCTCACTCCTCTGACTCCCAACTGCAGAAACGTCCCAACCAATGCTCCTCTGAAAGCCCCTGCAATGTCTGCTGAGAAGGGGATTTCTTTTTATACTACCATCAGAGAACAATCCCAATATACTGGCTAGCTGCCCACTGGTAGCAAAAGCATAAGTGCCCTCAGAGGAGTTAAGTCTAACTTTTCTTCTACCCATGAGATCATAGTTCATGACCGCCTCAAGCGGTACCAGTTGCCTAGCTGCGGTTTTGTCCATGTGATCCAGTAATTTGGGTATGGATGCGTAATAAGTGTGTCTAGGAAGAAGCTCCATTTCTTAGCTCCATGAGTAACTTCAAAAGGGATGGCTTCAGTGATACTGTTCCAGTGGTGTGGGTATTGTATTTCCACACACCCCCCATAGGTGCCAACTCCATGAGTGCTCCGGGACACCCATGGAAAAAAATGGTGAGTGCTTAGCACCCACCGGCAATTGCCCTATCAGCACCTCCCCCTCCCCCCAGCGCCTCCCACATGCTGCAGCCCCGCTGGTCAGTGCCTCCCCCACCCCGCTCCAGTGCCTCCCACCTGCTGTGGATCAGCTGTTCTGCAGTGTGCAAGAGGCACTGGGGAAGGAGGAGTGGGGATGGGCCATGCTCAGAGGAGGGAGCAGAACAGGGCGGGAAGAGCCAGGATGGAGGCACAGCGGGGGTGGGAAGAGGCAGGTTGGGGGCAGGGCCTTGGGGGAAGGGGTGGAGTGGGGGCAGACCTGGGGGGAGCACCCCCCGGCACATTAGAAACTCAACCCACCTCCCAGGCCTCTACGAGATCCAGGGATTTAACTAGCTTATAGTAAAGGTCAAGCTGATGTTTTGGGGGGAAAACCTCCGAGCAAGCATTGCTAGATAAAGTGATGTAAAAGCTCTTGTGACTCTTTTCCCCCCACTCCTTCTTGCAGGTGTAATTGTTTTATTTTACGTCTAAATGTCATAGAATTGAGACTTCCACCCAACTGTTAAATCCATTGGGCCAGCCCAACCATTTCATAGATTCATAGATCCTAAGGTCAGAAGGAACCATTATGATTATTAGGGGGGAGGGATAGCTCAGTGGTTTGAGCATTGGCCTGCTAAACCCAGGGTTATGAGTTCAATCCTTGAGGGGGCCAGTTAGGGATCTGGGGCAAAAATTGGGGATTGGTCCTGCTTTGAGCAGGGGGTTGGACTAGGTGACCTCCTGAAGTCCCTTTCAACCCTGATATTCTATGAATCTATGATCATCTAGTCTGACCTTCTGCACAATGCAGGCCACAGAATCTCACCCACCCACTCCTGCGAAAAACCTCACCTATGAAGTCCTCAAATCGTGGTTTAATGACTTCAAGGAGCAGAGAATCGTCCAGCAAGTGACCCGTGCCCCATGCTACAGAGGAAGGCGAAAAAACTCTAGGGCGTCTACCAATCTACCCTGGAGGAAAATTCCTTCCCGACCCCAAATATGGTGATCAGCTAAACCCTGAGCATATGGGCAAAATTCATCAGCCAGATGCTACAGAAAATTCTTTCCTGGGTAACTCAGATCCCATCCCATCACAGGCCATTAGCAGCAACCCCTTTTTTTCTCCCCTTTCCTTTCTCAGCTAGAAGCATTTCAGCCCTCTAAATCCTGCCCTGTTTGGGTTTATCTTTTTGTAAGTCTTCAGAGTAAGAAGAACCAATGACTGTCTCATCCCTGTTATCTTTTAACTTGTATGCAGGCCTCTGTCTCTTGGTTAAGAACATAAGGATGGCCATACTGGGTCAGACCAACCGTCCATCTAGCCCAGTATCTTGTCTTCCGACAGTGGCCAATGCCAGGTGCTTCAGAGGGAATGAACAGACCAGGTGATCATCAAGTGATCCATCCCATCACCCATTCCCAGCTTCTGGCAAATAGAGGCTGGAGACACCATCCCTGCCCATCCTGACTAATAGCCATTGATGGACCTATCCTCCAAGAACTTATCTAGTTCCTTTTTGAACCCTGTTATAGTCTTGGCCTTCACAACATTCTCTGGCAAAGAGTTCCACAGGTTGACTGCACGTTGTGGGAAGAAATATTTCCTTTGTTTGTTTGGTTAAGGCTTCATCCACAATGAATATTTCATCAGTAAATGTTTATTCGTAAAACCTTTGTCAACAACTTCTTTGGTTTTAGATCCTTTTCTAAAAGAAGGAACAGTGATTTTATTTAAAACTCTCTCCATAAGCCATTTCCCACACCTTCAGAGAATTTGAGGTCTCATCAACATCAACAGGCCTGCTACAAATAGTTTGGTGAAAGTTTTGGCTGAAACTCTTTATAAACTCTTTATAAACTGGTAACACACTGATGTAGCAAAAGGTGGCGTGGCTCATAAAATGCCACCACATCTTCGATTTTAAAGTTCTGTTAAATCACTCCATAATCCCCGCTTTGACTTGAATATTAGTAACAAAATGGTGATTCTTATGTTGTTTTGACTATCTTGCTTGTTTAAAAATTCTTCTCCCTGATCAGTCTGTAATTAGGGGTATGTGCCCTTCATCAAAAATAGATTCAGAGGCCTTACATACTATGTCTTCAGTCTTGTCTTTTAGGCCTAAGGCCCAATCATGTTTAGACAGAATGTCTTATCACCGTTAAGATGTGCTTAAAACCACCACTGTGTTTGGAGGTCTGATGCATATCCACCAAATCTGCCTGCCATTATGCATCCACATCTGAATCGATAGCCTTATTTCTTTTAAAACAGAGTTGTTCTGGTTTGTTTAAAGGGTAAGCATCCTGGTCTGAAAGCCATATTGTGACTTGCCTTCTAGTCAAAGCTTTAGTATGCTTTTTGGCTGCTTGAAAAACAGGGTTCAAAGCTCCCACCCTTCTTGGGAAGTAATACATTTTCTTTAACAGAGCTGCCTGTGTAGCTGTGATGTCTTTTGCTAACATGAGTATGGAGGTGTCGTGTTCACAACAAAAAATTTAAACAGAAAACAAGTTTTATTAATCACTTGGTTAAACACAACTTTTTCCAGATGCCCCTGGAAAATGCCCATCATGAGCCATACTATTACAGATTCAGAGTAGCAGCCGTGTTAGTCTGTATCCACAAAAAGAACAGGAGTACTTGTGGCACCTTAGAGACTAACAAATTTATTTGAGCATAAGCTTTCTTGGGCTACAGCCCACTTCATCAGATGCATAGAATGGAACATATAGTAAGAAGATATATAGACATACAGAGAACATGAAAAGGTGGAGTAAGAAGCTAATTAATTAAGATAGGCTATTATCAGCAGGAGAAAAAAACTATTACAGATTCAGAGCTTCAGTTTGTTCTTACTCAGCATTTCTTCTTGAGCTCCATGTCTCATCTTGAGACACCTGATATGAGATAAATTCATCCGCACAGGACTACCAATGTGTAGGTTCTCAAAGGCCACTAGAAAAACATCATCCTGCTGTTGAGAGATTTTCAGAAAAGAAACAACTGGTAGGCAACCGTTTTAGATTTCAACAGCTGCGGTCTGTTCCTAGCCCCCAACATCCTCAGCCCCTCCATATTTTATACTTTATTTACCTGCAACGTGGCTCTGTCGTTCAAAGCACCAAATGAAATTAATAGGCAGCAGATTTAAAAGAAACACAAGAAAATATTTCTTCACAGAATGCACAGTCAACCTGTGAAACTTCTTGCCAGAGCATGTTGGGAAGGCCAAGACTGTAACAGGGTTCAAAAAGGAACTAGACAAGTTCCTGGAGGATAGGTCCATCAATGGCTATTGGCAGGGGTGGTGTCCCTAGCCTCTGTTTGCCAGAAGCTGGGAATGGGTGACAGGGGATGGATCACTTAATGACTGCCTATTCTGTTCATTCCCTCTGGGGCACCTGGCATTGGCCACTGTCGGAAGACAGGATACTGGGCTAGATGGACCTTTGGTCTGACCCAGTATGGCTATTATGTTCAAGGGAGACCCTCCCCCCAGCCTCAAAAGAGGTCTCCTCTTCCATGGGTTCAGACTATGGCAGGCAACATGCTTGTCAGACAACACGATAGCTTGGTTCTCCCAGTTAGATTCCAGGGACTTCAGCAGCGACTTCACCAAATGGCTCTTCTCAGCCTCCCCTTCCGTGTCCTCAGAGCAGTCTCTGAGGTAGCACTTTCTCTGCAGCTGTCCAAGCACTGTGGGAGCTAAAACAAATTCCATAATTCTCACTGGGATGGTGAAGGAGTCCATGTTTCCTCTCTGTCTTTCCACAATTTCTGAAAATGTGCTCTTGGAACAAGATGGCCACTTTCATACTTGAAGGGCTTAAGTGCTTCCGGGGTGCTGTTGCCAACCAAGAGCTCAGTGCTGGAGGCCAGATTTCTGGCTTAGATACTCTCTCTGGTTGACCTGGGACTTGGAGGTCCCACTGCCCACAAGGTGCCACCGATTGGCTCACACTCCTGGTTGGGCCTAAGCAGAGACCTAGATTGAGATTGATTGGCAGAGGCGAGGATGGGGAAGCTGCAGAGTGGGTCACAGGGGCTGACTTACCTCAGGAATAAAAATGAATGCACATGGCAATTATGGGGGACATCGAGGGCTGTGATTTATAGACCCATCTCAGCACTGACTGAGAGGAGGTGCTACCATCAGAAATCATGCCTGTGCCCCATAGCCCATAATTGGGAACCAGACCTATGTCATGCCCCTCTTAGTGTCCTTACCCGCTCCGGCCAATCTTCACTTATGGGTGTGAATAGAGGTTTGCATGAGGTGTGAAAATTTGCCAGGTGGGTGTGAAAAGTTTGGAAGGGGTGTGAAAAATTCATGGGGTGTGAAAAATTTTCACAGTGTGGGTCCTCCTAAATGACTTGTGGAGATCTGTCAGCTGCAGCTCTTCCCCAGGGCATCACATAGTTCCTGGCAGCCTAGCCTTCCACCTCTGTTTGGGAGATCCTTTTGCTGAGATCAGGCCTACCTGAATGCCGAGTATCTCCAAGGATTCCTGCTCTGGTGAGCTCCTCTTCTCAGAAGCTTCCCTTCTCCTTGGGAGTCCCTCCCTGATTAAACTCAGGGAACCTTTTTGTCAGGGCCAGGTGCTCGTGTACCACTTAACCATGACAAGTAGCTTTGGAAAAGAATTTTTATCATTAATGTTAATTTGGGTGACATTATTCTACGTAACTGAAAATTTAGGTTTCCTCAGAGATTGGTGGATAACGTTCTCCTCCAGAGAATGCCATCTCTTATATGGCAGCCTCTATCTCCTATTGTTCTCAATGGGAGTGAGGCTATGGGATCCTCTTAGCAAAGCCAGCTGTCGCCAAACCATCAGCACCTCCTCTTATTGCCAAGGGGCAGGAAGACAAGCTGCCCTTGGAGAAGATGGTGGCTCCTTATAGGCTGTTTGCAGTATTAACCACCCCAAATGCTTGACGTTCATGAGTTATAACTCAAAATCAAGAAACTGCCTTTAAGATAGTGTAAATTGTGTGTGTGTGTATGTGTGTATGTACCTTGTGATTTACGAGCTTTCAGGATGAAGCTGCTGGCACCCAATCAGTGTGACAGCAGCCCTTATGCAAAATTTAAATGCACACGGAAACTTGTAAACTTCTCTGTAGGGTGGGCAAAGGGGATTTACTTCTCCTAACTCCAGGCATTGGGGAGCTGCCTTTCTACCCCTTCCATCTCATAAGAACATAAAAACGGCCACACTGGGTCAGACCATCTAGCCCAGTATCCTGTCTTCCTACAGTGGCCAAGGCCAGGGGCCCCAGAGAGAATGAACAGAACAGGTGATCATCAAGTGATCCATCCCCTGTCGCCCATTCCCAGCTTCTGGCAAACATCTCCCTCTGCTATCATTGTGTCATTCCTCCCTTTCCTGTATGGCACCCTACCCCACCCCATCTTCTCCTCCACTCACATTCTCCTCCTTCACTTCCCCAGTCTCCTGTCCACATATTATCCCCTCTAATTCCTTCACATACTCTTTCTCCTTACCTTTTTTCTCTCCCACCTCTACTCCCGCACCCAGTTTCCTTCCGCTCCCCACATCCCTAGCCATAGATCGGCCCTCGTCTTCACTAATGAACAGCCTGGGTTCAGACTCATTGACTGAACAACAGGAGTCGGCCAAACTATTTATTGGGGGGCAGCTTCCTGGGGAATGGCAGGTATTTTCTGAGAGAGCAGCGTGGACTCAGGCCCACAGAAAGTAATTGGGGGATGGGGATTGCTTTGGCTGAGGGAGAAATTGCAAGGCAGATGCTGGCGATCATGGGACGACGTGAAAATTTTAAAGAAACACAAATATCATGAGTTTTGCAATAAAATCCCCAGGGCTGGGAACTCCCCAGCTGCTTTTCCCCTCCCAACCTCTGGCACCTCCCCCAGCACTCACCCTGATGACCCAGCACAAAGCCACCTTGCCTAGAGGTGGGTGTGCAAGGTGGGTTCCTCCCACCAACACTTTCCAGGGAGTGGATGGTTGGGGCCCCCACCCACACTTGCTAGGAGCACAATGATGGGCCGGGGCACAGGGAGGAGGTTTAAGTACCCGCTGCCACCAGAGGGCTGTGGCTATTGCTAAGGGAGGGCAACCTTGTGAGTTCTCTGTCTGTGTTTGTTCCGCAGGGGGGAGGTGGGGTCTCTGGGATTCCTGGGTCAGATGCTGCTGTTGCTGCCGCTGCCTCCGTCTCCATTGTGATCTGGGAGCCTGATGTGCAGCTGCTGCTCCCCCAGTGGGCTCTGTGCTGGGAGATGGGAACTTTCTGCGGTGGCTGGAACTAGCCCGTGGGGCAGCCCCGGGCTCTGCCGACACCAGCCCCTGAGCCGGAGCCTGCAGGTGAGGGGAGAGACCCGGGGAAAGGGCCGGGGCCGGGCAGGAAAGTGACTCTGCACTAACGGCCCCTCCTCGCCCCAGCTCTGCTCCCGGGGGGGCGGGGGTCTGCGAGTCCCGGAGCTGCTGGCCCCCCGACCCCCCCAGGCTCTGCCCCCCGAGCGCCTGCAGAAGCCGAGCCAGCGCCGGGAGAGCGACCGCCCAGGACCGAGCCAGGGACCGAGTCTCCCAGCCCGAGGGGGCAGGAGGGAGACAGGGGCAGAGACTGGCAGGGGCAGGAGGAGCAATCAGTGGGGAGGGAGGTTCCCGGCTCCCAGCCCTGCCCAGCCCCATTCCCTGCAGCACCCCGGGCAGATTGACTTTCCTGGGACAAGGGGAGGCGCAGGGAGAGGAAAAGCCAGTTCCTGCCTCTGCCTGGTCCCCGCGCTGCTGGGGGGATGCGCTGCCCTGGGGACAGTGTCAGGGGGACCCCCAGTGCGGCTCCTTTGGTTCTGCACTTGGCTGAGAGGCTCAGTACCTGGGGGGGGGGCACCAATGTCTGGGTGGGTTTGGTCCTGGTGGGAGGGGCTGGGTCTGCACTGGAATAAAGTGCCCCAGGGTTTTCCCAGCCTCACAGAGTTTAGAACTAGTCTCTCTGCGGGGGAGGGGGGGGGCAATCGGGGTGTGAAATGGACCAAAGTCTTCTGAAACCTCCTCCATCACCTTTCTCACCCTGACAGGCTGCAGAATAAGGACCACGTTTCACTCCAGGCTGACCCGTCCTCCCAGGGGACAGGGAAGGGAAATGGCTGTGGTGGAGCCAGCTCAGGTAGGGGATTTTCAGGGAGCTGCTGGTGGGTTTGTGTGTGTGTGAGAATTCCTGCACCCTGTGCCTGGGGGTGAGGCTGTTCTCATGCCCTGCCCATGGCTGAGCTGGGGGCGTACTGCTGCGGGTGCTGGTCCTGAGTGGAGGATGCTGTTTCAGGTGCCAGAGGCTTTCGAGGAGGTGACCGTCTGTGCCACAGAGGAGCAGTGGGCTCTGCTGGACCCTGCTCAGAGAGCCCCCTTCGGGGATGCTGTGCCAAAGCATTGCAGGACAGTGCTCACAATGGGTAAGGATTCCTCGCCACTTGGTTAGGAGAACTGGTGGGGGTCTCTGAAGGGCCCTGGATGCTCTACTGGAGCTGTAGATATCAGAGGGATCAGACTTTTCCAGAGCCCACGTTTGCCAGAAGCTGGGAATGGGCGAGAGGGGATGGATCACTTGATGATCACCTGTTCTGTTCACTCCCTCTGGGGCACCTGGCATTGGCCACTGTTGGAAGACAGGATACTGGGCTAGGTGGACCTTTGCTCTGACCCAGTATGGCCATTCTTATGTTCTTAATAGAGACCATTCCCTGCTCACTCACTTCCATGGGATAAGTAAGGGGTAGAGGGGAAAATCCCGATGCCATCCATCTCCCTGAGCCAAGGCAGGATTGTTCCCTGTGGTGCATTTTCTAGTGCTTTGGCCAGTCCTTGATTCAAATATTCTGAGTGATGGGGCTCCCAACCCTACCCTAGGGAGACCATTCCCGCTCCCACACCGGTGCACTGCCAGATTTCTCCAGGTAACTGTGCACACTCCCTTTCTATTCCCATACAAAACCCTGGAAGTAAGTTTGAGAGGACAGACCAATAATTTAGGGTCAAATAAGTCACAGGGATGCTGTAATTCTCCCAGAGCCAAGTGTTACAAGCCCAGGAAATTCAGAATTAGTGTGACACTCAAAAGAATTATAAATGCTTTAAGCTCTGGAAACACACAGTTAGGGCACCCAGATGGCTTTAACTCCACCCTGCAGTGAGACCACACAATAACCATACCTCTTTTAATCAGTAGAGTGCAAAGGGCTTCACAAAGGAGGGCAGTATCATTATCCCCACTGTACCGGTGGGGAAACCAAGGCACAGAGCCATGATGTGACTTGGCCACAATCACCCAGCAGCAGAGCTCTATCTTGAGAGTGACAGGATCGTGCTGTACCCAGTAGGTCACACTTAAAGCATTTTAAGGTTCATTGTCCGAGATCAGATTCAATTGATTTTTAAAGACACATTTGATTTTGCTCCTCCTTCCCCCCATGGCATCATCATAGGGATGAGTTAAGGTGGTTTGTGTACATAAGAATGGCCACACTGGATCAGACCAAAGGTCCATCTAGCCCAGTATCCTGTCTTCTGACAATGGATATTGCAAGGTGCCCCAGAGGGAATGAACAGAACAGGTAATCATGAAGTGATCCATCCCCTGTTGTCCATTCCCAGCTTCTGGCAAACAGAGGCTAGGGACACTGTCCCTGCCCATCCTGGCTAACAACCATTGATGGACCTATCCTCCATGAACTTATCTAGTTCTTTTTTTAACCCTATTAGTGTCTTGGCCTTCACAACATCCCCTGGCAAGGAGTTCCACAGGTTGACTGTGCATTGTGTGAAGAAATACTTCCTTTTGTTTGTTTTAAACCTGCTGCTTATTAATTTCATTTGGTGATCCCTAGTTCTTGTTTTATGAGAAGGAGTAAATAACACTTCCTTATTTACTTTCTCCACACCAGTCATAATTTTATAGGCCTCTATCATATCCCCCCTTAGTCATCACTTTTCCAAACTCAAAAGTCCCAGTCTTATTAATCTCTCATCAGATGGAAGCTGTTCCAAACCCCTACTCATTTTTGTTGCCCTTTTCTGAATCTTTTCCAATTCCAATATATCTTTTTTGAGATTGGACAACCACGTCTGCACGCAGTATTCAAGATATGGGAGTGCCAAGGATTTATATAGAGGCAACATGATATTTTCTGTCTTATTATCTATCCCTTTCTTAATGATTCCCAACATTCTGTTAGATATTTCATACCTTAACATGTTTGGATTTTTGTTGTTTTTTTAGGTTATTTAACTCTGAATTTCCTGGTCTTATAATACTTGATTTGAGATAATTACAGTCTCCATATAATGTATAATTACCCTACATTACTGATGTGTAATCTCAATTTCTATCCCAGTTCTTAACATAGAAATTCCCAAGCAAAACATGTATTTGTTTATTTAAATTAAAAATGGCATGCATGAACAGTAAGCAAGAAGCCCAAAGAGAATGTTACCATGGGCTATTTCTCATTGCTTGAATAAACATGGGATCAACAGCAAATCTTTTATTTTTATTTTAACATTTAGACTAGACATAGCTGCCAAGTTTGTACAACTCCATGTGTGACATTTTATGCAAATTAAACCATCATTTGCATAATTTGTATGTGGCCATAAGCTCCGTCTTAAGAACATAAGAACAGCCATACTGGGTCAGACCAAAGGTCCATCTAGTCCAGTATCCTGTCTTCCTATAGTGGCCAACACCAGGTGCCCCAGAGGGAATGAACAGAATGGGTAATCATCAAGTGATCCATCCCCTGTCGCCCAAGGCTTGAGGACAATACATCTTGTCCCAAATCATGAAGGGACAGGACATGAAGTTGCATGAAACTTGGCAGGTGGGCAGGCGTACTGACGGTGTCTGGGGAGTAGGTCGGGGCTGTCTGTGTGTGGAGGGGGAAGCCAGGGTAGGTGGGCTTGTGGGGTGTCTAGTGGTGGGGGGAGATGGAACAGCTCAGTGCCGGGGGGGTAGAGATTTGGGGACAGCTGGCTTTGTGGGTGTGTCTGGGTCAGCTGGGTGATGGCTAGTGTAGGTAGATTTTCATACAAATCAAGGGGGGAAGATAGGAGCAGCTTGGGAGCTTCAGGGGTAGATGGAGGCAGCTGGCAGGGATGGCCGATGGCTGGGTATGGGAGTAGTTGGCTGGGAATGTTCATGTGGAGCTGGCTGCTTGCTGGGTGGTGGAGCCTGAGACCTGCTGACTCTGCTGCCACTGCTTACTGCTCCCCACTGCTGGATATGGGCAGGGAAACAGTGAAATGGAAGCCACATGGCTGCCCACTCAGCAGGTTCCCCGGGAGCCTCTGGCAGCCATGAGGCAAAATTGCAGCCCATTCCTGCAACCCTGCTGAATATGACGCCCCAGCTGGGCATCGGGAGTGCAGACAAGCCTGGCAAGATGCATGGGTGCCACGCAAGACAAGCGACATTTGGCAGCGCCAGCCAGATTCAGCCGTAGGCTGTGGCTGCTTTACACCACTTCGGAGCAGCACAAAGCAAGCAGAGCATACCGTCCAGTTGGGTTGACAGCTGCTTTGCATCCCTGTTTCCCACAGTACACATGCTCCCCAAATCCCCCAGTCCCCTGAAAACACCCCTAACTTCCCCGTGCCTCTCTGCAACTCCCTGCACACACTCCCTCCCTCCTACACCTCACATTCCCCAGTGCATGAGTGCATGCACACACATGTACACACATGTATTCAAACAAACACACATGCGTGAGTGCATGCACACACACACACACAAAGTTTTCCCCTCCTACCTGAAATGGGGGTCTACCATCACCCCCACATCTATTTATCCTTAGACCCTGCCACTAATTTTGGCCTCCAGGCCCCATCTGTTCTTCTCCCACATCTCTTCTGTCCCCACCCCCACCCCCCGTGCCAACTCTGCCCCTCCTACAGCTCCTGGGGCTCTTCAACCCCTGTCCCAACCCGGGGGGGAGGGTCGGCACTATGGTCCCCTCCACCATCCCTGCTTCCAGGCCAGGTGTTGCAGGGAGAGAGGAGAGAAGCAGAGGAGTTGTCATGTTGTTCATGGTGGGGGACAAGGGAGCAGAGCCAAACTGAGCTACTGTGAGAATAGTGCTGGTTCCTGAGGGGAGGGAGGAAAGCTCTGCCTGCCTCCTGCAGCAGCCCTGATTGGCTGCCCATACCCAGGATGTGGGGCAGTAGCGAAGTCAGCCAATCAGAGAGGTTTCTCTCCCCAATGCAGTACTAAAAATATGTCTGACCCATTTGGAACCAGTGCACTTTAAACCCTGGTTGAATTGGTGTGGTGCAATGTGCAGCTTTTGAAAATAAAGATTTAGGACTACGGGTCACTGTTTGCTGTTATTTGTCATGACAGAAAGTTTTATCCTTCCACAGAGGCTGGCAAGTAAAATCTTATCTTTCAGAGAAATTCACACAAAATTATCCTTTTTCAAAATAGCTGCCCTCTCTCATTGTTCTCAAGGGGGAATTCAGCCAAGCTGCCCTTTATGGGTATGTCTACACTGCAATCAAAGACCTGCAGCATGGCTGCTGCTGGCCCAGGTCAGCTGACTCAGGCTGGGGCTGTGGGGCTATAAAATTGCAGTGTAGAGATTCAGGCTTAGAATCATAGAAGCATAGAATCATAGAATATCAGGGTTGGAAGGGACCCCAGAAGGTCATCTAGTCCAACCCCCTGCTCAAAGCAGGACCAATTCCCAGTTAAATCATCCCAGCCAGGGCTTTGTCAAGCCTGACCTTAAAAACCTCTAAGGAAGGAGATTCTACCACCTCCCTAGGTAACGCATTCCAGTGTTTCACCACCCTCTTAGTGAAAAAGTTTTTCCTAATATCCAATCTAAACCTCCCCCACTGCAACTTGAGACCATTACTCCTCGTTCTGTCATCTGATACCATTGAGAACAGTCTAGAGCCATCCTCTTTGGAACCCCCTTTCAGGTAGTTGAAAGCAGCTATCAAATCCCCCCTCATTCTTCTCTTCTGCAGGCTAAACAATCCCAGCTCCCTCAGCCTCTCCTCATAATGCATGTGTTCCAGTCCCCTAATCATTTTTGTTGCCCTTCGCTGGACTCTCTCCAATTTATCCACATCCTTCTTGAAGTGTGGGGCCCAAAACTGGACACAGTACTCCAGATGAGGCCTCACCAATGTCGAATAGAGGGGAACGATCACGTCCCTCGATCTGCTCGCTATGCCCCTACTTATACATCCCAAAATGCCATTGGCCTTCTTGGCAACAAGGGCACACTGCTGACTCATATCCAGCTTCTCGTCCACTGTTACCCCTAGGTCCTTTTCCGCAGAACTGCTGCCTAGCCATTCGGTCCCTAGTCTGTAGCTGTGCATTGGGTTCTTCCGTCCTAAGTGCACGACCCTGCACTTATCCTTATTGAACCTCATCAGATTTCTTTTGGCCCAATCCTCCAATTTGTCTAGGTCTTTCTGTATCCTATCCCTCCCCTCCAGCGTATCTACCACTCCTCCCAGTTTAGTATCATCCGCAAATTTGCTGAGAGTGCAATCCACACCATCCTCCAGATCATTTATGAAGATATTGAACAAAACCGGCCCCAGGACCGACCCTTGGGGTACTCCACTTGATACCGGCTGCCAACTAGATATGGAGCCATTGATCACTACCCGTTGAGCCCGACAATCTAGCCAGCTTTCTACCCACCTTGTAGTGCATTCATCCAGCCCATACTTCCTTAACTTGCTGACAAGAATACTGTGGGAGACCGTGTCAAAAGCTTTGCTAAAGTCAAGAAACAATACATCCACTGCTTTCCCTTCATCCACAGAACCAGTAATCTCATCAGAAAAGGCGATTAGATTAGTCAGGCATGACCTTCCCTTGGTGAATCCATGCTGGCTGTTCCTGATCACTTTCCTCTCATGCAAGTGCTTCAGGATTGATTCTTTGAGGACCTGCTCCATGATTTTTCCAGGGACTGAAGTGAGGCTGACTGGCCTGTAGTTCCCAGGATCCTCCTTCTTCCCTTTTTTGGGCTGGAGCCCAAGTGCTGAGACTCGGTGCCAGGTTTTTTATTGTAGTGTAGACATACCGTAGGTTGTCAGGAGTCAGAGAGTAGTAATGAATGGAGACTGTGGCCATCTTTGCTAAGGGCAGCCTGCAGACAGCGGTTCTCAAACTGTGGATCAGGACAACAAAGTGGGTTGCAACCCTGTTTTAATGGGGTTGCCAGGGTTGCTGTTAGACTTGCTGTGGTCTGGGGCTGAAACTGAAGCCCGAGCCCCACCACCTGGGGCCAAAGCCGAAGCTCGAGGGCTTCAGCCCTGGGCGGTGGGGCTCAGGTTACAGGCCCCCCCAACGAGGGCTGAAGCCTGTGGGCTTCAATTTTAGCCCCCTGTCTGGGGAGGTGGGGCTCTGGCTTTGGCCCCCCCTTCCTGGGGTCATGTAGCATTTTTTGTTGTCAGAAGGGGGTGACGGTACAATGAAGTTTGAGAACTGCTGGATTAGTCTCACTGAGAACAAAAGGAGATGGCAGCCATTTTGAAATAGAGCAGGGCTTCACGGAACTTTCTGAAGATTATTCTATTGGAGGAGAAATTTTCATTTATGAACAATGACGGCAATAAATGACCATGAATCTTAAAAACAAACACACACACACACAAAAGCCCTTCAAATTAAACTTATATAGAAGATGCCAGTGAGTTTTAACTATAAGGGAAGTTTAAAGAATCTGCATTATTACGTTACTAAGATCACTTGAAATGAAAAAAGTGAGACACCAAGTGGTAAAATTTCTTAAAGGACCCATTATTTAATTATTTTTAACTTGTAAACTAATTAATGGATTTACTAGCAAATTCTCAAAAAAAAGATTCCATGTTCAAAACGTAAGTGCTGCAATTTTGAGGAGTTTACACTGTGTTCTTCAGACATAACATTGAGGCGGAATCCTGCTTTAAGTGCAAAATTAGCCTTAATGTCAATCTTAACTATGGGTCCACAACTAGCATCTCCATATTTTACTTGCTGGAGAGGGCCATTATAAAGTTTAGTGCCTGGTCATCTATGAGTCATTATTCTTTTCCTTACCCTCCATTTGTTAATGGATCTGCCTTGTCCAATGCTCCTTTTTGACCTGGTAGCTTTGTAAAATCTCACATTAGTCTCCTTAGCCTCTTTGGGTACATTAGTTCATTCTTCTTTTCTGCTACCTTCCTCTTTTCCCTGCAGCTGTAACTGACTCTGGGTATCCTTGTTCAGCTTCTTCCATCTTTCCTGAACAGGTTAATTTTAGACTTAGACCTTTGAGTGACATGGTCCAATTTTTATTTTCCTGAGGAATTTCCATTGTCCTTTTCCCAAGGAATTAGAGTCAGAGTCTATCAAAATAATAGAAATAGGCTGAGGTTAAGAAAGAAAGAAAGAAAGAAAGAAAGAAAGAAAGAAAGAAAGAAAGAAAGAAAGATTACTTCAAAAATGGACACAGATTTTCATGGATATTCAGACAACAAGGGACCACTATGATCATCTAGTCCAACCTCCTGCAAAATACAGGCCAGATAATTTCATCCACTTAAGTCCATAACTACTGATTGGGCTGGAGCAAATCATTTTTAAAGAGACATCCAATCTGGATCTAAAGAAATGGAGAATCTGCCTCATCCCTTGGCCAGTTGTTCCAATGGTTAATCGTCCTCACTGTTAAAAAAAGATTGTATCTTATTTCTAATCCAAATTTCTCTAGTGCAGCTTCCAGCCCTTGGATCTTATTCTGCCTTTGTTTGCTAGATTGAAAACCCCTCTGTTATCAGAAATCTCCTCCTTCAGTTGGTGCTTCTAGGCCATGACCAAGTCACCTCTTAACCTTCTCTTGGATAAAATAAACAATTTGAGTTTCTTAATTCTCTCAGTATGAGAGGTTTTCCAGACCTTGAATCATTCTCACACGTCTTTTCTGAAACCTTTCTAATTTTTTTCATCACCCTGCTTGAAGGGTGGATGCCAGAACTGAACACAATGTCCAGTAATGGTCGCATCAACTCTGTATAAATTTCCCATCCTCCTTGATATCCCTCTTTTATACATCCAAGGATCATGTTAACCCTTTTAGCCATAGCATTGCACCGGGAGATCACATTCAGCTGATTATCTGCCATGACCCCTAAGTCCTTTTCAAAGTCACTGCTTCCCATGATACAGTCCCCGATCCTGCCGGTGTAACCTACATACTTTGTTCCTTAACAGAGGTTGCTTTTGTTAAAAAATGTGACTATTTTCATTTAGGCCATGGGTGTTACTAGTATGGGTCTCTGCCTGTTCTATTCATTATTACCCTCCACCAGCCTACCCTCTCCCTTGTTGTTTGTTACACTCACTCCTTGATCCCTGTCTAGATAGCAAACTTTTCAGGGCAATGACTGCGTTCACTGGCCCTGAACCTCTTTACTATTCTCTCACAGTCACCTGGCCCCTCTCTGCTTTTAAGGAGCAGATCCATGGAGATGCAGCTGTTTTCTATGTAACTTAGGAACCCCTTTGATGATGGGCATCTGGCTGTGTGAGTTCCCAGAAGAGACATGAAGAGTTAAATCCTCACTCTTAGCAGAGGGTCCTGTGGCTTTGAACAGCCAGGTGGGTGGGCAGAGGATTTTATTTTTTTAAGAAGAGGTTAGGTTTGAAAAAAATCACAGCACATTCTCTGTATCAAACACTCTGCAAATCTGTGCTTCACGCTGTTGTCACCTGTTTCTTTCCCCCAAGCAGGATCTCCGATTTACCAACCTGAGTTGCTTGCTCAGCTAGAACGAGGGGAAGAAGCCTGGGTCCCAGATATCCAGAGCTCCGAGGAAAGCTCAGAGGAAGAACCCGTTAGACCCATTCTCAAACAATGGCTGAGGAAAGGAAAATGGTGGGATTATGACAAAGGCCCCGTGAGCGCCTCCACTTCTTCCTCATCTCACTCAGGTCAGGCTTGTGCCCATCAGGTGCCGTATTCTTATGGCAGATGTCACTCATGGTTTCCCACCCCTCCTGACTGAGACTTGGCTGTAGTTTCCTCCCCCTGAGTATTCAGATGGGATGTGAAGGCAGAATTGGTCCCCTCCTCTCTTTCCTCTGGTGAAAGAGTTGGGGGTGGGGAAAATTGCCTCCTAATTTTTCAATCTTCCCAGCAGTTATTTTGTTTGTTCCCCCATTTCTGAGGTTCCCTTTCCTCCCCTCCCCTCAGCACAGGGAATGACTCCTGTCTGGATTCTCTCTCTGTCCCAGCAGGTGATGGGATGGTGAGTGAGAAGGAGGAGGAGGATCCTCAATGGGAAGGTGGTGAGATGTCATCGGGAAGATCAGAAGGGGATGTCTCTCTAGCCTGTGAGAGTCAAGGCAGACCAGAGAGGCCACAAGGAAACTACCCAGAGAAGAAATGGGTTCAATCCACTCACAGTGGGGAAGGTCACAAAAACCACAACATTAAGAGCCATCAAGGAATACAGATGGCACAGAGAAAACATGTATGTATCGAGTGTGAGAAAAGCTTCTGCAGTAGCTCATCCCTCCTTAGACACCGGAGAACCCACACAGGAGAGAGACCCTATAGATGTCCTGATTGCGGGAAAGGCTTCATCTCCAACTCAAGCCTCATTAGCCATAAGAGAATGCACACGGGGGAGAGACCCTATAAATGCCCTGACTGTGAGAAAGCCTTCATTGCAAACAAGTCCCTCAATAAGCATCGCAAAATCCATAGCGGGGAGAGAGCCTACCAATGCCCTGACAGCGTGGAAACCTTCATCAGGAGTGAATCCCTCCAAAAGCATCAAAAGAAACACCTGTCAGTGAAACCGCATCAAAGCCCTGAGTGTGGGAAAAGCTACACTGTTCATTCAGCCCTTGTCGTCCATCAGAGAACCCACATGGGACATGAAGCTCATGTATGCCGCAACTGCGGAAGAAGCTTCAGAAACAGCAGGACCCTCATTAGACATCAAAGAATCCATACGGGAGAGAAACCCTATAAATGCTTTGAGTGTGGGAAATGCTTCCGGGCCAGCTCAACTCTCACTATCCATCGGAGACTCCACACAGGAGAGAAACCTTATAAATGCCCCGAGTGTGGGAAAAGCTTCAGATCCAGCACAGGCCTCACAAAACACCGGAGAACACATGTGAGAAAGAAATTGTCCACGGGCCCTCAGTCAGGTTGGCCAAAATGAGTAATGCATTTGCCCAATCCCACAAATATGGGCAGGATACAGTCAAATATCTGTCTAGGAAAAAGCCAGCAGCAGCTAACTCCATGCTGACCAGTGACCTCTGACTCTGCCTGGCCTACAAACCCCAGGCAAAGAAGGAGATGACTAATCAGCTCCTTGCTGCCGAGTTGCTGGGTTCTTCTGCCTCCTGACAATGTCTGGGAAAACAGGAGAGAAAGAGTCCCATTAGCTAAGTCTCCTTGGACTTGGGTGCTCTCCTTTCCCATGTCCTATTCCTCATCCATGAAGCCAGAGAGACAGAGGGAAGACTACTTAGTTCAGGCCTTTCACTCACTCTGTAGACTTGTCCCCGCCTCTCCATACACCGCGACATCTGGCTGGGCTCCATGACTTATATGGATCCATTTCCTGTGGGAGGGATGTCCCAAAAACTTTGATGCCTGCTCCACTCCTTTAATTCCTCAGACAGAAGGACCTAGACAAATTGGAGGATTGGGCCAAAAGAAATCTGATGAGGTTCAATAAGGATAAGTGCAGGGTCCTGCACTTAGGACGGAAGAACCCAATGCACAGCTACAGACTAGGGACCGAATGGCTAGGCAGCAGTTCTGCGGAAAAGGACCTAGGGGTGACAGTGGACGAGAAGCTGGATATGAGTCAGCAGTGTGCCCTTGTTGCCAAGAAGGCCAATGGCATTTTGGGATGTATAAGTAGGGGCATAGCGAGCAGATCGAGGGACGTGATCGTTCCCCTCTATTCGACATTGGTGAGGCCTCATCTGGAGTACTGTGTCCAGTTTTGGGCCCCACACTTCAAGAAGGATGTGGATAAATTGGAGAGAGTCCAGCGAAGGGCAACAAAAATGATTAGGGGTCTGGAACACATGAGTTATGAGGAGAGGCTGAGGGAGCTGGGATTGTTTAGCCTGCAGAAGAGAAGAATGAGGGGGGATTTGATAGCTGCTTTCAACTACCTGAAAGGGGGTTCCAAAGAGGATGGCTCTAGACTGTTCTCAATGGTATCAGATGACAGAACGAGGAGTAATGGTCTCAAGTTGCAGTGGGGGAGGTTTAGATTGGATATTAGGAAAAACTTTTTCACTAAGAGGGTGGTGAAACACTGGAATGCGTTACCTAGGGAGGTGGTAGAATCTCCTTCCTTAGAGGTTTTTAAGGTCAGGCTTGACAAAGCCCTGGCTGGGATGATTTAACTGGGATTTGGTCCTGCTTCGAGCAGGGGGTTGGACTAGATGACCTTCTGGGGTCCCTTCCAACTCTTATATTCTATGATTCTATGAGCTGAGTTCCCCAGAGTCCAGAGTCCTTTATCTAGTGAGAACCTGAGTAAACATATTTATTTAATGGGGCAAGATGGGGCTGCCAGCAACGTCTCTTTATAAGGGTTTATAGCAGTGGTTCTTAACTTTTACTGCAGCCTGCACCCTTTGGTTCTCAAAATATGTTCTCGCACCCCTTATCAAAAATCATTGAAGTAGGTCAGTTCTTTAAACCTAGATATATTTTGTTTGTATATTTTATATTTTGTTTGTATATTACAGTAATTGTTAAATGTATAATGTTAATAAATACATAGGTTTGATGAAACAAAGTAGTTACGTGCCTGTGCTTAATTTGTGTTTTCGATGATTTACCTTCTAAAAAAATCTGGCATGTCTCGCACCCCCAGAAAGGGCATCTCGCACCCCCAGGGGGTGCATGCACCCCAGGTTAATAACCACTGGTTTATAGGTTACACTTTACAAAGCCACTGAGTGTGTATAATAATTCCCATTTTTGCCCCTTCTCTAAAATAAATAAAAATAGCCAGATTGGCCTGAAATTTGGTAAGTCAGATCTCTCTGAGCTCTTAGCACTCTCATCTGAACTGAGCCTTTTCATCTCATCTCATCCAAGAAAGGAAACAGAAGAAACAAGACAACTGAGGCTCTGTTTACACTTATGGTGGCGTGTACAGTACAGGTACTATGCATATTGCTACACACCACAGTGAAAGGTAGGCTGCAACCGCACTTCTCACCGTGGTGTGCAGCTCTGGCAGAGGGGAGGCAGTGGTGAAAGGTTCTCGCAGCGTGAAGCTGTAACTCTGTTGGCCCCTATGTTTTTGCACTAACATTTCCCGTGGTGCCCTTGTTTCCACCTCTGGGCATGCGCAAAGATACAGGTCTATCTGTTCCTCTCTTGCTCTACTGTGGATTTTATTATAGTTAGTAAAGTTTGAGCTCTGATTGATGCTTTCCCCACAGTCCAGGAACCATTAGAAAAGGGATAGAAAATAGAACAGAAAATATCCTAATGCCACTACATAAATCCATGGTACACCCACAGCTTGAATATGGCATGTAGTTCTGGTCGCCCATCTCAAAAGAGACATATTAGAATTGGAAAAGGTACAGAGAAGGGCAACAGAAATTATTAGGGATATGGAACAACTTCCATATGAGGAGAGATTAGTAAGACTAGGACTGTTCAGCTTGGAAAAGAGGCGTCTAAAGGAGGATATGATAGAGGTCTGTAAAATCATGACTGGTGTGGAAAAAGCAAATAAGGAAGTGTTATTTACCCCGTCTCATAACACAAGAACTAGGGATCACCCAATGAAATTAATAGACTACATGTTTAAAACAAACAAAAGGAAGTATTTCTTCACACAACACATAGGCAACCCTTGGAACTCATTGCCAGGGGATGTTGTGAAGGCCAAAAGTATAACTGGGTTCAAAAAATAATTAAGTTCTTCGAGGATAGGTCCATCAATGGCACAACCCCATACTCTGGGTGTCCCTACACCTCTAACTGCCAGGACAGTTGAGACTAGATGACAGATGATGGATCACTTGATAATTTCCCTGCTCTGTTCATTCCCTCTGGGGCACCTGCATTGGCCACTGTCGGAATACAGGATACTGGGCAGATGGGCCATTGATCTGACCCACTCTGTCCATTCATATGTTCTTAATATAGGGAGTCTCTCCCATGTGATGTCTCTGATATCAAAGAAGGGTTGAGCTCTGAGTGATTTTGTTTCTGACACTTGATACATTTTTTTCTTTCTCTCTGCTGATCCATGATTTCCTGAAGGTCCTTGAAACTTCCTCACAGTGAGTGGATTTGCACCAATTCTTCCCTGTGGGGGCAGGGGGTCTGATGCTTCCTTGCATTGACACTCACAAGTGGGTCTTCCCCACAATGCCCCATGTCGTTCCACTTGCTCAGGGCTTTCCCGCTGAGGATTTTCCTCTGTGTTCTCACTCACTGTCCCTTCTCGCCTTCTGGGTTTGAGAGAGAATCCAGACAGGAGCCGTTCCCTGTGCCAGGAACCTCAGAAAGGTTGGGGGAGGGCGGGGGGGGGGGGAGGAAAACACAATAACTAATGGGAGATTTAAAAAATCTGGAATTGAATCAACATCTTTCTCTCAACTCTTTCCACAGAGGAGAGAGAGAAGGGGACCAATTTCTGCCTCCAGATCCCACCTGAACTCCCAGGGAGAAGGTATCTATCAGGGTGGGTGGGAAGCCATGAGTGATGTCTTCTAAGAGGATATGACACCTGCTGGCCACAGTCCTGACCTTGGGAAATGAGGCAAACCTAGAGAAGCTCATGGGTTTTTGGGGGAGGGGGATCCCAGCTCTTTCCTTCATACGTTGATGGTTTCTAACTCATTTTAGATTCCTCATGTGTCTGTGGGATGATTATACTGGGTTTAAGAATCTGAAAACCTATTCCTAGGGAAAGTTAACAGGTGAGATGAGAGTGAATTATGTATCTGAGGAATATTCCATGCATAGACTTCCATGATTTTGACCCAGTCCCCTTCCATTGGTGTGTGTGTGTGTGTGTGAAATTCCAACAGATGTGAACATGGTTATGGAGAGTCAAATGTCTGTGTTGCACTCTCTCCCGCCCCACATAGGGAATTGGTGGACACAGCCTTGGTGTTAAGACTTTGGCCTGTTTTTATATCTCCAAGCCAAGAGATCCAAGTTATCTTCTCAGAGATCTTTCCAGTCCCATGAGCAAAAGAGGGCAGTAAAAACTGTTGGCTGTGTGACTGAGATAAAGTTGTAAGTTTGGTATGGACTATTGGGCCACATTCCAGTGAGAGAAGGGGTTGTAAGAACAGGATAGCCTAAATTTCACATGCAGGGGGTCAATCTTCTCAGTTGGAAACTAACTGGAGCAGTCAGGAGGGCACTAAACTAACAACACACAAGGAGGTGCTAAGGAGGCAAATGCAGGACAAACTCAAACTCAGTGTGTCACA
Source organism: Caretta caretta (assembly GCF_965140235.1). Taxonomy (NCBI): domain Eukaryota; kingdom Metazoa; phylum Chordata; order Testudines; family Cheloniidae; genus Caretta; species Caretta caretta. Next base: position 28,992,606 of record NC_134219.1, read on the forward strand.
AAAAATTGAATCATAGAATCATAGAATATCAGGGTTGGAAGGGACCTCAGGAGGTCATCTAGTCCAACCCCTGCTCAAAGAAGGACCAATACCCAACTAAATCATCCCAGCCAGGGTTTTGTCAAGCCTGACCTTAAAAATGTCTAAGGAAGGACATTCCACCACCTCCCTAGGTAACGCATTCCAGTGTTTCACCACTTTCCTAGTGAAAAAGTTTTTCCTAATATCCAACCTAAATCTCCCCCACTGCAACTTGAGACCATTGCTCCTTGTTCTGTCATCAGCTACCACTGAGAACAGTCTAGAGCCATCCTCTTTGGAACCCCCTTTCAGGTAGTTGAAAGCAGCTATCAAATCCCCCTTCGTTCTTCTCTTCCGCAGACTAAACGAACCCAGTACCCTCAGCCTCTCCTCATAACTCATGTGTTCCAGTCCCCTAATCATTTTTGTTGCCCTCTGCTGGACTCTTTCCAATTTTTTCACATCCTTCTTGCAGTGTGGGGCACAAAACTGGACACAGTACTCCAGATGAGGCCTCACCAATGCCGAATAGAGGGGAACGATCACGTCCCTCGATCTGCTCGCTCTGCCCCTACTTATACATCCCAAAATGCCATTGGCCTTCTTGGCAACAAGGGCACACTGTTGACTCATATCCAGCTTCTCATCCACTGTAACCCCTAGGTCCTTTTCTGCAGAACTGCTGCTGAGCCATTCGGTCCCTAGTCTGTAGCGGTGCATGGGGTTCTTCCGTCCTAAGTGCAGGACCCTGCACTTGTCCTTGTTGAACCTCATCAGATTTCTTTTGGCCCAGTCCTCTAATTTGTCTAGGTCCCTCTGTATCCTATCCCCACCCTCCAGCGTATTTACCTCTTCTCCCAGTTTACTGTCATCTGCAAACTTGCTGAGGGTGCAATCCACACCATCCTCCAGATCATTTATGAAGATATTGAACAAAACCGGCCCAAGGACCGACCCTTGGGGCACTCCACTTGAAACCGGCTGCCAACTAGACATGGAGCCATTGATCACTACCCATTGAGCCCGACAATCTAGCCAACTTTCTACCCACATTATAGTTCATTCATCCAGCCCACACTTCTTTAACTTGCTGGCAAGAATACCGTGGGAGACAGTGTCAAAAGCTTTGCTAAAGTCAAGGAATAACACGTCCACTGCTTTCCCCTCATCCACAGAGCCAGTTATCTCATCATAGAAGGAAATTAGATTAGTCAGGCATGACTTGCCCTTGGTGAATCCATGCTGACTGTTCCTGGTCACTTTCCTCTCCTCTAAGTGCTTCAGAATTGATTCCTTGAATTGATTCCCTGCTCCATGATTTTTCCAGGGACGAAGGTGAAGCTGACTGGCCTATAGTTCCCGGGATCCTCCTTCTTCCCTTTTTTAAAGATGGGAACTACATTTGCCTTTTTCCAGTCATCCAGGACCTCCCCCGATCGCCATGAGTTTTCAAAGATTATGGCAAATAGCTCTGCAATCACATCCGCCAACTCCTTTAGCACTCTCAGATGCAGCGCATCCGGCCCCATGGACTTGTGCTCGTCCAGCTTTTCTAAATAGTCCCGAACCACTTCTTTCTCCACAGAGGGCTGGTCACCTCCTCCCCATGCTGTGCTGCCCAGTGCAGTAGTCTGGGAGCTGACCTTGTTCGTGAAGACAGAGGCAAAAAAAGCATTGAGTACATTAGCTTTTTCCACATCCTCTGTCACTGGGTTGCCTCCCTCATTCAGTAAGGGGCCCACACTTTCCTTGACTTTCTTCTTGTTGCTAACATACCTGAAGAAACCCTTCTTGTTACTCGTAACATCTCTTGCTAGCTGCAACTCTAGGTGTGTTTTGGCCTTCCTGATTTCACTCCTGCATGCCTGAGCAATATTTTTATACTCTTCCCTGGTCATTTGTCCAATCTTCCACTTCTTGTAAGCTTCTTTTTTGTGTTTAAGATCAGCAAGGATTTCACTGTTAAGCCAAGCTGGTCGCCTGCCATATTTACTATTCTTTCTATACATCGGGATGGTTTGTCCCTAAAACCTCAATAAGGATTCTTTACAATACAGCCAGCTCTCCTGGACTCCTTGCCCCCTCATGTTATTCTCCCAGGGGATCCTGCCCATCAGTTCCCTGAGGTTGTCAGAGTCTGCTTTTCTGAAGTCCAGGGTCCATATTCTGCTGCTCTCCTTTCTTCCCTGTGTCAGGATCCTGAACTCGACCACCTCATGGTCACTGCCTCCCAGGTTCCCATCCACTTTTACTTCCCCTACTAATTCTTCCCGGTTTGTGAGCAGCAGGTCAAGAAGAGCTCTGCCCCTAGTTGGTTCCTCCAGCACTTGCACCAGGAAATTGTCCCCTACACTTTCCAAAAACTTCCTGGATTGTCTGTGCACCGCTGTATTGCTCTCCCAGCAGATATCAGGGTGATTGAAGTCTCTCATGAGAACCAGGGCCTGCAATCTAGTAACTTCTGTTAGTTGCTGGAAGAAAGCCTCATCCACCTCATCCCCCTGGTCCGGTGATCTATAGTAGACTCCCACCGTGACATCACCTTTGTTGCTCACACTTCTAAACTTAATCCAGAGACACTCAGGTTTCTCTGCAGTTTCATACCAGAGCTCTGAGCAGTCATACTGCTCTCTTACATACAATGCAATTCCCCCACCTTTTCTGCCCTGCCAGTCATAGAATCATAGAATCATAGAATCTCAGGGTTGGAAGGGACCTCAGGAGGTCATCTAGTCCAACCCCCTGCTCAAAGCAGGACCAATCCCCAATTAAATCATCCCAGCCAGGGCTTTGTCAAGCCTGACCTTAAAAACTTCTAAGGAAGGAGATTCTACCACCTCCCTAGGTAACGCATTCCAGTGTTTCACCACCCTCCTAGTGAAAAAGATTTTCCTAATATCCAACCTAAACCTCCCCCACTGCAACTTGAGACCATTACTCCTTGTTCTGTCCTCTTTTACCACTGAGAATAGTCTAGAACCATCCTCTCTGGAACCACTCTCAGGTAGTTGAAAGCAGCTATCAAATCCCCCCTCATTCTTCTCTTCTGCAGACTAAACAATCCCAGTTCCCTCAGCCTCTCCTCATAAGTCATGTGTTCCAGACCCCTAATAATTTTTGTTGCCCTTCACTGGGCTCTCTCCAATTTCTCCACATCCTTCTTGTAGTGTGGGGCACAAAACTGGACACAGTACTCCAGATGAGGCCTCACCAATGTTGAATAGAGGGGAACGATCACGTCCCTCGATCTGCTCGCTATGCCCCTACTTTTACATCCCAAAATGCCATTGGCCTTCTTGGCAACAAGGGCACACTGCTGACTCATATCCAGCTTCTCGTCCATTGTCACCCCTAGGTCCTTTTCCGCAGAACTGCTGCCTAGCCATTCGGTCCCTAGTCTGTAGCTGTGCATTGGGTTCTTCTGTCCTAAGTGCAGGACCCTGCACTTATCCTTATTGAACCTCATCAGATTTCTTTTGGCCCAATCCTCCAATTTGTCTAGGTCGCTCTGTATCCTATCCCTGCCCTCCAGCGTATCTATCACTCCTCCCAGTTTAGTATCATCCGCAAATTTGCTGAGAGTGCAATCCACACCATCCTCCAGATCATTTATGAAGATATTGAACAAAACCGGCCCCAGGACCGACCCCTGGGGCACTCCACTTGACACCGGCTGCCAGCTAGTCCTTCCTGAGCAGTTTATATCCATCCATGACAGTACTCCAGTCATGTGAGTTATCCCACCAAGTCTCTGTTATTCCAGTCACATCATAATTCCTTGACTGTGCCAGGACTTCTAGTTCTCCCTGCTTGTTTCCCAGGCTTCTTGCATTTGTGTATAGGCACTTAAGATAACTCGCTGATCATCCCTCTTTCTCAGTATGAGGCAGGAGCCCTCCCCTCTCGCATTCTCCAGCTCATGCTTCCTCCCGGTATCCCACTTCCCCACTTACCTCAGGGCTTTGGTCTCCTTCCCCCGGTGAATCTAGTTTAAAGCCCTCCTCACTAGGTTAGCCGGCCTGCTTGCGAAGATGCTCTTCCCTCTCTTCGTTAGGTGGAGCCCGTCTCTGCCTAGCACTCCTCCTTCTTGGAACACCATCCCATGGTCAAAGAATCCAAAGCCTTCTCTCCGACATCACCTGCATAGCCATTCGTTGACTTCCACGATTCGACGGTCTCTACCTGGGCCTTTTCCTTCCCCAGGGAGGATGGACAAGAACACCACTTGGGCCTCAAACTCCTTTATCCTTCTTCCTAGAGCCACGTAGTCTGCAGTGATCTGCTCAAGGTCATTCTTGGCAGTATCATTGGTGCCCACGTGGAGAAGCAGGAAGGGGTAGCGATCCGAGGGCTTGATGAGTCTCAGCAGTCTCTCCATCACATCGTGAATCCTAGCTCCTGGCAAGCAGCAGACTTCTCGGTTTTCCCGGTCGGGGCGGCAGATGGATGACTCAATGCCCCTGAGGAGGGAGTCCCCGACCACCACCACCCACCTCCTTCTCTTGAGAGTGGTGGTCGTGGAACCCCCATCCCTAGGACAGGTTTCAGAGTAACAGCCGTGTTAGTCTGTATTTGCAAAAAGAAAAGGAGTGCTTGTGGCACCTTAGAGACTAACCAATTTATTTGAGCATAAGCTTTCATGAGCTACAGCTCACTTCAGCTCACGAAAGCTTATGCTCAAATAAATTGGTTAGTCTCTAAGGTGCCACAAGTACTCCTTTTCTTTATCCCTAGGACAGTGCATCTCATGCCTTCCAATCGATGGAGTCTCCTTCTGTTCCCTTTCCTCTGATGTATCATCTAGTCCACTCTTCACATTAGTACCTGTGGAGAGAACATGAAAACGGTTGCTTACCTGTGTCTGCATTGCTGATACATGGACGCTCCCCTTTCTTCTTCTGGAGGTCACATGCTGCCAAATTTCTTCACCGTCCTTCTGTCCCCACTGTGCAGCCTGCTCTGAATCTTCAGAACATTGTGCCTGTAGAAGCATATCCTGACGTCTGTCCAGGAAATCTTCAGTTTCTCTTATGCAACGCAGGGTCAATACTTGTTTCTCCAGACCTTGAACTTTCTCTTCCAATATGGAGACCAGCTTGCACTTTGTACAGACAAAGTCGCTTCTGTCCTGTGGAAGAAAGACAAACATGGCACATCCAGTGCAGGTCACAACAGCTGAATGCTCACCATCCATATTACCTTCCTTCTACGAGCTTCCTCAGGAGCTGTAGTAACTACTCAGAGAAGCCTGCAAGATGAAAGCCTCAGTGGACTCTCTCCAGGCAAACTCCCAGGCAAACTCCCTCTGTTAGCCTCTCCATTGTTCGCCACTCCACTGTTTGCAGCTGACTGGCTTTTTATAACAGTCAGGCCCACTCAAGGCTCACCTGGAACAAAGCACTCCCAATTCACACTTTTCAAACAATCAAGCACACAGTCAAACTGACAAACTGTCCCCGCAACAGACACTCAGATACTCACCAACACAGCCCCCGTAATGGAGCACTTAGCGTACCTCCACTCAGACAGATCCCAGGCAAACTCCCTCTGTTAGCCTCTCCACTAGTGGTATAACTATTTTGGTTGACATCACACACACACCTAACCTACATACTTATACTGGTGCAAAATCTGTGTGTAGATCAGCCCTTAGACCAGGAAGGATGGTGGGCTTAGAGGAGAGGTGAGCAGCAACATCTGGTACATTGGCAACAGAAAGGACTTTTTTCCCCCAAACCTCGTCAACTTGTGCTGATCCAAATTCTCCAATCAACCAGGCCACATTTCCGATCCTCTCGCCCCATCTCCCCTCTACATGTTACAGTATAACTCTGGTCATTGTAATATCAGATTTCAGAGTAACAGCCGTGTTAGTCTGTATTCGCAAAAAGAAAAGGAGTACTTGTGGCACCTTAGAGACTAACCAATTTATTTGAGCATAAGCTTTCGTGAGCTACAGCTCACTTCATCAGATGCATACTGTGGAAAGTGTAGAAGATCTTTTTATCTTTATCTTTTAAAGATCTTCTACACTTTCCACAGTATGCATCCAATGAAGTGAGCTGTAGCTCACGAAAACTTATGCTCAAATAAATTGGTTAGTCTCTAAGGTGCCACAAGTACTCCTTTTCTTTTTATAATATCAGAACATGGGCAGGGGTCTCTCCAGGCCAATATGAGGACAGGCACTCATCTGCACAGCAGCCCAAGGGGCTTCACATTACACAGCACGTGTCTGGCCCTGCACTCCCTGGGCTCCAACGCAGATGGTTTCCTGGCTCAGACCCACCCGGCAGCATGGGCCCTATGGTTGCTATGCACTCAGGCAAACCCTCCTCCTGGGCAAATCTCAGAGGGGTGGACATTGGGCACCCACCAGCAGCTTCTCTTTTTGGGTCTGCTCATTGGCTTCCTCTCTCTCTTTTTATAGCTAGGCTCTCGCAGTGCCACCTGAACGAAGCAGGGGGGTGTGGTTTTTACAAGCCATCACTACCAGCCTCACAGCTGCCAGATTTCACAGCCCAATCCTGTCCTGCAGGTGCCTAGGACTCACTGACACCCATGGCAGGGCTTTTTAAAGCTACACTGAGGCAGACTGGAGAGCGGGCAGGGGTAGATTGTCCACAGGAAAAGAGGGACTACTAGAAGGAGTGGAGACGCAGCCCACAACTCCAGTTCCAAACATACCCAGCCCTCCCCCAACCAACATTCCCTCTAACAATTAGCGCCTGCAATCAGAAAATTGGGCACTAGCCATGGGGTGCCCAGTAGCATGGGCGCTGACTTTTAGTTTTACCAGTGGATGCTCCTCTCCACCCCCTCCCTCCCATGTGGGGCTTCAGGGGGAAGAGACCAAGCAGGAGCAGGGCTTCAGGGGGAAGAGGCTGAGCGAGAGCAGGGCCACAGTAGGATCTGATGAGAAACAGGCAAAAGAAAAAAAGTCCCATTCAATTACATCATGTAATGGCAGACAGCTAAAAAGTGACAAGTTTTTAAAGTGCTTATATACCAGTGCTTGAAGTCTAAATAATAAGATGGGTGAACTAGAGTGCCTCGTATTAAATGAGGATGTTGATATAATAGGCATCACAGAAACTTGGTGGAATGAGGATAATCAATGGGACACAGTAATACCAGGGTACGAAATATATCAGAAGGACAGAACAGGTTGTGCTGGTGGGGGAGTGGCACTATATGTGAAAGAAAGTGTAGAATCAAATGAAGTAAAAATTTTAAATGAATCAAATTGTACCATAGAGTTTCTATGGATAGTAATTCCATACTTGAATAATAAGAATATAGCAGTAGGGATATATTACAGACCACCTGACCAGGATGGTGACAGTGACTGTGAAATGCTCAAGGAGTTTAGAGAGGCTATTAAAGTAAAAAACTCAGTAATAATGAGAGGTTTCAGAGGGATTTCAACTATCCCCATATTGACTGAGTACCTGTCACCTCAGGACAGGATGCAGAGATAAAGTTTCTTGACACCTTAAATGACTGCTTCTTGGAGCAGCTAGTCCTGGAACCCACAAGAGGAGAGGCAATTCTTGATTTAGTCCTAAATGGAGCACAGGATCAGGTCCAAGAGACGAATATAGCTGGACCGCTTGGTAATAGTGACCATAATATAATTAAATTTAACATCCCTGTAGTGGGGAAAACACCACAGTGGCCCAACACTGTAGCATTTAATTTCAGAAAGGGGAACTACACAAAATGAGGAGGTTAGTTAAACAGAAATTAAAAGTTAAAGCTCATGCTCAAATAAATTGGTTAGTCTCTAAGGTGCCACAAGTACTCCTTTTCTTTTAGCACCAAAAGTAAAATCCCTCCAAGCTGCATGGAAACTTTTTAAAGACACCATAACAGAGGCTCAACTTAAATGTATACCCCAAATTAGAAAACATAATAAGAGAACCAAAAAAGAGCCACCGTAGCTAAACAACAAAGTAAAAGAAGCAGTGAGAGGCAAAAAGGCATCCTTTAAGAAGTGGAAGTTAAATCCTAATGAGGAGAATAGAAAAGAGCATAAACTCTGGCAAATGAAGTGTAAAAATACAATGAGGGAGGCCAAAGAAGAATTTGAAGAACAGCTAGCCAAAGACTACAAAAGTAATAGCAACATTTTTCTAAAATATATCAGAAGCAGGAAGCCGGCGAAAATCCCCGATTTTTGCCCCAGATCCCAAATGGCCCCCTCAAGGATTGAACTCACAACCCTGAGTTTAGCAGGCCAATGCTCAAACCACCAAGCTATCCTTCCCCACCAATGGAGATGCTAAAGGAGCACTCAGGGATGATAAGACCGTTGCAGAGAAACTAAATGAATTCTTTGCATTGGTCATCACGGCTGAGGATGTGAGGGAGATTCCCAAAACTGAGCCATTCTTTTTTAGGTGACAAATCTGAGGAACTGTTACAGATTGAGGTGTCATTACAGGAAGTTTTGGAACAAATTGATAACTAAACAGTAGTAAGTCACCAGGACCAGTTGGTATTCACCCAAGAGTTCTGAAGGAACTCAAATGTTAAATTGCAGGACTACCAACTGTTGTCTGTAACCTATCATTTAAATCAGCTTCTGTACCCGATGACTGGAGGATAGCTAATGTGACACCAATTTTTAAAAAGGGCTCCAGAGGTGACCCTGGCAATTAGAGGCCGGTAAGCCTGACTTCAGTACCAGGCAAACTAGTTGAAACTATAATAAAGAACAAAATCGTCAAACACGTAGATGAACATAATTTGTTGGGGAATAGTCAACGTGGTTTTTGTAAAGGGAAATCATGCCTCACCAATATACTAGAATTCTTTGAGGGTGTCAACAAGCATGTGGACAAGGGGGATCCAGTGGATATAATGTATTTAGATTTTCAGAAAGCCTTTAACAAGGTCCCTTATCAAAGGCTCTTAAGCAAAGTAAGCTGTCATGGGATAAGAGGGAAGGTTCTTTCATGGGCTGGTAACTGGTTAAAAGATAGGAAACAGGGTAGGAATAAATGGTCAGTTTTCAGAATGGAGAGAGGTAAATAGTGGTGTCCCCCAGGGGTCTGTACTGGGACCAGTCTTATTTAACATATTCATAAATTATCTGGAAAAGGGGGTAAATGGTGAGGTGGCAAAATTTGCAGATACAAAATTATTCAAGATAATTAAGTCCAAGGCAGACTGCGAAGAGCTACAAAAGGATCTCTCAAAACTGGGTGACTGGGCAACAAAGTGGCAGATGAAATTCAATGTTGAAAAACGAAAAGTAATGCACATTGGAAAACATAATCCCAACTATACATATAAAATGATGGGGTCTAAATTAGCTGTTACCACTCAAGAGAGAGATCTTGGAGTCATTGTGGATAGTTCTCTGAAAACATCCACTCAATGTGCAGCGGCAGTCAAAAAACCAACAGAATTTTGGGAATCATTAAGAAAGGGATGGATAATAAGACAGAAAATATCATATTGCCTCTATATAAAGCCATGGTACACCCACATCTTGAATACTGCATGCAGATGTGGTCACCCATCTCAAAAAAGATATATTGGAATTGGAAAAGGTTCAGAAAAGGACAACAAAAATGATTAGGTGCATGGAACGGCTTTCTTATGAGGAGAGATTAATAAGATGGGGACTTTTCAGTTTGTAAAAGCGATGACTAAGGGGGGATATGATAGAGGTCTATAAAATCATGAATGGTGTGGAGAAAGTAACTAGGGAAGTGTTATTTACTCTTTCTCGTAACACAAGAACTAAGGGCCATCAAATGAAATTAATAGGCAGCAGGTTTAAAACAAACAAAAGGAAGTATTTTTTCACACAATGCTCAGTCAACCTGTGGAACTCCTTGCCAGAGGATGTTGTGAAGGTCAAGACTATAACAGGGATCAAAAAAGAACTAGATAATTTCATGGAGGGTAGGTCCATCAATGGCTATTAGCCAGGATGGGCAAGGATGGTGTCCCTAGCCTCTGTTTTCCAGAAGCTGGGAATGAGCAGCAGAGGATGGATCACTTGATGATCCCTGTTCTGTTCATTCCCTCTAGGGCACCTGGCATTGGCCACTGTCAGAAGACAGGATACTGGACTAGATGGACCTTTGGTCTGACCCAATGTGGCCATTCTTATGTTCTTATGAATTAATCCTAGAACCACAACAGAGGCAATCTTTGCAGCTGAGATCACGAAACCTGGAATAATGGGTTAATGAGGGTGACGCCCCTTTATATATATATATATATATATATATACAGCGAGGGAGTCACTGTACAGCTAGGTAGGGTGGGTAAATTGCAATAGGTGAGCATCACCAGGATGGCTGCAACCACCCTTTGCTTGCACACCAGGATCTACCATAACGGTATTGGGCTTTCATCATCCTGATCATGAAAGTTGTGCTGACCAGAGAAGAGCAGAGAGACAGAACTACTTGTCCTGAAATGGTAACTTTAAACCATTTATTATAATATTAGCTGGCTGAAATTGCCCCTGATAAAACATCCTCTCTAACAAAAGGGAAGGGAGGGGAAGTTTTAAATGCTTTAGCTCATTTTCCAGGACACTCCCACAAAAGACACAAATGGAGGGCTGTAGACATTCCTGTGCAAATACCTCAGATGGTGAAGGAGATTTGGTGGCTACGCAGACTAGCAGTGTCAAAATTAACATCTCACTAAGAATATAATGATGCATTTAACATCTATTGTAACTTCATGCTGCATAGTCTTAGGGCTTTTCTGTACAGGGAATCATACTGGTATAACTATACCAATAATGACGTTGTTATACTGGAATAACTACCTGGGTGGACACTCCTATTCGGGAATAAGGCTTTGTCTATGTTGGAAGTTACCTGAGTGCTGGAGAGAGGCAAAATAATGATTACGGAAATCTGTCCTCATTGGTAGATCCAAAGAAATAGAGGTTTTTATGGCAACTCAGGAAATCAGACACCCCTGAAGTTACATAATAACAAAGAATAAACGTGTGCTATAGAGAAAATAAAAACAAAAAAATTGAAATAACAATTGTAAATTACAAAATCACAATAATAGGATATTTTATATTTCAAAATACTATGGCATGTAATTGTTTATCCACTAGCATTGATTATTATTTTCCGTTTTTGTATGCTATTAAAACCATACATTAAGTAGCCCGACATCTGTCTGTTCACCGTTAAACAAGGTAAATGATGATGTGCTAAGGGCAATGAGTCATAAAAATAGTGTTTTAAAAATAAATGGAGTGAAACGACATTTCCAGAGGATTACAGGAAATGGAGCAGAACTACAGATAAGACAAATCTGTGAGCTACTATGAGGCTATGTGCATGGGCACATTCCATCTATGTAAACTGACAAGGAATTCTTTTAAACACAGCATTGGCCTGCTAAACCCAGGGTTGTGAGTTCAATCCTTGAGGGGGCCATTTAGGGATTTGGGGCAAAAATTGGGGATTGGTCCTGCTTTGAGCAGGGGGTTGGACTAGATGACCTCCTGAGGTCCCTTCCAATCCTGATATTCTATGATTCTATGTATGATAACGATGAACATTTTTAGGATGGGTTTCAGAGTAGCAGCTGTGTTAGTCTGTATTCGCAAAAAGAAAAGGAGTACTTGTGGCACCTTAGAGACTAACCAATTTATTTGAGCATAAGCTTTCGTGAGCTACAGCTCACTTCATCGGATGCATACAGTGGAAAATATAGTGGGGAGATTTTATATACACAGAGAACATGAAACAATGGGTGTTACCATACAGACTGTAACAAGAGTGATCAAGAAAGGTGAGCCATTACCAGCGGGAGAGCGGCGGAGGGCGGGGAGGGGAAAAATCAAGGTGGGCCATTTCCAGCACTTTACAAGAACAGTAGGAGGGGAAATAAACAAGGGGAAATAGTTTTACTTTGTGTAAAAAGAAAAGGAGTACTTGTGGAACCTTAGAGACTAACCAATTTATAAATTTATAATTTTCTTTTTACACAAAGTAAAACTATTTCCCCTTGTTTATTTCCCCTCCTACTGTTCTTGTAAAGTGCTGGAAATGGCCCACCTTGATTTTTCCCCTCCCCGCCCTCCGCCGCTCTCCTGCTGGTAATGGCTCACCTTTCGTGATCACTCTTGTTACAGTCTGTATGGTAACACCCATTGTTTCATGTTCTCTGTGTATATAAAATCTCCCCACTATATTTTCCACTGTATGCATCCGATGAAGTGAGCTGTAGCTCACGAAAGCTTATGCTCAAATAAATTGGTTAGTCTCTAAGGTGCCACAAGTACTCCTTTTTATTTTTAGGATGGCATCTATGTGTAAACTTCTTCTGTATCCCATTTCTTTTGTCAGCTCAGTACATCAGTTCAGACAGAGAAGAGCAGCTGTATCTGGGCTTTGGGCCACACTGCACCTTTAACACCATAACCCTGGGAAGAGGGTGCTGAATTGGACCATCCAGTGAGGAACACAAGCCCCCCTACCAGTCCACACCTTATTTTGACAACCATTGCACATGGCTCACCCCACTTGTGGTAACTTACCCCTCCCTATCCCAGGGTTTCCCTATCTGGCAGTGCATTCCCCCCTTTCTAAATCCCACTCCTGCACTCTGTGCCCAATTGTCTTTCTCTCCTTTCCCCTCCCTTCACCTGTTTGACCCCGCTGCAGGCTGTTTTGTTTTGGGCACAGATTAGCTCCAGTTTACAGCAGGGAACAGATCTGGGGATGGCGAGTGAGGGCAGTGGTTTCATCAGATGTTAAAGAGCACAGCTCAGATCCATGCAGCCTGCTCAGTGACAGCAAAGGAGCAATTCCTGATTCTGCCCCTTGCACCTGCCCCACAGCCCAGCCCACTGAAATGCCCTAGCAGGCCCCCAGGGCAGGTGTGCACGTCCTGCATGCTCCAAGCTGGGTTCCCAGCCACTGGCCCATGACTCCTCTGCCACTACAAAGGGCTCCTTGGCCTGGGGGCAGGGGGAGGCTGCGGTGGGACATGGAGGGGGTGGCTCCACCCCTGGCGGGGATTGGCTGGTGCCTCCGGCACTTCCCTGTCAGCGGTGTTCTTGACACCCGGTGAATGGAGCTGTCTGATCCCAGGCTGTGAGGTGGAGAGTAGGAGTGGGGGAGGCGCGGGGAAGGGAGCTGGGATCTGGAAATCAGGACGCCTGGGTTCTAGTTCCGTGTTGCAGACTGAGGAAGTCCCCGTCCCAGGGGGTTGTTGTAGCGGGGGTTGGTATCGAGGGGCACAGGAAGGGGCTGGAGCAGCAGAGAGTTTGCAGCTCAAGGAGGGGAATAGGAAAGGGGGAATAATAAAGAACAAAGGGATCATATACACTATGCAGGTCCAAGCTGCCCATGCTAGCCGGGGCCCTGGGCTGAGCCGCTGCTGCTCCCCAGCGGGGTCTGTGCACGGGAGAGACCTGCACTAAACCCCCTCTGTGCCTAGCCCGGGAGACTTGAGGCGGTGGCTGGAACCAACCCCTGGCTCCAACTCCTCAGCCGGAGACTGCAGGTAGTTGAGAGAGACCTGTGGGGAAGTGCTGGCTGGGCTGGGCAGGAAAGTGACTCTGCACAAAGGGCCCTGGGAGTCTCAGCTCTTGCAGCCCCTGGGAAAAAACTCTGTCCCCTTTGTTATCAATGCACCTGTGGGACTGGGATCTGAGCTGCAGGAGCAACAGTGAAGCGGCTGCTCTTTCCTTCCAGGA